>NW_027660153.1:0-293000 GCF_963210335.1 Falco punctatus
AAGGTTAAAGCTCAAGGATAAGTCTCAGGGCTACGTTTTCGGGTTAAGTCTTAAGGTTAAATCTTAGGTTTAAGTCTCAGTTTTAAGTTTTAGGGATAAGTCTTATGGATAAGTTTCACGACTAAGTCTCAGGGTTGAGTCTTAAGGTTAAAACTTAACCTTAAGTCTTAGGGTTAAGTCTTATGGTTATATCTTAATGTTAAATCGTAATTTTAAGTCTTAGGGTTAAGTCTAAAGTTTAAATCACAAGTTGAAGTCTTGGGGTTAACTCTTTAGAGTTAAGTCTTGGGGATAAGTCTTCGGGTTAAGTCTTACAATTGAAGTCCTAAGGTTAACTCTTAGGGTTAAATCTGTAAGGTCAACACTTAAGGTTAACTCTTAGGGTTAAGTCTTAAGGTTACATCTTCAAGTTAAAGATTAAGGTTAAGTCTTAGGGTTATTTCTTAAGTTTAAGTCTGAGGGTTATATCTGAGCGTTAATTATTAAGTTGAAGTCTTAGAGCTAATTCTCAGGGTTAAGTCTTAAAGTTACTTCTTAAGGTTGAGTCTTAGGGTTAAGTTTTAAGGTTAAGTCCGAATGTTACATCTTAAAGTTAAGTCTTAGGGTTAAATCTCAGTGTTAAGTCTCAAGGTTAGGTCTCAGGGTATAAGTCGTAAGGCTGTGTCTTAATGTTCAGTCTTATTGTTAAGTCTTAAAAGTTATATTTTAGGGTTCAGTCTTAGGGTTAAATTTTAAGGTTAAGTCTTAGGGTTAAGTCCTAAGGTGACGTCTTATGGATTGAGTCTTAGGGTTAAGTCTAAAGTTTAATTCATAACTTGAAATCTTAGACTTAAGTCTTGGGGCTAAGTCTTAGGGTTAAGTCTTAAATCTTAGGTTTAAGTCTCAGTGTTGAGTCTTAGGGATAAGTCTTTGAATTACGTCTTCAAGTTTTGTCTTAAGGTTTAACCTTAAGGTTAAGTCATAGGGTTAAGCCTTAGGGTTAAGTTTTGAGTGTAAATCTTAAGGTTACCTTTGAAGGTTAAGTCTTAAGGTTAAGCCTTAATGGTACATCTTCAAGTTAAGTCTTAGCATTAAGACTTAGGGTTAAATCCCAAGTTAAATTTCAAGGTAAAGTCTCAAGGTTAAGTCTCAGGGTTACGTGGTAAGGTTGTGTCTTAGGATTCAGTCTTAGGGTTAAGTTTTGAAGTTAAACTTTAGGTTAAGTCTTAGGGTTAAGTCTCAGGATTATGTCTTAGGGTGAAGTCTTAATGTGAAGTCTTACATTTAAGTCTTAAGCTTAAGTCTTAGGGTTAAGCCTTAAGGTTAAGTGTCAGGGTTAATTCCTAAAGGTTAAGTCTTAAGTTTACATCTCATAGATTGAGTCTTAGGGTTAAGTCTTCATTTTAAGTCTTAGGGTTAAGTCTTAGAGTACAACCTTGAGGATAAGTCTTATGGTTAAGTCTCAGGGTTAAGTCTTAATGTTAAGTCTTAAGGTTGAGCCTTAAGGTTAAGTCTTAGGGTTAAGCCTTAGAGTTATGTCTTGGGGATAAGTCTTAGGGCTAAGTCTCAAGATTAGGTATCAAGGTTAAAGCTCAAGGATAAGTCTCAGGGCTACGTTTTCGGGTTAAGTCTTAAGGTTAAATCTTAGGTTTAAGTCTCAGTTTTAAGTTTTAGGGATAAGTCTTATGGATAAATTTCACGACTAAGTCTCAGGGTTGAGTCTTAAGGTTAAAACTTAACCTTAAGTCTTAGGGTTAAGTCTTATGGTTATATCTTAATGTTAAATCGTAATTTTAAGTCTTAGGGTTAAGTCTAAAGTTTAAATCACAAGTTGAAGTCTTAGGGTTAACTCTTTAGAGTTATGTCTTGGGGATAAGTCTTCGGGTTAAGTCTTACAATTTAAGTCCTAAGGTTAACTCTTAGGGTTAAATCTGTAAGGTCAACACTTAAGGTTAACTCTTAGGGTTAAGTTTAGGGTTAAGTCTTAAGGTTACATCTTCAAGTTAAAGATTAAGGTTAAGTCTTAGGGTTATTTCTTAAGTTTAAGTCTGAGGGTTATATCTGAGCGTTAATTATTAAGTTGAAGTCTTAGAGCTAATTCTCAGGGTTAAGTCTTAAAGTTACTTCTTAAGGTTGAGTCTTAGGGTTAAGTTTTAAGGTTAAGTCCGAATGTTACATCTTAAAGTTAAGTCTTAGGGTTAAATCTCAGTGTTAAGTCTCAAGGTTAGGTCTCAGGGTATAAGTCGTAAGGCTGTGTCTTAATGTTCAGTCTTATTGTTAAGTCTTAAAAGTTATATTTTAGGGTTCAGTCTTAGGGTTAAATTTTAAGGTTAAGTCTTAGGGTTAAGTCCTAAGGTGAAGTCTTATGGATTGAGTCTTAGGGTTAAGTCTAAAGTTTAATTCATAACTTGAAATCTTAGACTTAAGTCTTGGGGCTAAGTCTTAGGGTTAAGTCTTAAATCTTAGGTTTAAGTCTCAGTGTTGAGTCTGAGGGATAAGTCTTTGAATTACATCTTCAAGTTTTGTCTTAAGGTTTAACCTTAAGGTTAAGTCATAGGGTTAAGCCTTAGGGTTAAGTTTTGAGTGTAAATCTTAAGGTTACCTTTGAAGGTTAAGTCTTAAGGTTAAGCCTTAATGGTACATCTTCAAGTTAAGTCTTAGCATTAAGACTTAGGTTTAAATCCCAGGTTAAATTTCAAGGTAAAGTCTCAAGGTTAAGTCTCAGGGTTACGTGGTAAGGTTGTGTCTTAGGATTCAGTCTTAGGGTTAAGTTTTGAAGTTAAACTTTAGGTTAAGTCTTAGGGTTAAGTCTCAGGTTTAAGTCTCAGGATTATGTCTTAGGGTGAAGTCTTAATGTGAAGTCTTACATTTAAGTCTTAAGCTTAAGTCTTAGTGTTAAGCCTTAAGGTTAAGTGTCAGGGTTAATTCCTAAAGGTTAAGTCTTAAGTTTACATCTCATAGATTGAGTCTTAGGGTTAAGTCTTCATTTTAAGTCTTAGGGTTAAGTCTTAGAGTACAACCTTGAGGATAAGTCTTATGGTTAAGTCTCAGGGTTAAGTCTTAATGTTAAGTCTTAAGGTTGAGCCTTAAGGTTAAGTCTTAGGGTTAAGCCTTAGAGTTATGTCTTGGGGATAAGTCTTAGGGCTAAGTCTCAAGATTAGGTATCAAGGTTAAAGCTCAAGGATAAGTCTCAGGGCTACGTTTTCGGGTTAAGTCTTAAGGTTAAATCTTAGGTTTAAGTCTCAGTTTTAAGTTTTAGGGATAAGTCTTATGGATAAGTTTCACGCCTAAGTCTCAGGGTTGAGTCTTAAGGTTAAAACTTAACCTTAAGTCTTAGGGTTAAGTCTTATGGTTATATCTTAATGTTAAATCGTAATTTTAAGTCTTAGGGTTAAGTCTAAAGTTTAAATCACAAGTTGAAGTCTTGGGGTTAACTCTTTAGAGTTAAGTCTTGGGGATAAGTCTTCGGGTTAAGTCTTACAATTTAAGTCCTAAGGTTAACTCTTAGGGTTAAATCTGTAAGGTCAACACTTAAGGTTAACTCTTAGGGTTAAGTCTTAAGGTTACATCTTCAAGTTAAAGATTAAGGTTAAGTCTTAGGGTTATTTCTTAAGTTTAAGTCTGAGGGTTATATCTGAGCGTTAATTATTAAGTTGAAGTCTTAGGGTTAAGTCTTAAAGTTACTTCTTAAGGTTGAGTCTTAGGGTTAAGTTTTAAGGTTAAGTCCGAATGTTACATCTTAAAGTTAAGTCTTAGGGTTAAATCTCAGTGTTAAGTCTCAAGGTTAGGTCTCAGGGTATAAGTCGTAAGGCTGTGTCTTAATGTTCAGTCTTATTGTTAAGTCTTAAAAGTTATATTTTAGGGTTCAGTCTTAGGGTTAAATTTTAAGGTTAAGTCTTAGGGTTAAGTCCTAAGGTGAAGTCTTATGGATTGAGTCTTAGGGTTAAGTCTAAAGTTTAATTCATAACTTGAAATCTTAGACTTAAGTCTTGGGGCTAAGTCTTAGGGTTAAGTCTTAAATCTTAGGTTTAAGTCTCAGTGTTGAGTCTGAGGGATAAGTCTTTGAATTACGTCTTCAAGTTTTGTCTTAAGGTTTAACCTTGAGGTTAAGTCATAGGGTTAAGCCTTAAGGTTAAGTTTTGAGTGTAAATCTTAAGGTTACGTTTGAAGGTTAAGTCTTAAGGTTAAGCCTTAATGGTACATCTTCAAGTTAAGTCTTAGCATTAAGACTTAGGGTTAAATCCCAGGTTAAATTTCAAGGTAAAGTCTCAAGGTTAAGTCTCAGGGTTACGTGGTAAGGTTGTGTCTTAGGATTCAGTCTTAGGGTTAAGTTTTGAAGTTAAACTTTAGGTTAAGTCTTAGGGTTAAGTCTCAGGATTATGTCTTAGGGTGAAGTCTTAATGTGAAGTCTTACATTTAAGTCTTAAGCTTAAGTCTTAGGGTTAAGCCTTAAGGTTAAGTGTCAGGGTTAATTCCTAAAGGTTAAGTCTTAAGTTTACATCTCATAGATTGAGTCTTAGGGTTAAGTCTTCATTTTAAGTCTTAGGGTTAAGTCTTAGAGTACAACCTTGAGGATAAGTCTTATGGTTAAGTCTCAGGGTTAAGTCTTAATGTTAAGTCTTAAGGTTGAGCCTTAAGGTTAAGTCTTAGGGTTAAGCCTTAGAGTTATGTCTTGGGGATAAGTCTTAGGGCTAAGTCTCAAGATTAGGTATCAAGGTTAAAGCTCAAGGATAAGTCTCAGGGCTACGTTTTCGGGTTAAGTCTTAAGGTTAAATCTTAGGTTTAAGTCTCAGTTTTAAGTTTTAGGGATAAGTCTTATGGATAAGTTTCACGCCTAAGTCTCAGGGTTGAGTCTTAAGGTTAAAACTTAACCTTAAGTCTTAGGGTTAAGTCTTATGGTTATATCTTAATGTTAAATCGTAATTTTAAGTCTTAGGGTTAAGTCTAAAGTTTAAATCACAAGTTGAAGTCTTGGGGTTAACTCTTTAGAGTTAAGTCTTGGGGATAAGTCTTCGGGTTAAGTCTTACAATTGAAGTCCTAAGGTTAACTCTTAGGGTTAAATCTGTAAGGTCAACACTTAAGGTTAACTCTTAGGGTTAAGTCTTAAGGTTACATCTTCAAGTTAAAGATTAAGGTTAAGTCTTAGGGTTATTTCTTAAGTTTAAGTCTGAGGGTTATATCTGAGCGTTAATTATTAAGTTGAAGTCTTAGGGTTAAGTCTTAAAGTTACTTCTTAAGGTTGAGTCTTAGGGTTAAGTTTTAAGGTTAAGTCCGAATGTTACATCTTAAAGTTAAGTCTTAGGGTTAAATCTCAGTGTTAAGTCTCAAGGTTAGGTCTCAGGGTATAAGTCGTAAGGCTGTGTCTTAATGTTCAGTCTTATTGTTAAGTCTTAAAAGTTATATTTTAGGGTTCAGTCTTAGGGTTAAATTTTAAGGTTAAGTCTTAGGGTTAAGTCCTAAGGTGAAGTCTTATGGATTGAGTCTTAGGGTTAAGTCTAAAGTTTAATTCATAACTTGAAATCTTAGACTTAAGTCTTGGGGCTAAGTCTTAGGGTTAAGTCTTAAATCTTAGGTTTAAGCCTCAGTGTTGAGTCTGAGGGATAAGTCTTTGAATTACGTCTTCAAGTTTTGTCTTAAGGTTTAACCTTGAGGTTAAGTCATAGGGTTAAGCCTTAGGGTTAAGTTTTGAGTGTAAATCTTAAGGTTACGTTTGAAGGTTAAGTCTTAAGGTTAAGCCTTAATGGTACATCTTCAAGTTAAGTCTTAGCATTAAGACTTAGGGTTAAATCCCAGGTTAAATTTCAAGGTAAAGTCTCAAGGTTAAGTCTCAGGGTTACGTGGTAAGGTTGTGTCTTAGGATTCAGTCTTAGGGTTAAGTTTTGAAGTTAAACTTTAGGTTAAGTCTTAGGGTTAAGTCTCAGGTTTAAGTCTCAGGATTATGTCTTAGGGTGAAGTCTTAATGTGAAGTCTTACATTTAAGTCTTAAGCTTAAGTCTTAGGGTTAAGCCTTAAGGTTAAGTGTCAGGGTTAATTCCTAAAGGTTAAGTCTTAAGTTTACATCTCATAGATTGAGTCTTAGGGTTAAGTCTTCATTTTAAGTCTTAGGGTTAAGTCTTAGAGTACAACCTTGAGGATAAGTCTTATGGTTAAGTCTCAGGGTTAAGTCTTAATGTTAAGTCTTAAGGTTGAGCCTTAAGGTTAAGTCTTAGGGTTAAGCCTTAGAGTTATGTCTTGGGGATAAGTCTTAGGGCTAAGTCTCAAGATTAGGTATCAAGGTTAAAGCTCAAGGATAAGTCTCAGGGCTACGTTTTCGGGTTAAGTCTTAAGGTTAAATCTTAGGTTTAAGTCTCAGTTTTAAGTTTTAGGGATAAGTCTTATGGATAAGTTTCACGCCTAAGTCTCAGGGTTGAGTCTTAAGGTTAAAACTTAACCTTAAGTCTTAGGGTTAAGTCTTATGGTTATATCTTAATGTTAAATCGTAATTTTAAGTCTTAGGGTTAAGTCTAAAGTTTAAATCACAAGTTGAAGTCTTGGGGTTAACTCTTTAGAGTTAAGTCTTGGGGATAAGTCTTCGGGTTAAGTCTTACAATTGAAGTCCTAAGGTTAACTCTTAGGGTTAAATCTGTAAGGTCAACACTTAAGGTTAACTCTTAGGGTTAAGTCTTAAGGTTACATCTTCAAGTTAAAGATTAAGGTTAAGTCTTAGGGTTATTTCTTAAGTTTAAGTCTGAGGGTTATATCTGAGCGTTAATTATTAAGTTGAAGTCTTAGGGTTAAGTCTTAAAGTTACTTCTTAAGGTTGAGTCTTAGGGTTAAGTTTTAAGGTTAAGTCCGAATGTTACATCTTAAAGTTAAGTCTTAGGGTTAAATCTCAGTGTTAAGTCTCAAGGTTAGGTCTCAGGGTATAAGTCGTAAGGCTGTGTCTTAATGTTCAGTCTTATTGTTAAGTCTTAAAAGTTATATTTTAGGGTTCAGTCTTAGGGTTAAATTTTAAGGTTAAGTCTTAGGGTTAAGTCCTAAGGTGAAGTCTTATGGATTGAGTCTTAGGGTTAAGTCTAAAGTTTAATTCATAACTTGAAATCTTAGACTTAAGTCTTGGGGCTAAGTCTTAGGGTTAAGTCTTAAATCTTAGGTTTAAGCCTCAGTGTTGAGTCTGAGGGATAAGTCTTTGAATTACGTCTTCAAGTTTTGACTTAAGGTTTAACCTTGAGGTTAAGTCATAGGGTTAAGCCTTAGGGTTAAGTTTTGAGTGTAAATCTTAAGGTTACCTTTGAAGGTTAAGTCTTAAGGTTAAGCCTTAATGGTACATCTTCAAGTTAAGTCTTAGCATTAAGACTTAGGGTTAAATCCCAGGTTAAATTTCAAGGTAAAGTCTCAAGGTTAAGTCTCAGGGTTACGTGGTAAGGTTGTGTCTTAGGATTCAGTCTTAGGGTTAAGTTTTGAAGTTAAACTTTAGCTTAAGTCTTAGGGTTAAGTCTCAGGTTTAAGTCTCAGGATTATGTCTTAGGGTGAAGTCTTAATGTGAAGTCTTACATTTAAGTCTTAAGCTTAAGTCTTAGGGTTAAGCCTTAAGGTTAAGTGTCAGGGTTAATTCCTAAAGGTTAAGTCTTAAGTTTACATCTCATAGATTGAGTCTTAGGGTTAAGTCTTCATTTTAAGTCTTAGGGTTAAGTCTTAGAGTACAACCTTGAGGATAAGTCTTATGGTTAAGTCTCAGGGTTAAGTCTTAATGTTAAGTCTTAAGGTTGAGCCTTAAGGTTAAGTCTTAGGGTTAAGCCTTAGAGTTATGTCTTGGGGATAAGTCTTAGGGCTAAGTCTCAAGATTAGGTATCAAGGTTAAAGCTCAAGGATAAGTCTCAGGGCTACGTTTTCGGGTTAAGTCTTAAGGTTAAATCTTAGGTTTAAGTCTCAGTTTTAAGTTTTAGGGATAAGTCTTATGGATAAGTTTCACGCCTAAGTCTCAGGGTTGAGTCTTAAGGTTAAAACTTAACCTTAAGTCTTAGGGTTAAGTCTTATGGTTATATCTTAATGTTAAATCGTAATTTTAAGTCTTAGGGTTAAGTCTAAAGTTTAAATCACAAGTTGAAGTCTTGGGGTTAACTCTTTAGAGTTAAGTCTTGGGGATAAGTCTTCGGGTTAAGTCTTACAATTGAAGTCCTAAGGTTAACTCTTAGGGTTAAATCTGTAAGGTCAACACTTAAGGTTAACTCTTAGGGTTAAGTCTTAAGGTTACATCTTCAAGTTAAAGATTAAGGTTAAGTCTTAGGGTTATTTCTTAAGTTTAAGTCTGAGGGTTATATCTGAGCGTTAATTATTAAGTTGAAGTCTTAGGGTTAAGTCTTAAAGTTACTTCTTAAGGTTGAGTCTTAGGGTTAAGTTTTAAGGTTAAGTCCGAATGTTACATCTTAAAGTTAAGTCTTAGGGTTAAATCTCAGTGTTAAGTCTCAAGGTTAGGTCTCAGGGTATAAGTCGTAAGGCTGTGTCTTAATGTTCAGTCTTATTGTTAAGTCTTAAAAGTTATATTTTAGGGTTCAGTCTTAGGGTTAAATTTTAAGGTTAAGTCTTAGGGTTAAGTCCTAAGGTGAAGTCTTATGGATTGAGTCTTAGGGTTAAGTCTAAAGTTTAATTCATAACTTGAAATCTTAGACTTAAGTCTTGGGGCTAAGTCTTAGGGTTAAGTCTTAAATCTTAGGTTTAAGCCTCAGTGTTGAGTCTGAGGGATAAGTCTTTGAATTACGTCTTCAAGTTTTGTCTTAAGGTTTAACCTTGAGGTTAAGTCATAGGGTTAAGCCTTAGGGTTAAGTTTTGAGTGTAAATCTTAAGGTTACCTTTGAAGGTTAAGTCTTAAGGTTAAGCCTTAATGGTACATCTTCAAGTTAAGTCTTAGCATTAAGACTTAGGGTTAAATCCCAGGTTAAATTTCAAGGTAAAGTCTCAAGGTTAAGTCTCAGGGTTACGTGGTAAGGTTGTGTCTTAGGATTCAGTCTTAGGGTTAAGTTTTGAAGTTAAACTTTAGGTTAAGTCTTAGGGTTAAGTCTCAGGTTTAAGTCTCAGGATTATGTCTTAGGGTGAAGTCTTAATGTGAAGTCTTACATTTAAGTCTTAAGCTTAAGTCTTAGGGTTAAGCCTTAAGGTTAAGTGTCAGGGTTAATTCCTAAAGGTTAAGTCTTAAGTTTACATCTCATAGATTGAGTCTTAGGGTTAAGTCTTCATTTTAAGTCTTAGGGTTAAGTCTTAGAGTACAACCTTGAGGATAAGTCTTATGGTTAAGTCTCAGGGTTAAGTCTTAATGTTAAGTCTTAAGGTTGAGCCTTAAGGTTAAGTCTTAGGGTTAAGCCTTAGAGTTATGTCTTGGGGATAAGTCTTAGGGCTAAGTCTCAAGATTAGGTATCAAGGTTAAAGCTCAAGGATAAGTCTCAGGGCTACGTTTTCGGGTTAAGTCTTAAGGTTAAATCTTAGGTTTAAGTCTCAGTTTTAAGTTTTAGGGATAAGTCTTATGGATAAGTTTCACGCCTAAGTCTCAGGGTTGAGTCTTAAGGTTAAAACTTAACCTTAAGTCTTAGGGTTAAGTCTTATGGTTATATCTTAATGTTAAATCGTAATTTTAAGTCTTAGGGTTAAGTCTAAAGTTTAAATCACAAGTTGAAGTCTTGGGGTTAACTCTTTAGAGTTAAGTCTTGGGGATAAGTCTTCGGGTTAAGTCTTACAATTGAAGTCCTAAGGTTAACTCTTAGGGTTAAATCTGTAAGGTCAACACTTAAGGTTAACTCTTAGGGTTAAGTCTTAAGGTTACATCTTCAAGTTAAAGATTAAGGTTAAGTCTTAGGGTTATTTCTTAAGTTTAAGTCTGAGGGTTATATCTGAGCGTTAATTATTAAGTTGAAGTCTTAGGGTTAAGTCTTAAAGTTACTTCTTAAGGTTGAGTCTTAGGGTTAAGTTTTAAGGTTAAGTCCGAATGTTACATCTTAAAGTTAAGTCTTAGGGTTAAATCTCAGTGTTAAGTCTCAAGGTTAGGTCTCAGGGTATAAGTCGTAAGGCTGTGTCTTAATGTTCAGTCTTATTGTTAAGTCTTAAAAGTTATATTTTAGGGTTCAGTCTTAGGGTTAAATTTTAAGGTTAAGTCTTAGGGTTAAGTCCTAAGGTGAAGTCTTATGGATTGAGTCTTAGGGTTAAGTCTAAAGTTTAATTCATAACTTGAAATCTTAGACTTAAGTCTTGGGGCTAAGTCTTAGGGTTAAGTCTTAAATCTTAGGTTTAAGCCTCAGTGTTGAGTCTGAGGGATAAGTCTTTGAATTACGTCTTCAAGTTTTGTCTTAAGGTTTAACCTTGAGGTTAAGTCATAGGGTTAAGCCTTAGGGTTAAGTTTTGAGTGTAAATCTTAAGGTTACCTTTGAAGGTTAAGTCTTAAGGTTAAGCCTTAATGGTACATCTTCAAGTTAAGTCTTAGCATTAAGACTTAGGGTTAAATCCCAGGTTAAATTTCAAGGTAAAGTCTCAAGGTTAAGTCTCAGGGTTACGTGGTAAGGTTGTGTCTTAGGATTCAGTCTTAGGGTTAAGTTTTGAAGTTAAACTTTAGCTTAAGTCTTAGGGTTAAGTCTCAGGTTTAAGTCTCAGGATTATGTCTTAGGGTGAAGTCTTAATGTGAAGTCTTACATTTAAGTCTTAAGCTTAAGTCTTAGGGTTAAGCCTTAAGGTTAAGTGTCAGGGTTAATTCCTAAAGGTTAAGTCTTAAGTTTACATCTCATAGATTGAGTCTTAGGGTTAAGTCTTCATTTTAAGTCTTAGGGTTAAGTCTTAGAGTACAACCTTGAGGATAAGTCTTATGGTTAAGTCTCAGGGTTAAGTCTTAATGTTAAGTCTTAAGGTTGAGCCTTAAGGTTAAGTCTTAGGGTTAAGCCTTAGAGTTATGTCTTGGGGATAAGTCTTAGGGCTAAGTCTCAAGATTAGGTATCAAGGTTAAAGCTCAAGGATAAGTCTCAGGGCTACGTTTTCGGGTTAAGTCTTAAGGTTAAATCTTAGGTTTAAGTCTCAGTTTTAAGTTTTAGGGATAAGTCTTATGGATAAATTTCACGCCTAAGTCTCAGGGTTGAGTCTTAAGGTTAAAACTTAACCTTAAGTCTTAGGGTTAAGTCTTATGGTTATATCTTAATGTTAAATCGTAATTTTAAGTCTTAGGGTTAAGTCTAAAGTTTAAATCACAAGTTGAAGTCTTGGGGTTAACTCTTTAGAGTTAAGTCTTGGGGATAAGTCTTCGGGTTAAGTCTTACAATTTAAGTCCTAAGGTTAACTCTTAGGGTTAAATCTGTAAGGTCAACACTTAAGGTTAACTCTTAGGGTTAAGTTTAGGGTTAAGTCTTAAGGTTACATCTTCAAGTTAAAGATTAAGGTTAAGTCTTAGGGTTATTTCTTAAGTTTAAGTCTGAGGGTTATATCTGAGCGTTAATTATTAAGTTGAAGTCTTAGAGCTAATTCTCAGGGTTAAGTCTTAAAGTTACTTCTTAAGGTTGAGTCTTAGGGTTAAGTTTTAAGGTTAAGTCCGAATGTTACATCTTAAAGTTAAGTCTTAGGGTTAAATCTCAGTGTTAAGTCTCAAGGTTAGGTCTCAGGGTATAAGTCGTAAGGCTGTGTCTTAATGTTCAGTCTTATTGTTAAGTCTTAAAAGTTATATTTTAGGGTTCAGTCTTAGGGTTAAATTTTAAGGTTAAGTCTTAGGGTTAAGTCCTAAGGTGAAGTCTTATGGATTGAGTCTTAGGGTTAAGTCTAAAGTTTAATTCATAACTTGAAATCTTAGACTTAAGTCTTGGGGCTAAGTCTTAGGGTTAAGTCTTAAATCTTAGGTTTAAGTCTCAGTGTTGAGTCTGAGGGATAAGTCTTTGAATTACGTCTTCAAGTTTTGTCTTAAGGTTTAACCTTGAGGTTAAGTCATAGGGTTAAGCCTTAGGGTTAAGTTTTGAGTGTAAATCTTAAGGTTACGTTTGAAGGTTAAGTCTTAAGGTTAAGCCTTAATGGTACATCTTCAAGTTAAGTCTTAGCATTAAGACTTAGGGTTAAATCCCAGGTTAAATTTCAAGGTAAAGTCTCAAGGTTAAGTCTCAGGGTTACGTGGTAAGGTTGTGTCTTAGGATTCAGTCTTAGGGTTAAGTTTTGAAGTTAAACTTTAGGTTAAGTCTTAGGGTTAAGTCTCAGGTTTAAGTCTCAGGATTATGTCTTAGGGTGAAGTCTTAATGTGAAGTCTTACATTTAAGTCTTAAGCTTAAGTCTTAGGGTTAAGCCTTAAGGTTAAGTGTCAGGGTTAATTCCTAAAGGTTAAGTCTTAAGTTTACATCTCATAGATTGAGTCTTAGGGTTAAGTCTAAAGTTTAATTCATAACTTGAAATCTTAGACTTAAGTCTTGGGGCCAAGTCTTAGGGTTAAGTCTTAAATCTTAGGTTTAAGTCTCAGTGTTGAGTCTGAGGGATAAGTCTTTGAATTACGTCTTCAAGTTTTGTCTTAAGGTTTAACCTTAAGGTTAAGTCATAGGGTTAAGCCTTAGGGTTAAGTTTTGAGTGTAAATCTTAAGGTTACGTTTGAAGGTTAAGTCTTAAGGTTAAGCCTTAATGGTACATCTTCAAGTTAAGTCTTAGCATTAAGACTTAGGGTTAAATCCCAGGTTAAATTTCAAGGTAAAGTCTCAAGGTTAAGTCTCAGGGTTACGTGGTAAGGTTGTGTCTTAGGATTCAGTCTTAGGGTTAAGTTTTGAAGTTAAACTTTAGGTTAAGTCTTAGGGTTAAGTCTCAGGTTTAAGTCTCAGGATTATGTCTTAGGGTGAAGTCTTAATGTGAAGTCTTACATTTAAGTCTTAAGCTTAAGTCTTAGGGTTAAGCCTTAAGGTTAAGTGTCAGGGTTAATTCCTAAAGGTTAAGTCTTAAGTTTACATCTCATAGATTGAGTCTTAGGGTTAAGTCTTCATTTTAAGTCTTAGGGTTAAGTCTTAGAGTACAACCTTGAGGATAAGTCTTATGGTTAAGTCTCAGGGTTAAGTCTTAATGTTAAGTCTTAAGGTTGAGCCTTAGGGTTAAGCCTTAGAGTTATGTCTTGGGGATAAGTCTTAGGGCTAAGTCTCAAGATTAGGTATCAAGGTTAAAGCTCAAGGATAAGTCTCAGGGCTACGTTTTCGGGTTAAGTCTTAAGGTTAAATCTTAGGTTTAAGTCTCAGTTTTAAGTTTTAGGGATAAGTCTTATGGATAAATTTCACGCCTAAGTCTCAGGGTTGAGTCTTAAGGTGAAAACTTAACCTTAAGTCTTAGGGTTAAGTCTTATGGTTAAATCTTAATGTTAAATCGTAATTTTAAGTCTTAGGGTTAAGTCTAAAGTTTAAATCACAAGTTGAAGTCTTGGGGTTAACTCTTTAGAGTTAAGTCTTGGGGATAAGTCTTCGGGTTAAGTCTTACAATTGAAGTCCTAAGGTTAACTCTTAGGGTTAAATCTGTAAGGTCAACACTTAAGGTTAACTCTTAGGGTTAAGTCTTAAGGTTACATCTTCAAGTTAAAGATTAAGGTTAAGTCTTAGGGTTATTTCTTAAGTTTAAGTCTGAGGGTTATATCTGAGCGTTAATTATTAAGTTGAAGTCTTAGAGCTAATTCTCAGGGTTAAGTCATAAAGTTACTTCTTAAGGTTGAGTCTTAGGGTTAAGTTTTAAGGTTAAGTCCGAATGTTACATCTTAAAGTTAAGTCTTAGGGTTAAATCTCAGTGTTAAGTCTCAAGGTTAGGTCTCAGGGTATAAGTCGTAAGGCTGTGTCTTAATGTTCAGTCTTATTGTTAAGTCTTAAAAGTTATATTTTAGGGTTCAGTCTTAGGGTTAAATTTTAAGGTTAAGTCTTAGGGTTAAGTCCTAAGGTGAAGTCTTATGGATTGAGTCTTAGGGTTAAGTCTAAAGTTTAATTCATAACTTGAAATCTTAGACTTAAGTCTTGGGGCTAAGTCTTAGGGTTAAGTCTTAAATCTTAGGTTTAAGTCTCAGTGTTGAGTCTGAGGGATAAGTCTTTGAATTACGTCTTCAAGTTCGGTCTTAAGGTTTAACCTTAAGGTTAAGTCATAGGGTTAAGCCTTAGGGTTAAGTTTTGAGTGTAAATCTTAAGGTTACCTTTGAAGGTTAAGTCTTAAGGTTAAGCCTTAATGGTACATCTTCAAGTTAAGTCTTAGCATTAAGACTTAGGGTTAAATCCCAAGTTAAATTTCAAGGTAAAGTCTCAAGGTTAAGTCTCAGGGTTACGTGGTAAGGTTGTGTCTTAGGATTCAGTCTTAGGGTTAAGTTTTGAAGTTAAACTTTAGGTTAAGTCTTAGGGTTAAATCTCAGGTTTAAGTCTCAGGATTATGTCTTAGGGTGAAGTCTTAATGTGAAGTCTTACATTTAAGTCTTAAGCTTAAGTCTTAGGGTTAAGCCTTAAGGTTAAGTGTCAGGGTTAATTCCTAAAGGTTAAGTCTTAAGTTTACATCTCATAGATTGAGTCTTAGGGTTAAGTCTTCATTTTAAGTCTTAGGGTTAAGTCTTAGAGTACAACCTTGAGGATAAGTCTTATGGTTAAGTCTCAGGGTTAAGTCTTAATGTTAAGTCTTAAGGTTGAGCCTTAAGGTTAAGTCTTAGGGTTAAGCCTTAGAGTTATGTCTTGGGGATAAGTCTTAGGGCTAAGTCTCAAGATTAGGTATCAAGGTTAAAGCTCAAGGATAAGTCTCAGGGCTACGTTTTCGGGTTAAGTCTTAAGGTTAAATCTTAGGTTTAAGTCTCAGTTTTAAGTATTAGGGATAAGTCTTATGGATAAGTTTCACGCCTAAGTCTCAGGGTTGAGTCTTAAGGTTAAAACTTAACCTTAAGTCTTAGGGTTAAGTCTTATGGTTATATCTTAATGTTAAATCGTAATTTTAAGTCTTAGGGTTAAGTCTAAAGTTTAAATCACAAGTTGAAGTCTTGGGGTTAACTCTTTAGAGTTAAGTCTTGGGGATAAGTCTTCGGGTTAAGTCTTACAATTGAAGTCCTAAGGTTAACTCTTAGGGTTAAATCTGTAAGGTCAACACTTAAGGTTAACTCTTAGGGTTAAGTCTTAAGGTTACATCTTCAAGTTAAAGATTAAGGTTAAGTCTTAGGGTTATTTCTTAAGTTTAAGTCTGAGGGTTATATCTGAGCGTTAATTATTAAGTTGAAGTCTTAGGGTTAAGTCTTAAAGTTACTTCTTAAGGTTGAGTCTTTAGGGTTAAGTTTTAAGGTTAAGTCCGAATGTTACATCTTAAAGTTAAGTCTTAGGGTTAAATCTCAGTGTTAAGTCTCAAGGTTAGGTCTCAGGGTATAAGTCGTAAGGCTGTGTCTTAATGTTCAGTCTTATTGTTAAGTCTTAAAAGTTATATTTTAGGGTTCAGTCTTAGGGTTAAATTTTAAGGTTAAGTCTTAGGGTTAAGTCCTAAGGTGAAGTCTTATGGATTGAGTCTTAGGGTTAAGTCTAAAGTTTAATTCATAACTTGAAATCTTAGACTTAAGTCTTGGGGCTAAGTCTTAGGGTTAAGTCTTAAATCTTAGGTTTAAGTCTCAGTGTTGAGTCTGAGGGATAAGTCTTTGAATTACGTCTTCAAGTTTTGTCTTAAGGTTTAACCTTGAGGTTAAGTCATAGGGTTAAGCCTTAGGGTTAAGTTTTGAGTGTAAATCTTAAGGTTACGTTTGAAGGTTAAGTCTTAAGGTTAAGCCTTAATGGTACATCTTCAAGTTAAGTCTTAGCATTAAGACTTAGGGTTAAATCCCAGGTTAAATTTCAAGGTAAAGTCTCAAGGTTAAGTCTCAGGGTTACGTGGTAAGGTTGTGTCTTAGGATTCAGTCTTAGGGTTAAGTTTTGAAGTTAAACTTTAGGTTAAGTCTTAGGGTTAAGTCTCAGGTTTAAGTCTCAGGATTATGTCTTAGGGTGAAGTCTTAATGTGAAGTCTTACATTTAAGTCTTAAGCTTAAGTCTTAGGGTTAAGCCTTAAGGTTAAGTGTCAGGGTTAATTCCTAAAGGTTAAGTCTTAAGTTTACATCTCATAGATTGAGTCTTAGGGTTAAGTCTAAAGTTTAATTCATAACTTGAAATCTTAGACTTAAGTCTTGGGGCTAAGTCTTAGGGTTAAGTCTTAAATCTTAGGTTTAAGTCTCAGTGTTGAGTCTGAGGGATAAGTCTTTGAATTACGTCTTCAAGTTTTGTCTTAAGGTTTAACCTTAAGGTTAAGTCATAGGGTTAAGCCTTAGGGTTAAGTTTTGAGTGTAAATCTTAAGGTTACGTTTGAAGGTTAAGTCTTAAGGTTAAGCCTTAATGGTACATCTTCAAGTTAAGTCTTAGCATTAAGACTTAGGGTTAAATCCCAAGTTAAATTTCAAGGTAAAGTCTCAAGGTTAAGTCTCAGGGTTACGTGGTAAGGTTGTGTCTTAGGATTCAGTCTTAGGGTTAAGTTTTGAAGTTAAACTTTAGCTTAAGTCTTAGGGTTAAGTCTCAGGTTTAAGTCTCAGGATTATGTCTTAGGGTGAAGTCTTAATGTGAAGTCTTACATTTAAGTCTTAAGCTTAAGTCTTAGGGTTAAGCCTTAAGGTTAAGTGTCAGGGTTAATTCCTAAAGGTTAAGTCTTAAGTTTACATCTCATAGATTGAGTCTTAGGGTTAAGTCTTCATTTTAAGTCTTAGGGTTAAGTCTTAGAGTACAACCTTGAGGATAAGTCTTATGGTTAAGTCTCAGGGTTAAGTCTTAATGTTAAGTCTTAAGGTTGAGCCTTAAGGTTAAGTCTTAGGGTTAAGCCTTAGAGTTATGTCTTGGGGATAAGTCTTAGGGCTAAGTCTCAAGATTAGGTATCAAGGTTAAAGCTCAAGGATAAGTCTCAGGGCTACGTTTTCGGGTTAAGTCTTAAGGTTAAATCTTAGGTTTAAGTCTCAGTTTTAAGTATTAGGGATAAGTCTTATGGATAAGTTTCACGCCTAAGTCTCAGGGTTGAGTCTTAAGGTTAAAACTTAACCTTAAGTCTTAGGGTTAAGTCTTATGGTTATATCTTAATGTTAAATCGTAATTTTAAGTCTTAGGGTTAAGTCTAAAGTTTAAATCACAAGTTGAAGTCTTGGGGTTAACTCTTTAGAGTTAAGTCTTGGGGATAAGTCTTCGGGTTAAGTCTTACAATTGAAGTCCTAAGGTTAACTCTTAGGGTTAAATCTGTAAGGTCAACACTTAAGGTTAACTCTTAGGGTTAAGTCTTAAGGTTACATCTTCAAGTTAAAGATTAAGGTTAAGTCTTAGGGTTATTTCTTAAGTTTAAGTCTGAGGGTTATATCTGAGCGTTAATTATTAAGTTGAAGTCTTAGGGTTAAGTCTTAAAGTTACTTCTTAAGGTTGAGTCTTAGGGTTAAGTTTTAAGGTTAAGTCCGAATGTTACATCTTAAAGTTAAGTCTTAGGGTTAAATCTCAGTGTTAAGTCTCAAGGTTAGGTCTCAGGGTATAAGTCGTAAGGCTGTGTCTTAATGTTCAGTCTTATTGTTAAGTCTTAAAAGTTATATTTTAGGGTTCAGTCTTAGGGTTAAATTTTAAGGTTAAGTCTTAGGGTTAAGTCCTAAGGTGAAGTCTTATGGATTGAGTCTTAGGGTTAAGTCTAAAGTTTAATTCATAACTTGAAATCTTAGACTTAAGTCTTGGGGCTAAGTCTTAGGGTTAAGTCTTAAATCTTAGGTTTAAGTCTCAGTGTTGAGTCTTAGGGATAAGTCTTTGAATTACGTCTTCAAGTTTTGTCTTAAGGTTTAACCTTAAGGTTAAGTCATAGGGTTAAGCCTTAGGGTTAAGTTTTGAGTGTAAATCTTAAGGTTACCTTTGAAGGTTAAGTCTTAAGGTTAAGCCTTAATGGTACATCTTCAAGTTAAGTCTTAGCATTAAGACTTAGGGTTAAATCCCAGGTTAAATTTCAAGGTAAAGTCTCAAGGTTAAGTCTCAGGGTTACGTGGTAAGGTTGTGTCTTAGGATTCAGTCTTAGGGTTAAGTTTTGAAGTTAAACTTTAGGTTAAGTCTTAGGGTTAAGTCTCAGGTTTAAGTCTCAGGATTATGTCTTAGGGTGAAGTCTTAATGTGAAGTCTTACATTTAAGTCTTAAGCTTAAGTCTTAGGGTTAAGCCTTAAGGTTAAGTGTCAGGGTTAATTCCTAAAGGTTAAGTCTTAAGTTTACATCTCATAGATTGAGTCTTAGGGTTAAGTCTTCATTTTAAGTCTTAGGGTTAAGTCTTAGAGTACAACCTTGAGGATAAGTCTTATGGTTAAGTCTCAGGGTTAAGTCTTAATGTTAAGTCTTAAGGTTGAGCCTTAAGGTTAAGTCTTAGGGTTAAGCCTTAGAGTTATGTCTTGGGGATAAGTCTTAGGGCTAAGTCTCAGGATTAGGTATCAAGGTTAAAGCTCAAGGATAAGTCTCAGGGCTACATTTTCGGGTTAAGTCTTAAGGTTAAATCTTAGGTTTAAGTCTCAGTTTTAAGTTTTAGGGATAAGTCTTATGGATAAATTTCACGACTAAGTCTCAGGGTTGAGTCTTAAGGTTAAAACTTAACCTTAAGTCTTAGGGTTAATTCTTATGGTTATATCTTAATGTTAAATCGTAATTTTAAGTCTTAGGGTTAAGTCTAAAGTTTAAATCACAAGTTGAAGTCTTGGGGTTAACTCTTTAGAGTTAAGTCTTGGGGATAAGTCTTCGGGTTAAGTCTTACAATTGAAGTCCTAAGGTTAACTCTTAGGGTTAAATCTGTAAGGTCAACACTTAAGGTTAACTCTTAGGGTTAAGTCTTAAGGTTACATCTTCAAGTTAAAGATTAAGGTTAAGTCTTAGGGTTATTTCTTAAGTTTAAGTCTGAGGGTTATATCTGAGCGTTAATTATTAAGTTGAAGTCTTAGAGTTAATTCTCAGGGTTAAGTCTTAAAGTTACTTCTTAAGGTTGAGTCTTAGGGTTAAGTTTTAAGGTTAAGTCCGAATGTTACATCTTAAAGTTAAGTCTTAGGGTTAAATCTCAGTGTTAAGTCTCAAGGTTAGGTCTCAGGGTATAAGTCGTAAGGCTGTGTCTTAATGTTCAGTCTTATTGTTAAGTCTTAAAAGTTATATTTTAGGGTTCAGTCTTAGGGTTAAATTTTAAGGTTAAGTCTTAGGGTTAAGTCCTAAGGTGAAGTCTTATGGATTGAGTCTTAGGGTTAAGTCTAAAGTTTAATTCATAACTTGAAATCTTAGACTTAAGTCTTGGGGCTAAGTCTTAGGGTTAAGTCTTAAATCTTAGGTTTAAGTCTCAGTGTTGAGTCTGAGGGATAAGTCTTTGAATTACGTCTTCAAGTTTTGTCTTAAGGTTTAACCTTGAGGTTAAGTCATAGGGTTAAGCCTTAGGGTTAAGTTTTGAGTGTAAATCTTAAGGTTACCTTTGAAGGTTAAGTCTTAAGGTTAAGCCTTAATGGTACATCTTCAAGTTAAGTCTTAGCATTAAGACTTAGGGTTAAATCCCAGGTTAAATTTCAAGGTAAAGTCTCAAGGTTAAGTCTCAGGGTTACGTGGTAAGGTTGTGTCTTAGGATTCAGTCTTAGGGTTAAGTTTTGAAGTTAAACTTTAGGTTAAGTCTTAGGGTTAAGTCTCAGGTTTAAGTCTCAGGATTATGTCTTAGGGTGAAGTCTTAATGTGAAGTCTTACATTTAAGTCTTAAGCTTAAGTCTTAGGGTTAAGCCTTAAGGTTAAGTGTCAGGGTTAATTCCTAAAGGTTAAGTCTTAAGTTTACATCTCATAGATTGAGTCTTAGGGTTAAGTCTTCATTTTAAGTCTTAGGGTTAAGTCTTAGAGTACAACCTTGAGGATAAGTCTTATGGTTAAGTCTCAGGGTTAAGTCTTAATGTTAAGTCTTAAGGTTGAGCCTTAAGGTTAAGTCTTAGGGTTAAGCCTTAGAGTTATGTCTTGGGGATAAGTCTTAGGGCTAAGTCTCAGGATTAGGTATCAAGGTTAAAGCTCAAGGATAAGTCTCAGGGCTACATTTTCGGGTTAAGTCTTAAGGTTAAATCTTAGGTTTAAGTCTCAGTTTTAAGTATTAGGGATAAGTCTTATGGATAAATTTCACGACTAAGTCTCAGGGTTGAGTCTTAAGGTTAAAACTTAACCTTAAGTCTTAGGGTTAATTCTTATGGTTATATCTTAATGTTAAATCGTAATTTTAAGTCTTAGGGTTAAGTCTAAAGTTTAAATCACAAGTTGAAGTCTTGGGGTTAACTCTTTAGAGTTAAGTCTTGGGGATAAGTCTTCGGGTTAAGTCTTACAATTGAAGTCCTAAGGTTAACTCTTAGGGTTAAATCTGTAAGGTCAACACTTAAGGTTAACTCTTAGGGTTAAGTTTAGGGTTAAGTCTTAAGGTTACATCTTCAAGTTAAAGATTAAGGTTAAGTCTTAGGGTTATTTCTTAAGTTTAAGTCTGAGGGTTATATCTGAGCGTTAATTATTAAGTTGAAGTCTTAGAGTTAATTCTCAGGGTTAAGTCTTAAAGTTACTTCTTAAGGTTGAGTCTTAGGGTTAAGTTTTAAGGTTAAGTCCGAATGTTACATCTTAAAGTTAAGTCTTAGGGTTAAATCTCAGTGTTAAGTCTCAAGGTTAGGTCTCAGGGTATAAGTCGTAAGGCTGTGTCTTAATGTTCAGTCTTATTGTTAAGTCTTAAAAGTTATATTTTAGGGTTCAGTCTTAGGGTTAAATTTTAAGGTTAAGTCTTAGGGTTAAGTCCTAAGGTGAAGTCTTATGGATTGAGTCTTAGGGTTAAGTCTAAAGTTTAATTCATAACTTGAAATCTTAGACTTAAGTCTTGGGGCTAAGTCTTAGGGTTAAGTCTTAAATCTTAGCTTTAAGTCTCAGTGTTGAGTCTTAGGGATAAGTCTTTGAATTACGTCTTCAAGTTTTGTCTTAAGGTTTAACCTTAAGGTTAAGTCATAGGGTTAAGCCTTAGGGTTAAGTTTTGAGTGTAAATCTTAAGGTTACGTTTGAAGGTTAAGTCTTAAGGTTAAGCCTTAATGGTACATCTTCAAGTTAAGTCTTAGCATTAAGACTTAGGGTTAAATCCCAGGTTAAATTTCAAGGTAAAGTCTCAAGGTTAAGTCTCAGGGTTACGTGGTAAGGTTGTGTCTTAGGATTCAGTCTTAGGGTTAAGTTTTGAAGTTAAACTTTAGGTTAAGTCTTAGGGTTAAGTCTCAGGTTTAAGTCTCAGGATTATGTCTTAGGGTGAAGTCTTAATGTGAAGTCTTACATTTAAGTCTTAAGCTTAAGTCTTAGGGTTAAGCCTTAAGGTTAAGTGTCAGGGTTAATTCCTAAAGGTTAAGTCTTAAGTTTACATCTCATAGATTGAGTCTTAGGGTTAAGTCTTCATTTTAAGTCTTAGGGTTAAGTCTTAGAGTACAACCTTGAGGATAAGTCTTATGGTTAAGTCTCAGGGTTAAGTCTTAATGTTAAGTCTTAAGGTTGAGCCTTAAGGTTAAGTCTTAGGGTTAAGCCTTAGAGTTATGTCTTGGGGATAAGTCTTAGGGCTAAGTCTCAGGATTAGGTATCAAGGTTAAAGCTCAAGGATAAGTCTCAGGGCTACATTTTCGGGTTAAGTCTTAAGGTTAAATCTTAGGTTTAAGTCTCAGTTTTAAGTTTTAGGGATAAGTCTTATGGATAAATTTCACGACTAAGTCTCAGGGTTGAGTCTTAAGGTTAAAACTTAACCTTAAGTCTTAGGGTTAAGTCTTATGGTTATATCTTAATGTTAAATCGTAATTTTAAGTCTCTAGGGTTAAGTCTAAAGTTTAAATCACAAGCTGAAATCTTGGGGTTAACTCTTTAGAGTTAAGTCTTGGGGATAAGTCTTCGGGTTAAGTCTTACAATTGAAGTCCTAAGGTTAACTCTTAGGGTTAAATCTGTAAGGTCAACACTTAAGGTTAACTCTTAGGGTTAAGTTTAGGGTTAAGTCTTAAGGTTACATCTTCAAGTTAAAGATTAAGGTTAAGTCTTAGGGTTATTTCTTAAGTTTAAGTCTGAGGGTTATATCTGAGCGTTAATTATTAAGTTGAAGTCTTAGAGCTAATTCTCAGGGTTAAGTCTTAAAGTTACTTCTTAAGGTTGAGTCTTAGGGTTAAGTTTTAAGGTTAAGTCCGAATGTTACATCTTAAAGTTAAGTCTTAGGGTTAAATCTCAGTGTTAAGTCTCAAGGTTAGGTCTCAGGGTATAAGTCGTAAGGCTGTGTCTTAATGTTCAGTCTTATTGTTAAGTCTTAAAAGTTATATTTTAGGGTTCAGTCTTAGGGTTAAATTTTAAGGTTAAGTCTTAGGGTTAAGTCCTAAGGTGAAGTCTTATGGATTGAGTCTTAGGGTTAAGTCTAAAGTTTAATTCATAACTTGAAATCTTAGACTTAAGTCTTGGGGCTAAGTCTTAGGGTTAAGTCTTAAATCTTAGGTTTAAGTCTCAGTGTTGAGTCTTAGGGATAAGTCTTTGAATTACGTCTTCAAGTTTTGTCTTAAGGTTTAACCTTAAGGTTAAGTCATAGGGTTAAGCCTTAGGGTTAAGTTTTGAGTGTAAATCTTAAGGTTACGTTTGAAGGTTAAGTCTTAAGGTTAAGCCTTAATGGTACATCTTCAAGTTAAGTCTTAGCATTAAGACTTAGGGTTAAATCCCAGGTTAAATTTCAAGGTAAAGTCTCAAGGTTAAGTCTCAGGGTTACGTGGTAAGGTTGTGTCTTAGGATTCAGTCTTAGGGTTAAGTTTTGAAGTTAAACTTTAGGTTAAGTCTTAGGGTTAAGTCTCAGGTTTAAGTCTCAGGATTATGTCTTAGGGTGAAGTCTTAATGTGAAGTCTTACATTTAAGTCTTAAGCTTAAGTCTTAGGGTTAAGCCATAAGGTTAAGTGTCAGGGTTAATTCCTAAAGGTTAAGTCTTAAGTTTACATCTCATAGATTGAGTCTTAGGGTTAAGTCTTCATTTTAAGTCTTAGGGTTAAGTCTTAGAGTACAACCTTGAGGATAAGTCTTATGGTTAAGTCTCAGGGTTAAGTCTTAATGTTAAGTCTTAAGGTTGAGCCTTAAGGTTAAGTCTTAGGGTTAAGCCTTAGAGTTATGTCTTGGGGATAAGTCTTAGGGCTAAGTCTCAGGATTAGGTATCAAGGTTAAAGCTCAAGGATAAGTCTCAGGGCTACGTTTTTGGGTTAAGTCTTAAGGTTAAATCTTAGGTTTAAGTCTCATTTTTAAGTTTTAGGGATAAGTCTTATGGATAAATTTCACGCCTAAGTCTCAGGGTTGAGTCTTAAGGTTAAAACTTAACCTTAAGTCTTAGGGTTAATTCTTATGGTTATATCTTAATGTTAAATCGTAATTTTAAGTCTTAGGGTTAAGTCTAAAGTTTAAATCACAAGTTGAAGTCTTGGGGTTAACTCTTTAGAGTTAAGTCTTGGGGATAAGTCTTCGGGTTAAGTCTTACAATTGAAGTCCTAAGGTTAACTCTTAGGGTTAAATCTGTAAGGTCAACACTTAAGGTTAACTCTTAGGGTTAAGTTTAGGGTTAAGTCTTAAGGTTACATCTTCAAGTTAAAGATTAAGGTTAAGTCTTAGGGTTATTTCTTAAGTTTAAGTCTGAGGGTTATATCTGAGCGTTAATTATTAAGTTGAAGTCTTAGAGTTAATTCTCAGGGTTAAGTCTTAAAGTTACTTCTTAAGGTTGAGTCTTAGGGTTAAGTTTTAAGGTTAAGTCCGAATGTTACATCTTAAAGTTAAGTCTTAGGGTTAAATCTCAGTGTTAAGTCTCAAGGTTAGGTCTCAGGGTATAAGTCGTAAGGCTGTGTCTTAATGTTCAGTCTTATTGTTAAGTCTTAAAAGTTATATTTTAGGGTTCAGTCTTAGGGTTAAATTTTAAGGTTAAGTCTTAGGGTTAAGTCCTAAGGTGAAGTCTTATGGATTGAGTCTTAGGGTTAAGTCTAAAGTTTAATTCATAACTTGAAATCTTAGACTTAAGTCTTGGGGCTAAGTCTTAGGGTTAAGTCTTAAATCTTAGGTTTAAGTCTCAGTGTTGAGTCTTAGGGATAAGTCTTTGAATTACGTCTTCAAGTTTTGTCTTAAGGTTTAACCTTAAGGTTAAGTCATAGGGTTAAGCCTTAGGGTTAAGTTTTGAGTGTAAATCTTAAGGTTACGTTTGAAGGTTAAGTCTTAAGGTTAAGCCTTAATGGTACATCTTCAAGTTAAGTCTTAGCATTAAGACTTAGGGTTAAATCCCAGGTTAAATTTCAAGGTAAAGTCTCAAGGTTAAGTCTCAGGGTTACGTGGTAAGGTTGTGTCTTAGGATTCAGTCTTAGGGTTAAGTTTTGAAGTTAAACTTTAGCTTAAGTCTTAGGGTTAAGTCTCAGGTTTAAGTCTCAGGATTATGTCTTAGGGTGAAGTCTTAATGTGAAGTCTTACATTTAAGTCTTAAGCTTAAGTCTTAGGGTTAAGCCTTAAGGTTAAGTGTCAGGGTTAATTCCTAAAGGTTAAGTCTTAAGTTTACATCTCATAGATTGAGTCTTAGGGTTAAGTCTTCATTTTAAGTCTTAGGGTTAAGTCTTAGAGTACAACCTTGAGGATAAGTCTTATGGTTAAGTCTCAGGGTTAAGTCTTAATGTTAAGTCTTAAGGTTGAGCCTTAAGGTTAAGTCTTAGGGTTAAGCCTTAGAGTTATGTCTTGGGGATAAGTCTTAGGGCTAAGTCTCAGGATTAGGTATCAAGGTTAAAGCTCAAGGATAAGTCTCAGGGCTACATTTTCGGGTTAAGTCTTAAGGTTAAATCTTAGGTTTAAGTCTCAGTTTTAAGTTTTAGGGATAAGTCTTATGGATAAATTTCACGACTAAGTCTCAGGGTTGAGTCTTAAGGTTAAAACTTAACCTTAAGTCTTAGGGTTAAGTCTTATGGTTATATCTTAATGTTAAATCGTAATTTTAAGTCTTAGGGTTAAGTCTAAAGTTTAAATCACAAGCTGAAGTCTTGGGGTTAACTCTTTAGAGTTAAGTCTTGGGGATAAGTCTTCGGGTTAAGTCTTACAATTGAAGTCCTAAGGTTAACTCTTAGGGTTAAATCTGTAAGGTCAACACTTAAGGTTAACTCTTAGGGTTAAGTTTAGGGTTAAGTCTTAAGGTTACATCTTCAAGTTAAAGATTAAGGTTAAGTCTTAGGGTTATTTCTTAAGTTTAAGTCTGAGGGTTATATCTGAGCGTTAATTATTAAGTTGAAGTCTTAGAGCTAATTCTCAGGGTTAAGTCTTAAAGTTACTTCTTAAGGTTGAGTCTTAGGGTTAAGTTTTAAGGTTAAGTCCGAATGTTACATCTTAAAGTTAAGTCTTAGGGTTAAATCTCAGTGTTAAGTCTCAAGGTTAGGTCTCAGGGTATAAGTCGTAAGGCTGTGTCTTAATGTTCAGTCTTATTGTTAAGTCTTAAAAGTTATATTTTAGGGTTCAGTCTTAGGGTTAAATTTTAAGGTTAAGTCTTAGGGTTAAGTCCTAAGGTGAAGTCTTATGGATTGAGTCTTAGGGTTAAGTCTAAAGTTTAATTCATAACTTGAAATCTTAGACTTAAGTCTTGGGGCTAAGTCTTAGGGTTAAGTCTTAAATCTTAGCTTTAAGTCTCAGTGTTGAGTCTTAGGGATAAGTCTTTGAATTACGTCTTCAAGTTTTGTCTTAAGGTTTAACCTTAAGGTTAAGTCATAGGGTTAAGCCTTAGGGTTAAGTTTTGAGTGTAAATCTTAAGGTTACCTTTGAAGGTTAAGTCTTAAGGTTAAGCCTTAATGGTACATCTTCAAGTTAAGTCTTAGCATTAAGACTTAGGGTTAAATCCCAGGTTAAATTTCAAGGTAAAGTCTCAAGGTTAAGTCTCAGGGTTACGTGGTAAGGTTGTGTCTTAGGATTCAGTCTTAGGGTTAAGTTTTGAAGTTAAACTTTAGGTTAAGTCTTAGGGTTAAGTCTCAGGTTTAAGTCTCAGGATTATGTCTTAGGGTGAAGTCTTAATGTGAAGTCTTACATTTAAGTCTTAAGCTTAAGTCTTAGGGTTAAGCCTTAAGGTTAAGTGTCAGGGTTAATTCCTAAAGGTTAAGTCTTAAGTTTACATCTCATAGATTGAGTCTTAGGGTTAAGTCTTCATTTTAAGTCTTAGGGTTAAGTCTTAGAGTACAACCTTGAGGATAAGTCTTATGGTTAAGTCTCAGGGTTAAGTCTTAATGTTAAGTCTTAAGGTTGAGCCTTAAGGTTAAGTCTTAGGGTTAAGCCTTAGAGTTATGTCTTGGGGATAAGTCTTAGGGCTAAGTCTCAGGATTAGGTATCAAGGTTAAAGCTCAAGGATAAGTCTCAGGGCTACGTTTTCGGGTTAAGTCTTAAGGTTAAATCTTAGGTTTAAGTCTCAGTTTTAAGTTTTAGGGATAAGTCTTATGGATAAATTTCACGACTAAGTCTCAGGGTTGAGTCTTAAGGTTAAAACTTAACCTTAAGTCTTAGGGTTAAGTCTTATGGTTATATCTTAATGTTAAATCGTAATTTTAAGTCTTAGGGTTAAGTCTAAAGTTTAAATCACAAGTTGAAGTCTTGGGGTTAACTCTTTAGAGTTAAGTCTTGGGGATAAGTCTTCGGGTTAAGTCTTACAATTGAAGTCCTAAGGTTAACTCTTAGGGTTAAATCTGTAAGGTCAACACTTAAGGTTAACTCTTAGGGTTAAGTTTAGGGTTAAGTCTTAAGGTTACATCTTCAAGTTAAAGATTAAGGTTAAGTCTTAGGGTTATTTCTTAAGTTTAAGTCTGAGGGTTATATCTGAGCGTTAATTATTAAGTTGAAGTCTTAGGGTTAAGTCTTAAAGTTACTTCTTAAGGTTGAGTCTTAGGGTTAAGTTTTAAGGTTAAGTCCGAATGTTACATCTTAAAGTTAAGTCTTAGGGTTAAATCTCAGTGTTAAGTCTCAAGGTTAGGTCTCAGGGTATAAGTCGTAAGGCTGTGTCTTAATGTTCAGTCTTATTGTTAAGTCTTAAAAGTTATATTTTAGGGTTCAGTCTTAGGGTTAAATTTTAAGGTTAAGTCTTAGGGTTAAGTCCTAAGGTGAAGTCTTATGGATTGAGTCTTAGGGTTAAGTCTAAAGTTTAATTCATAACTTGAAATCTTAGACTTAAGTCTTGGGGCTAAGTCTTAGGGTTAAGTCTTAAATCTTAGCTTTAAGTCTCAGTGTTGAGTCTGAGGGATAAGTCTTTGAATTACGTCTTCAAGTTTTGTCTTAAGGTTTAACCTTGAGGTTAAGTCATAGGGTTAAGCCTTAGGGTTAAGTTTTGAGTGTAAATCTTAAGGTTACGT
Organism: Falco punctatus; assembly: GCF_963210335.1. Lineage (NCBI taxonomy): Eukaryota > Metazoa > Chordata > Aves > Falconiformes > Falconidae > Falco > Falco punctatus. The sequence goes on from NW_027660153.1 coordinate 27,307, forward strand.
TTGAAGGTTAAGTCTTAAGGTTAAGCCTTAATGGTACATCTTCAAGTTAAGTCTTAGCATTAAGACTTAGGGTTAAATCCCAGGTTAAATTTCAAGGTAAAGTCTCAAGGTTAAGTCTCAGGGTTACGTGGTAAGGTTGTGTCTTAGGATTCAGTCTTAGGGTTAAGTTTTGAAGTTAAACTTTAGGTTAAGTCTTAGGGTTAAGTCTCAGGTTTAAGTCTCAGGATTATGTCTTAGGGTGAAGTCTTAATGTGAAGTCTTACATTTAAGTCTTAAGCTTAAGTCTTAGGGTTAAGCCATAAGGTTAAGTGTCAGGGTTAATTCCTAAAGGTTAAGTCTTAAGTTTACATCTCATAGATTGAGTCTTAGGGTTAAGTCTTCATTTTAAGTCTTAGGGTTAAGTCTTAGAGTACAACCTTGAGGATAAGTCTTATGGTTAAGTCTCAGGGTTAAGTCTTAATGTTAAGTCTTAAGGTTGAGCCTTAAGGTTAAGTCTTAGGGTTAAGCCTTAGAGTTATGTCTTGGGGATAAGTCTTAGGGCTAAGTCTCAGGATTAGGTATCAAGGTTAAAGCTCAAGGATAAGTCTCAGGGCTACGTTTTTGGGTTAAGTCTTAAGGTTAAATCTTAGGTTTAAGTCTCAGTTTTAAGTTTTAGGGATAAGTCTTATGGATAAATTTCACGCCTAAGTCTCAGGGTTGAGTCTTAAGGTTAAAACTTAACCTTAAGTCTTAGGGTTAAGTCTTATGGTTATATCTTAATGTTAAATCGTAATTTTAAGTCTTAGGGTTAAGTCTAAAGTTTAAATCACAAGTTGAAGTCTTGGGGTTAACTCTTTAGAGTTAAGTCTTGGGGATAAGTCTTCGGGTTAAGTCTTACAATTGAAGTCCTAAGGTTAACTCTTAGGGTTAAATCTGTAAGGTCAACACTTAAGGTTAACTCTTAGGGTTAAGTTTAGGGTTAAGTCTTAAGGTTACATCTTCAAGTTAAAGATTAAGGTTAAGTCTTAGGGTTATTTCTTAAGTTTAAGTCTGAGGGTTATATCTGAGCGTTAATTATTAAGTTTAAGTCTTAGGGTTAAGTCTTAAAGTTACTTCTTAAGGTTGAGTCTTAGGGTTAAGTTTTAAGGTTAAGTCCGAATGTTACATCTTAAAGTTAAGTCTTAGGGTTAAATCTCAGTGTTAAGTCTCAAGGTTAGGTCTCAGGGTATAAGTCGTAAGGCTGTGTCTTAATGTTCAGTCTTATTGTTAAGTCTTAAAAGTTATATTTTAGGGTTCAGTCTTAGGGTTAAATTTTAAGGTTAAGTCTTAGGGTTAAGTCCTAAGGTGAAGTCTTATGGATTGAGTCTTAGGGTTAAGTCTAAAGTTTAATTCATAACTTGAAATCTTAGACTTAAGTCTTGGGGCTAAGTCTTAGGGTTAAGTCTTAAATCTTAGGTTTAAGTCTCAGTGTTGAGTCTTAGGGATAAGTCTTTGAATTACGTCTTCAAGTTTTGTCTTAAGGTTTAACCTTAAGGTTAAGTCATAGGGTTAAGCCTTAGGGTTAAGTTTTGAGTGTAAATCTTAAGGTTACGTTTGAAGGTTAAGTCTTAAGGTTAAGCCTTAATGGTACATCTTCAAGTTAAGTCTTAGCATTAAGACTTAGGGTTAAATCCCAGGTTAAATTTCAAGGTAAAGTCTCAAGGTTAAGTCTCAGGGTTACGTGGTAAGGTTGTGTCTTAGGATTCAGTCTTAGGGTTAAGTTTTGAAGTTAAACTTTAGGTTAAGTCTTAGGGTTAAGTCTCAGGTTTAAGTCTCAGGATTATGTCTTAGGGTGAAGTCTTAATGTGAAGTCTTACATTTAAGTCTTAAGCTTAAGTCTTAGGGTTAAGCCATAAGGTTAAGTGTCAGGGTTAATTCCTAAAGGTTAAGTCTTAAGTTTACATCTCATAGATTGAGTCTTAGGGTTAAGTCTTCATTTTAAGTCTTAGGGTTAAGTCTTAGAGTACAACCTTGAGGATAAGTCTTATGGTTAAGTCTCAGGGTTAAGTCTTAATGTTAAGTCTTAAGGTTGAGCCTTAAGGTTAAGTCTTAGGGTTAAGCCTTAGAGTTATGTCTTGGGGATAAGTCTTAGGGCTAAGTCTCAGGATTAGGTATCAAGGTTAAAGCTCAAGGATAAGTCTCAGGGCTACGTTTTTGGGTTAAGTCTTAAGGTTAAATCTTAGGTTTAAGTCTCATTTTTAAGTTTTAGGGATAAGTCTTATGGATAAATTTCACGCCTAAGTCTCAGGGTTGAGTCTTAAGGTTAAAACTTAACCTTAAGTCTTAGGGTTAATTCTTATGGTTATATCTTAATGTTAAATCGTAATTTTAAGTCTTAGGGTTAAGTCTAAAGTTTAAATCACAAGTTGAAGTCTTGGGGTTAACTCTTTAGAGTTAAGTCTTGGGGATAAGTCTTCGGGTTAAGTCTTACAATTGAAGTCCTAAGGTTAACTCTTAGGGTTAAATCTGTAAGGTCAACACTTAAGGTTAACTCTTAGGGTTAAGTTTAGGGTTAAGTCTTAAGGTTACATCTTCAAGTTAAAGATTAAGGTTAAGTCTTAGGGTTATTTCTTAAGTTTAAGTCTGAGGGTTATATCTGAGCGTTAATTATTAAGTTGAAGTCTTAGAGTTAATTCTCAGGGTTAAGTCTTAAAGTTACTTCTTAAGGTTGAGTCTTAGGGTTAAGTTTTAAGGTTAAGTCCGAATGTTACATCTTAAAGTTAAGTCTTAGGGTTAAATCTCAGTGTTAAGTCTCAAGGTTAGGTCTCAGGGTATAAGTCGTAAGGCTGTGTCTTAATGTTCAGTCTTATTGTTAAGTCTTAAAAGTTATATTTTAGGGTTCAGTCTTAGGGTTAAATTTTAAGGTTAAGTCTTAGGGTTAAGTCCTAAGGTGAAGTCTTATGGATTGAGTCTTAGGGTTAAGTCTAAAGTTTAATTCATAACTTGAAATCTTAGACTTAAGTCTTGGGGCTAAGTCTTAGGGTTAAGTCTTAAATCTTAGCTTTAAGTCTCAGTGTTGAGTCTTAGGGATAAGTCTTTGAATTACGTCTTCAAGTTTTGTCTTAAGGTTTAACCTTAAGGTTAAGTCATAGGGTTAAGCCTTAGGGTTAAGTTTTGAGTGTAAATCTTAAGGTTACGTTTGAAGGTTAAGTCTTAAGGTTAAGCCTTAATGGTACATCTTCAAGTTAAGTCTTAGCATTAAGACTTAGGGTTAAATCCCAGGTTAAATTTCAAGGTAAAGTCTCAAGGTTAAGTCTCAGGGTTACGTGGTAAGGTTGTGTCTTAGGATTCAGTCTTAGGGTTAAGTTTTGAAGTTAAACTTTAGCTTAAGTCTTAGGGTTAAGTCTCAGGTTTAAGTCTCAGGATTATGTCTTAGGGTGAAGTCTTAATGTGAAGTCTTACATTTAAGTCTTAAGCTTAAGTCTTAGGGTTAAGCCTTAAGGTTAAGTGTCAGGGTTAATTCCTAAAGGTTAAGTCTTAAGTTTACATCTCATAGATTGAGTCTTAGGGTTAAGTCTTCATTTTAAGTCTTAGGGTTAAGTCTTAGAGTACAACCTTGAGGATAAGTCTTATGGTTAAGTCTCAGGGTTAAGTCTTAATGTTAAGTCTTAAGGTTGAGCCTTAAGGTTAAGTCTTAGGGTTAAGCCTTAGAGTTATGTCTTGGGGATAAGTCTTAGGGCTAAGTCTCAGGATTAGGTATCAAGGTTAAAGCTCAAGGATAAGTCTCAGGGCTACGTTTTCGGGTTAAGTCTTAAGGTTAAATCTTAGGTTTAAGTCTCAGTTTTAAGTTTTAGGGATAAGTCTTATGGATAAATTTCACGACTAAGTCTCAGGGTTGAGTCTTAAGGTTAAAACTTAACCTTAAGTCTTAGGGTTAAGTCTTATGGTTATATCTTAATGTTAAATCGTAATTTTAAGTCTTAGGGTTAAGTCTAAAGTTTAAATCACAAGTTGAAGTCTTGGGGTTAACTCTTTAGAGTTAAGTCTTGGGGATAAGTCTTCGGGTTAAGTCTTACAATTGAAGTCCTAAGGTTAACTCTTAGGGTTAAATCTGTAAGGTCAACACTTGAGGTTAACTCTTAGGGTTAAGTTTAGGGTTAAGTCTTAAGGTTACATCTTCAAGTTAAAGATTAAGGTTAAGTCTTAGGGTTATTTCTTAAGTTTAAGTCTGAGGGTTATATCTGAGCGTTAATTATTAAGTTGAAGTCTTAGAGCTAATTCTCAGGGTTAAGTCTTAAAGTTACTTCTTAAGGTTGAGTCTTAGGGTTAAGTTTTAAGGTTAAGTCCGAATGTTACATCTTAAAGTTAAGTCTTAGGGTTAAATCTCAGTGTTAAGTCTCAAGGTTAGGTCTCAGGGTATAAGTCGTAAGGCTGTGTCTTAATGTTCAGTCTTATTGTTAAGTCTTAAAAGTTATATTTTAGGGTTCAGTCTTAGGGTTAAATTTTAAGGTTAAGTCTTAGGGTTAAGTCCTAAGGTGAAGTCTTATGGATTGAGTCTTAGGGTTAAGTCTAAAGTTTAATTCATAACTTGAAATCTTAGACTTAAGTCTTGGGGCTAAGTCTTAGGGTTAAGTCTTAAATCTTAGCTTTAAGTCTCAGTGTTGAGTCTGAGGGATAAGTCTTTGAATTACGTCTTCAAGTTTTGTCTTAAGGTTTAACCTTAAGGTTAAGTCATAGGGTTAAGCCTTAGGGTTAAGTTTTGAGTGTAAATCTTAAGGTTACGTTTGAAGGTTAAGTCTTAAGGTTAAGCCTTAATGGTACATCTTCAAGTTAAGTCTTAGCATTAAGACTTAGGGTTAAATCCCAGGTTAAATTTCAAGGTAAAGTCTCAAGGTTAAGTCTCAGGGTTACGTGGTAAGGTTGTGTCTTAGGATTCAGTCTTAGGGTTAAGTTTTGAAGTTAAACTTTAGCTTAAGTCTTAGGGTTAAGTCTCAGGTTTAAGTCTCAGGATTATGTCTTAGGGTGAAGTCTTAATGTGAAGTCTTACATTTAAGTCTTAAGCTTAAGTCTTAGGGTTAAGCCTTAAGGTTAAGTGTCAGGGTTAATTCCTAAAGGTTAAGTCTTAAGTTTACATCTCATAGATTGAGTCTTAGGGTTAAGTCTTCATTTTAAGTCTTAGGGTTAAGTCTTAGAGTACAACCTTGAGGATAAGTCTTATGGTTAAGTCTCAGGGTTAAGTCTTAATGTTAAGTCTTAAGGTTGAGCCTTAAGGTTAAGCCTTAGAGTTATGTCTTGGGGATAAGTCTTAGGGCTAAGTCTCAGGATTAGGTATCAAGGTTAAAGCTCAAGGATAAGTCTCAGGGCTACGTTTTCGGGTTAAGTCTTAAGGTTAAATCTTAGGTTTAAGTCTCAGTTTTAAGTTTTAGGGATAAGTCTTATGGATAAGTTTCACGACTAAGTCTCAGGGTTGAGTCTTAAGGTTAAAACTTAACCTTAAGTCTTAGGGTTAATTCTTATGGTTATATCTTAATGTTAAATCGTAATTTTAAGTCTTAGGGTTAAGTCTAAAGTTTAAATCACAAGTTGAAGTCTTGGGGTTAACTCTTTAGAGTTAAGTCTTGGGGATAAGTCTTCGGGTTAAGTCTTACAATTGAAGTCCTAAGGTTAACTCTTAGGGTTAAATCTATAAGGTCAACACTTAAGGTTAACTCTTAGGGTTAAGTTTAGGGTTAAGTCTTAAGGTTACATCTTCAAGTTAAAGATTAAGGTTAAGTCTTAGGGTTATTTCTTAAGTTTAAGTCTGAGGGTTATATCTGAGCGTTAATTATTAAGTTGAAGTCTTAGAGCTAATTCTCAGGGTTAAGTCTTAAAGTTACTTCTTAAGGTTGAGTCTTAGGGTTAAGTTTTAAGGTTAAGTCCGAATGTTACATCTTAAAGTTAAGCCTTAGGGTTAAATCTCAGTGTTAAGTCTCAAGGTTAGGTCTCAGGGTATAAGTCGTAAGGCTGTGTCTTAATGTTCAGTCTTATTGTTAAGTCTTAAAAGTTATATTTTAGGGTTCAGTCTTAGGGTTAAATTTTAAGGTTAAGTCTTAGGGTTAAGTCCTAAGGTGAAGTCTTATGGATTGAGTCTTAGGGTTAAGTCTAAAGTTTAATTCATAACTTGAAATCTTAGACTTAAGTCTTGGGGCTAAGTCTTAGGGTTAAGTCTTAAATCTTAGCTTTAAGTCTCAGTGTTGAGTCTGAGGGATAAGTCTTTGAATTACGTCTTCAAGTTTTGTCTTAAGGTTTAACCTTAAGGTTAAGTCATAGGGTTAAGCCTTAGGGTTAAGTTTTGAGTGTAAATCTTAAGGTTACGTTTGAAGGTTAAGTCTTAAGGTTAAGCCTTAATGGTACATCTTCAAGTTAAGTCTTAGCATTAAGACTTAGGGTTAAATCCCAGGTTAAATTTCAAGGTAAAGTCTCAAGGTTAAGTCTCAGGGTTACGTGGTAAAGTTGTGTCTTAGGATTCAGTCTTAGGGTTAAGTTTTGAAGTTAAACTTTAGCTTAAGTCTTAGGGTTAAGTCTCAGGTTTAAGTCTCAGGATTATGTCTTAGGGTGAAGTCTTAATGTGAAGTCTTACATTTAAGTCTTAAGCTTAAGTCTTAGGGTTAAGCTTTAAGGTTAAGTGTCAGGGTTAATTCCTAAAGGTTAAGTCTTAAGTTTACATCTCATAGATTGAGTCTTAGGGTTAAGTCTTCATTTTAAGTCTTAGGGTTAAGTCTTAGAGTACAACCTTGAGGATAAGTCTTATGGTTAAGTCTCAGGGTTAAGTCTTAATGTTAAGTCTTAAGGTTGAGCCTTAAGGTTAAGTCTTAGGGTTAAGCCTTAGAGTTATGTCTTGGGGATAAGTCTTAGGGCTAAGTCTCAGGATTAGGTATCAAGGTTAAAGCTCAAGGATAAGTCTCAGGGCTACGTTTTCGGGTTAAGTCTTAAGGTTAAATCTTAGGTTTAAGTCTCAGTTTTAAGTTTTAGGGATAAGTCTTATGGATAAGTTTCACGACTAAGTCTCAGGGTTGAGTCTTAAGGTTAAAACTTAACCTTAAGTCTTAGGGTTAAGTCTTATGGTTATATCTTAATGTTAAATCGTAATTTTAAGTCTTAGGGTTAAGTCTAAAGTTTAAATCACAAGTTGAAGTCTTGGGGTTAACTCTTTAGAGTTAAGTCTTGGGGATAAGTCTTCGGGTTAAGTCTTACAATTGAAGTCCTAAGGTTAACTCTTAGGGTTAAATCTGTAAGGTCAACACTTAAGGTTAACTCTTAGGGTTAAGTTTAGGGTTAAGTCTTAAGGTTACATCTTCAAGTTAAAGATTAAGGTTAAGTCTTAGGGTTATTTCTTAAGTTTAAGTCTGAGGGTTATATCTGAGCGTTAATTATTAAGTTTAAGTCTTAGAGCTAATTCTCAGGGTTAAGTCTTAAAGTTACTTCTTAAGGTTGAGTCTTAGGGTTAAGTTTTAAGGTTAAGTCCGAATGTTACATCTTAAAGTTAAGTCTTAGGGTTAAATCTCAGTGTTAAGTCTCAAGGTTAGGTCTCAGGGTATAAGTCGTAAGGCTGTGTCTTAATGTTCAGTCTTATTGTTAAGTCTTAAAAGTTATATTTTAGGGTTCAGTCTTAGGGTTAAATTTTAAGGTTAAGTCTTAGGGTTAAGTCCTAAGGTGAAGTCTTATGGATTGAGTCTTAGGGTTAAGTCTAAAGTTTAATTCATAACTTGAAATCTTAGACTTAAGTCTTGGGGCTAAGTCTTAGGGTTAAGTCTTAAATCTTAGCTTTAAGTCTCAGTGTTGAGTCTTAGGGATAAGTCTTTGAATTACGTCTTCAAGTTTTGTCTTAAGGTTTAACCTTAAGGTTAAGTCATAGGGTTAAGCCTTAGGGTTAAGTTTTGAGTGTAAATCTTAAGGTTACCTTTGAAGGTTAAGTCTTAAGGTTAAGCCTTAATGGTACATCTTCAAGTTAAGTCTTAGCATTAAGACTTAGGGTTAAATCCCAAGTTAAATTTCAAGGTAAAGTCTCAAGGTTAAGTCTCAGGGTTACGTGGTAAGGTTGTGTCTTAGGATTCAGTCTTAGGGTTAAGTTTTGAAGTTAAACTTTAGCTTAAGTCTTAGGGTTAAGTCTCAGGTTTAAGTCTCAGGATTATGTCTTAGGGTGAAGTCTTAATGTGAAGTCTTACATTTAAGTCTTAAGCTTAAGTCTTAGGGTTAAGCCTCAAGGTTAAGTGTCAGGGTTAATTCCTAAAGGTTAAGTCTTAAGTTTACATCTCATAGATTGAGTCTTAGGGTTAAGTCTTCATTTTAAGTCTTAGGGTTAAGTCTTAGAGTACAACCTTGAGGATAAGTCTTATGGTTAAGTCTCAGGTTTAAGTCTTAATGTTAAGTCTTAAGGTTGAGCCTTAAGGTTAAGTCTTAGGGTTAAGCCTTAGAGTTATGTCTTGGGGATAAGTCTTAGGGCTAAGTCTCAAGATTAGGTATCAAGGTTAAAGCTCAAGGATAAGTCTCAGGGCTACGTTTTCGGGTTAAGTCTTAAGGTTAAATCTTAGGTTTAAGTCTCAGTTTTAAGTTTTAGGGATAAGTCTTATGGATAAATTTCACGACTAAGTCTCAGGGTTGAGTCTTAAGGTTAAAACTTAACCTTAAGTCTTAGGGTTAATTCTTATGGTTATATCTTAATGTTAAATCGTAATTTTAAGTCTTAGGGTTAAGTCTAAAGTTTAAATCACAAGTTGAAGTCTTAGGGTTAACTCTTTAGAGTTATGTCTTGGGGATAAGTCTTCGGGTTAAGTCTTACAATTGAAGTCCTAAGGTTAACTCTTAGGGTTAAATCTGTAAGGTCAACACTTAAGGTTAACTCTTAGGGTTAAGTTTAGGGTTAAGTCTTAAGGTTACATCTTCAAGTTAAAGATTAAGGTTAAGTCTTAGGGTTATTTCTTAAGTTTAAGTCTGAGGGTTATATCTGAGCGTTAATTATTAAGTTGAAGTCTTAGAGCTAATTCTCAGGGTTAAGTCTTAAAGTTACTTCTTAAGGTTGAGTCTTAGGGTTAAGTTTTAAGGTTAAGTCCGAATGTTACATCTTAAAGTTAAGTCTTAGGGTTAAATCTCAGTGTTAAGTCTCAAGGTTAGGTCTCAGGGTATAAGTCGTAAGGCTGTGTCTTAATGTTCAGTCTTATTGTTAAGTCTTAAAAGTTATATTTTAGGGTTCAGTCTTAGGGTTAAATTTTAAGGTTAAGTCTTAGGGTTAAGTCCTAAGGTGAAGTCTTATGGATTGAGTCTTAGGGTTAAGTCTAAAGTTTAATTCATAACTTGAAATCTTAGACTTAAGTCTTGGGGCTAAGTCTTAGGGTTAAGTCTTAAATCTTAGCTTTAAGTCTCAGTGTTGAGTCTTAGGGATAAGTCTTTGAATTACGTCTTCAAGTTTTGTCTTAAGGTTTAACCTTAAGGTTAAGTCATAGGGTTAAGCCTTAGGGTTAAGTTTTGAGTGTAAATCTTAAGGTTACCTTTGAAGGTTAAGTCTTAAGGTTAAGCCTTAATGGTACATCTTCAAGTTAAGTCTTAGCATTAAGACTTAGGGTTAAATCCCAAGTTAAATTTCAAGGTAAAGTCTCAAGGTTAAGTCTCAGGGTTACGTGGTAAGGTTGTGTCTTAGGATTCAGTCTTAGGGTTAAGTTTTGAAGTTAAACTTTAGGTTAAGTCTTAGGGTTAAGTCTCAGGTTTAAGTCTCAGGATTATGTCTTAGGGTGAAGTCTTAATGTGAAGTCTTACATTTAAGTCTTAAGCTTAAGTCTTAGGGTTAAGCCTTAAGGTTAAGTGTCAGGGTTAATTCCTAAAGGTTAAGTCTTAAGTTTACATCTCATAGATTGAGTCTTAGGGTTAAGTCTTCATTTTAAGTCTTAGGGTTAAGTCTTAGAGTACAACCTTGAGGATAAGTCTTATGGTTAAGTCTCAGGGTTAAGTCTTAATGTTAAGTCTTAAGGTTGAGCCTTAAGGTTAAGTCTTAGGGTTAAGCCTTAGAGTTATGTCTTGGGGATAAGTCTTAGGGCTAAGTCTCAAGATTAGGTATCAAGGTTAAAGCTCAAGGATAAGTCTCAGGGCTACGTTTTCGGGTTAAGTCTTAAGGTTAAATCTTAGGTTTAAGTCTCAGTTTTAAGTATTAGGGATAAGTCTTATGGATAAGTTTCACGACTAAGTCTCAGGGTTGAGTCTTAAGGTTAAAACTTAACCTTAAGTCTTAGGGTTAATTCTTATGGTTATATCTTAATGTTAAATCGTAATTTTAAGTCTTAGGGTTAAGTCTAAAGTTTAAATCACAAGTTGAAGTCTTAGGGTTAACTCTTTAGAGTTATGTCTTGGGGATAAGTCTTCGGGTTAAGTCTTACAATTGAAGTCCTAAGGTTAACTCTTAGGGTTAAATCTGTAAGGTCAACACTTAAGGTTAACTCTTAGGGTTAAGTTTAGGGTTAAGTCTTAAGGTTACATCTTCAAGTTAAAGATTAAGGTTAAGTCTTAGGGTTATTTCTTAAGTTTAAGTCTGAGGGTTATATCTGAGCGTTAATTATTAAGTTGAAGTCTTAGAGCTAATTCTCAGGGTTAAGTCTTAAAGTTACTTCTTAAGGTTGAGTCTTAGGGTTAAGTTTTAAGGTTAAGTCCGAATGTTACATCTTAAAGTTAAGTCTTAGGGTTAAATCTCAGTGTTAAGTCTCAAGGTTAGGTCTCAGGGTATAAGTCGTAAGGCTGTGTCTTAATGTTCAGTCTTATTGTTAAGTCTTAAAAGTTATATTTTAGGGTTCAGTCTTAGGGTTAAATTTTAAGGTTAAGTCTTAGGGTTAAGTCCTAAGGTGAAGTCTTATGGATTGAGTCTTAGGGTTAAGTCTAAAGTTTAATTCATAACTTGAAATCTTAGACTTAAGTCTTGGGGCTAAGTCTTAGGGTTAAGTCTTAAATCTTAGCTTTAAGTCTCAGTGTTGAGTCTTAGGGATAAGTCTTTGAATTACGTCTTCAAGTTTTGTCTTAAGGTTTAACCTTAAGGTTAAGTCATAGGGTTAAGCCTTAGGGTTAAGTTTTGAGTGTAAATCTTAAGGTTACCTTTGAAGGTTAAGTCTTAAGGTTAAGCCTTAATGGTACATCTTCAAGTTAAGTCTTAGCATTAAGACTTAGGGTTAAATCCCAAGTTAAATTTCAAGGTAAAGTCTCAAGGTTAAGTCTCAGGGTTACGTGGTAAGGTTGTGTCTTAGGATTCAGTCTTAGGGTTAAGTTTTGAAGTTAAACTTTAGCTTAAGTCTTAGGGTTAAGTCTCAGGTTTAAGTCTCAGGATTATGTCTTAGGGTGAAGTCTTAATGTGAAGTCTTACATTTAAGTCTTAAGCTTAAGTCTTAGGGTTAAGCCTCAAGGTTAAGTGTCAGGGTTAATTCCTAAAGGTTAAGTCTTAAGTTTACATCTCATAGATTGAGTCTTAGGGTTAAGTCTTCATTTTAAGTCTTAGGGTTAAGTCTTAGAGTACAACCTTGAGGATAAGTCTTATGGTTAAGTCTCAGGTTTAAGTCTTAATGTTAAGTCTTAAGGTTGAGCCTTAAGGTTAAGTCTTAGGGTTAAGCCTTAGAGTTATGTCTTGGGGATAAGTCTTAGGGCTAAGTCTCAAGATTAGGTATCAAGGTTAAAGCTCAAGGATAAGTCTCAGGGCTACGTTTTCGGGTTAAGTCTTAAGGTTAAATCTTAGGTTTAAGTCTCAGTTTTAAGTTTTAGGGATAAGTCTTATGGATAAATTTCACGACTAAGTCTCAGGGTTGAGTCTTAAGGTTAAAACTTAACCTTAAGTCTTAGGGTTAATTCTTATGGTTATATCTTAATGTTAAATCGTAATTTTAAGTCTTAGGGTTAAGTCTAAAGTTTAAATCACAAGTTGAAGTCTTAGGGTTAACTCTTTAGAGTTATGTCTTGGGGATAAGTCTTCGGGTTAAGTCTTACAATTGAAGTCCTAAGGTTAACTCTTAGGGTTAAATCTGTAAGGTCAACACTTAAGGTTAACTCTTAGGGTTAAGTTTAGGGTTAAGTCTTAAGGTTACATCTTCAAGTTAAAGATTAAGGTTAAGTCTTAGGGTTATTTCTTAAGTTTAAGTCTGAGGGTTATATCTGAGCGTTAATTATTAAGTTGAAGTCTTAGAGCTAATTCTCAGGGTTAAGTCTTAAAGTTACTTCTTAAGGTTGAGTCTTAGGGTTAAGTTTTAAGGTTAAGTCCGAATGTTACATCTTAAAGTTAAGCCTTAGGGTTAAATCTCAGTGTTAAGTCTCAAGGTTAGGTCTCAGGGTATAAGTCGTAAGGCTGTGTCTTAATGTTCAGTCTTATTGTTAAGTCTTAAAAGTTATATTTTAGGGTTCAGTCTTAGGGTTAAATTTTAAGGTTAAGTCTTAGGGTTAAGTCCTAAGGTGAAGTCTTATGGATTGAGTCTTAGGGTTAAGTCTAAAGTTTAATTCATAACTTGAAATCTTAGACTTAAGTCTTGGGGCTAAGTCTTAGGGTTAAGTCTTAAATCTTAGCTTTAAGTCTCAGTGTTGAGTCTGAGGGATAAGTCTTTGAATTACGTCTTCAAGTTTTGTCTTAAGGTTTAACCTTAAGGTTAAGTCATAGGGTTAAGCCTTAGGGTTAAGTTTTGAGTGTAAATCTTAAGGTTACGTTTGAAGGTTAAGTCTTAAGGTTAAGCCTTAATGGTACATCTTCAAGTTAAGTCTTAGCATTAAGACTTAGGGTTAAATCCCAGGTTAAATTTCAAGGTAAAGTCTCAAGGTTAAGTCTCAGGGTTACGTGGTAAAGTTGTGTCTTAGGATTCAGTCTTAGGGTTAAGTTTTGAAGTTAAACTTTAGCTTAAGTCTTAGGGTTAAGTCTCAGGTTTAAGTCTCAGGATTATGTCTTAGGGTGAAGTCTTAATGTGAAGTCTTACATTTAAGTCTTAAGCTTAAGTCTTAGGGTTAAGCTTTAAGGTTAAGTGTCAGGGTTAATTCCTAAAGGTTAAGTCTTAAGTTTACATCTCATAGATTGAGTCTTAGGGTTAAGTCTTCATTTTAAGTCTTAGGGTTAAGTCTTAGAGTACAACCTTGAGGATAAGTCTTATGGTTAAGTCTCAGGGTTAAGTCTTAATGTTAAGTCTTAAGGTTGAGCCTTAAGGTTAAGTCTTAGGGTTAAGCCTTAGAGTTATGTCTTGGGGATAAGTCTTAGGGCTAAGTCTCAGGATTAGGTATCAAGGTTAAAGCTCAAGGATAAGTCTCAGGGCTACGTTTTCGGGTTAAGTCTTAAGGTTAAATCTTAGGTTTAAGTCTCAGTTTTAAGTTTTAGGGATAAGTCTTATGGATAAGTTTCACGACTAAGTCTCAGGGTTGAGTCTTAAGGTTAAAACTTAACCTTAAGTCTTAGGGTTAAGTCTTATGGTTATATCTTAATGTTAAATCGTAATTTTAAGTCTTAGGGTTAAGTCTAAAGTTTAAATCACAAGTTGAAGTCTTGGGGTTAACTCTTTAGAGTTAAGTCTTGGGGATAAGTCTTCGGGTTAAGTCTTACAATTGAAGTCCTAAGGTTAACTCTTAGGGTTAAATCTGTAAGGTCAACACTTAAGGTTAACTCTTAGGGTTAAGTTTAGGGTTAAGTCTTAAGGTTACATCTTCAAGTTAAAGATTAAGGTTAAGTCTTAGGGTTATTTCTTAAGTTTAAGTCTGAGGGTTATATCTGAGCGTTAATTATTAAGTTTAAGTCTTAGAGCTAATTCTCAGGGTTAAGTCTTAAAGTTACTTCTTAAGGTTGAGTCTTAGGGTTAAGTTTTAAGGTTAAGTCCGAATGTTACATCTTAAAGTTAAGTCTTAGGGTTAAATCTCAGTGTTAAGTCTCAAGGTTAGGTCTCAGGGTATAAGTCGTAAGGCTGTGTCTTAATGTTCAGTCTTATTGTTAAGTCTTAAAAGTTATATTTTAGGGTTCAGTCTTAGGGTTAAATTTTAAGGTTAAGTCTTAGGGTTAAGTCCTAAGGTGAAGTCTTATGGATTGAGTCTTAGGGTTAAGTCTAAAGTTTAATTCATAACTTGAAATCTTAGACTTAAGTCTTGGGGCTAAGTCTTAGGGTTAAGTCTTAAATCTTAGCTTTAAGTCTCAGTGTTGAGTCTTAGGGATAAGTCTTTGAATTACGTCTTCAAGTTTTGTCTTAAGGTTTAACCTTAAGGTTAAGTCATAGGGTTAAGCCTTAGGGTTAAGTTTTGAGTGTAAATCTTAAGGTTACCTTTGAAGGTTAAGTCTTAAGGTTAAGCCTTAATGGTACATCTTCAAGTTAAGTCTTAGCATTAAGACTTAGGGTTAAATCCCAAGTTAAATTTCAAGGTAAAGTCTCAAGGTTAAGTCTCAGGGTTACGTGGTAAGGTTGTGTCTTAGGATTCAGTCTTAGGGTTAAGTTTTGAAGTTAAACTTTAGCTTAAGTCTTAGGGTTAAGTCTCAGGTTTAAGTCTCAGGATTATGTCTTAGGGTGAAGTCTTAATGTGAAGTCTTACATTTAAGTCTTAAGCTTAAGTCTTAGGGTTAAGCCTCAAGGTTAAGTGTCAGGGTTAATTCCTAAAGGTTAAGTCTTAAGTTTACATCTCATAGATTGAGTCTTAGGGTTAAGTCTTCATTTTAAGTCTTAGGGTTAAGTCTTAGAGTACAACCTTGAGGATAAGTCTTATGGTTAAGTCTCAGGTTTAAGTCTTAATGTTAAGTCTTAAGGTTGAGCCTTAAGGTTAAGTCTTAGGGTTAAGCCTTAGAGTTATGTCTTGGGGATAAGTCTTAGGGCTAAGTCTCAAGATTAGGTATCAAGGTTAAAGCTCAAGGATAAGTCTCAGGGCTACGTTTTCGGGTTAAGTCTTAAGGTTAAATCTTAGGTTTAAGTCTCAGTTTTAAGTTTTAGGGATAAGTCTTATGGATAAATTTCACGACTAAGTCTCAGGGTTGAGTCTTAAGGTTAAAACTTAACCTTAAGTCTTAGGGTTAATTCTTATGGTTATATCTTAATGTTAAATCGTAATTTTAAGTCTTAGGGTTAAGTCTAAAGTTTAAATCACAAGTTGAAGTCTTAGGGTTAACTCTTTAGAGTTATGTCTTGGGGATAAGTCTTCGGGTTAAGTCTTACAATTGAAGTCCTAAGGTTAACTCTTAGGGTTAAATCTGTAAGGTCAACACTTAAGGTTAACTCTTAGGGTTAAGTTTAGGGTTAAGTCTTAAGGTTACATCTTCAAGTTAAAGATTAAGGTTAAGTCTTAGGGTTATTTCTTAAGTTTAAGTCTGAGGGTTATATCTGAGCGTTAATTATTAAGTTGAAGTCTTAGAGCTAATTCTCAGGGTTAAGTCTTAAAGTTACTTCTTAAGGTTGAGTCTTAGGGTTAAGTTTTAAGGTTAAGTCCGAATGTTACATCTTAAAGTTAAGTCTTAGGGTTAAATCTCAGTGTTAAGTCTCAAGGTTAGGTCTCAGGGTATAAGTCGTAAGGCTGTGTCTTAATGTTCAGTCTTATTGTTAAGTCTTAAAAGTTATATTTTAGGGTTCAGTCTTAGGGTTAAATTTTAAGGTTAAGTCTTAGGGTTAAGTCCTAAGGTGAAGTCTTATGGATTGAGTCTTAGGGTTAAGTCTAAAGTTTAATTCATAACTTGAAATCTTAGACTTAAGTCTTGGGGCTAAGTCTTAGGGTTAAGTCTTAAATCTTAGCTTTAAGTCTCAGTGTTGAGTCTTAGGGATAAGTCTTTGAATTACGTCTTCAAGTTTTGTCTTAAGGTTTAACCTTAAGGTTAAGTCATAGGGTTAAGCCTTAGGGTTAAGTTTTGAGTGTAAATCTTAAGGTTACCTTTGAAGGTTAAGTCTTAAGGTTAAGCCTTAATGGTACATCTTCAAGTTAAGTCTTAGCATTAAGACTTAGGGTTAAATCCCAAGTTAAATTTCAAGGTAAAGTCTCAAGGTTAAGTCTCAGGGTTACGTGGTAAGGTTGTGTCTTAGGATTCAGTCTTAGGGTTAAGTTTTGAAGTTAAACTTTAGGTTAAGTCTTAGGGTTAAGTCTCAGGTTTAAGTCTCAGGATTATGTCTTAGGGTGAAGTCTTAATGTGAAGTCTTACATTTAAGTCTTAAGCTTAAGTCTTAGGGTTAAGCCTTAAGGTTAAGTGTCAGGGTTAATTCCTAAAGGTTAAGTCTTAAGTTTACATCTCATAGATTGAGTCTTAGGGTTAAGTCTTCATTTTAAGTCTTAGGGTTAAGTCTTAGAGTACAACCTTGAGGATAAGTCTTATGGTTAAGTCTCAGGGTTAAGTCTTAATGTTAAGTCTTAAGGTTGAGCCTTAAGGTTAAGTCTTAGGGTTAAGCCTTAGAGTTATGTCTTGGGGATAAGTCTTAGGGCTAAGTCTCAAGATTAGGTATCAAGGTTAAAGCTCAAGGATAAGTCTCAGGGCTACGTTTTCGGGTTAAGTCTTAAGGTTAAATCTTAGGTTTAAGTCTCAGTTTTAAGTATTAGGGATAAGTCTTATGGATAAGTTTCACGACTAAGTCTCAGGGTTGAGTCTTAAGGTTAAAACTTAACCTTAAGTCTTAGGGTTAATTCTTATGGTTATATCTTAATGTTAAATCGTAATTTTAAGTCTTAGGGTTAAGTCTAAAGTTTAAATCACAAGTTGAAGTCTTAGGGTTAACTCTTTAGAGTTATGTCTTGGGGATAAGTCTTCGGGTTAAGTCTTACAATTGAAGTCCTAAGGTTAACTCTTAGGGTTAAATCTGTAAGGTCAACACTTAAGGTTAACTCTTAGGGTTAAGTTTAGGGTTAAGTCTTAAGGTTACATCTTCAAGTTAAAGATTAAGGTTAAGTCTTAGGGTTATTTCTTAAGTTTAAGTCTGAGGGTTATATCTGAGCGTTAATTATTAAGTTGAAGTCTTAGAGCTAATTCTCAGGGTTAAGTCTTAAAGTTACTTCTTAAGGTTGAGTCTTAGGGTTAAGTTTTAAGGTTAAGTCCGAATGTTACATCTTAAAGTTAAGTCTTAGGGTTAAATCTCAGTGTTAAGTCTCAAGGTTAGGTCTCAGGGTATAAGTCGTAAGGCTGTGTCTTAATGTTCAGTCTTATTGTTAAGTCTTAAAAGTTATATTTTAGGGTTCAGTCTTAGGGTTAAATTTTAAGGTTAAGTCTTAGGGTTAAGTCCTAAGGTGAAGTCTTATGGATTGAGTCTTAGGGTTAAGTCTAAAGTTTAATTCATAACTTGAAATCTTAGACTTAAGTCTTGGGGCTAAGTCTTAGGGTTAAGTCTTAAATCTTAGCTTTAAGTCTCAGTGTTGAGTCTTAGGGATAAGTCTTTGAATTACGTCTTCAAGTTTTGTCTTAAGGTTTAACCTTAAGGTTAAGTCATAGGGTTAAGCCTTAGGGTTAAGTTTTGAGTGTAAATCTTAAGGTTACCTTTGAAGGTTAAGTCTTAAGGTTAAGCCTTAATGGTACATCTTCAAGTTAAGTCTTAGCATTAAGACTTAGGGTTAAATCCCAAGTTAAATTTCAAGGTAAAGTCTCAAGGTTAAGTCTCAGGGTTACGTGGTAAGGTTGTGTCTTAGGATTCAGTCTTAGGGTTAAGTTTTGAAGTTAAACTTTAGGTTAAGTCTTAGGGTTAAGTCTCAGGTTTAAGTCTCAGGATTATGTCTTAGGGTGAAGTCTTAATGTGAAGTCTTACATTTAAGTCTTAAGCTTAAGTCTTAGGGTTAAGCCTTAAGGTTAAGTGTCAGGGTTAATTCCTAAAGGTTAAGTCTTAAGTTTACATCTCATAGATTGAGTCTTAGGGTTAAGTCTTCATTTTAAGTCTTAGGGTTAAGTCTTAGAGTACAACCTTGAGGATAAGTCTTATGGTTAAGTCTCAGGGTTAAGTCTTAATGTTAAGTCTTAAGGTTGAGCCTTAAGGTTAAGTCTTAGGGTTAAGCCTTAGAGTTATGTCTTGGGGATAAGTCTTAGGGCTAAGTCTCAAGATTAGGTATCAAGGTTAAAGCTCAAGGATAAGTCTCAGGGCTACGTTTTCGGGTTAAGTCTTAAGGTTAAATCTTAGGTTTAAGTCTCAGTTTTAAGTTTTAGGGATAAGTCTTATGGATAAATTTCACGACTAAGTCTCAGGGTTGAGTCTTAAGGTTAAAACTTAACCTTAAGTCTTAGGGTTAATTCTTATGGTTATATCTTAATGTTAAATCGTAATTTTAAGTCTTAGGGTTAAGTCTAAAGTTTAAATCACAAGTTGAAGTCTTAGGGTTAACTCTTTAGAGTTAAGTCTTGGGGATAAGTCTTCTAGTTAAGTCTTACAATTGAAGTCCTAAGGTTAACTCTTAGGGTTAAATCTGTAAGGTCAACACTGAAGGTTAACTCTTAGGGTTAAGTTTAGGGTTAAGTCTTAAGGTTACATCTTCAAGTTAAAGATTAAGGTTAAGTCTTAGGGTTATTTCTTAAGTTTAAGTCTGAGGGTTATATCTGAGCGTTAATTATTAAGTTGAAGTCTTAGAGCTAATTCTCAGGGTTAAGTCTTAAAGTTACTTCTTAAGGTTGAGTCTTAGGGTTAAGTTTTAAGGTTAAGTCCGAATGTTACATCTTAAAGTTAAGTCTTAGGGTTAAATCTCAGTGTTAAGTCTCAAGGTTAGGTCTCAGGGTATAAGTCGTAAGGCTGTGTCTTAATGTTCAGTCTTATTGTTAAGTCTTAAAAGTTATATTTTAGGGTTCAGTCTTAGGGTTAAATTTTAAGGTTAAGTCTTAGGGTTAAGTCCTAAGGTGAAGTCTTATGGATTGAGTCTTAGGGTTAAGTCTAAAGTTTAATTCATAACTTGAAATCTTAGACTTAAGTCTTGGGGCTAAGTCTTAGGGTTAAGTCTTAAATCTTAGCTTTAAGTCTCAGTGTTGAGTCTTAGCGATAAGTCTTTGAATTACGTCTTCAAGTTTTGTCTTAAGGTTTAACCTTAAGGTTAAGTCATAGGGTTAAGCCTTAGGGTTAAGTTTTGAGTGTAAATCTTAAGGTTACCTTTGAAGGTTAAGTCTTAAGGTTAAGCCTTAATGGTACATCTTCAAGTTAAGTCTTAGCATTAAGTCTTAGGGTTAAATCCCAAGTTAAATTTCAAGGTAAAGTCTCAAGGTTAAGTGGTAAGGTTGTGTCTTAGGATTCAGTCTTAGGGTTAAGTTTTGAAGTTAAACTTTAGGTTAAGTCTTAGGGTTAAGTCTCAGGTTTAAGTCTCAGGATTATGTCTTAGGGTGAAGTCTTAATGTGAAGTCTTACATTTAAGTCTTAAGCTTAAGTCTTAGGGTTAAGCCTTAAGGTTAAGTGTCAGGGTTAATTCCTAAAGGTTAAGTCTTAAGTTTACATCTCATAGATTGAGTCTTAGGGTTAAGTCTTCATTTTAAGTCTTAGGGTTAAGTCTTAGAGTACAACCTTGAGGATAAGTCTTATGGTTAAGTCTCAGGGTTAAGTCTTAATGTTAAGTCTTAAGGTTGAGCCTTAAGGTTAAGTCTTAGGGTTAAGCCTTAAGGTTAAGTGTCAGGGTTAATTCCTAAAGGTTAAGTCTTAAGTTTACATCTCATAGATTGAGTCTTAGGGTTAAGTCTTCATTTTAAGTCTTAGGGTTAAGTCTTAGAGTACAACCTTGAGGATAAGTCTTATGGTTAAGTCTCAGGGTTAAGTCTTAATGTTAAGTCTTAAGGTTGAGCCTTAAGGTTAAGTCTTAGGGTTAAGCCTTAGAGTTATGTCTTGGGGATAAGTCTTAGGGCTAAGTCTCAGGATTAGGTATCAAGGTTAAAGCTCAAGGATAAGTCTCAGGGCTACGTTTTCGGGTTAAGTCTTAAGGTTAAATCTTAGGTTTAAGTCTCAGTTTTAAGTTTTAGGGATAAGTCTTATGGATAAATTTCACGACTAAGTCTCAGGGTTGAGTCTTAAGGTTAAAACTTAACCTTAAGTCTTAGGGTTAATTCTTATGGTTATATCTTAATGTTAAATCGTAATTTTAAGTCTTAGGGTTAAGTCTAAAGTTTAAATCACAAGTTGAAGTCTTAGGGTTAACTCTTTAGAGTTATGTCTTGGGGATAAGTCTTCGGGTTAAGTCTTACAATTTAAGTCCTAAGGTTAACTCTTAGGGTTAAATCTGTAAGGTCAACACTTAAGGTTAACTCTTAGGGTTAAGTTTAGGGTTAAGTCTTAAGGTTACATCTTCAAGTTAAAGATTAAGGTTAAGTCTTAGGGTTATTTCTTAAGTTTAAGTCTGAGGGTTATATCTGAGCGTTAATTATTAAGTTTAACTCTTAGAGCTAATTCTCAGGGTTAAGTCTTAAAGTTACTTCTTAAGGTTGAGTCTTAGGGTTAAGTTTTAAGGTTAAGTCCGAATGTTACATCTTAAAGTTAAGTCTTAGGGTTAAATCTCAGTGTTAAGTCTCAAGGTTAGGTCTCAGGGTATAAGTCGTAAGGCTGTGTCTTAATGTTCAGTCTTATTGTTAAGTCTTAAAAGTTATATTTTAGGGTTCAGTCTTAGGGTTAAATTTTAAGGTTAAGTCTTAGGGTTAAGTCCTAAGGTGAAGTCTTATGGATTGAGTCTTAGGGTTAAGTCTAAAGTTTAATTCATAACTTGAAATCTTAGACTTAAGTCTTGGGGCTAAGTCTTAGGGTTAAGTCTTAAATCTTAGGTTTAAGTCTCAGTGTTGAGTCTTAGGGATAAGTCTTTGAATTACGTCTTCAAGTTTTGTCTTAAGGTTTAACCTTAAGGTTAAGTCATAGGGTTAAGCCTTAGGGTTAAGTTTTGAGTGTAAATCTTAAGGTTACCTTTGAAGGTTAAGTCTTAAGGTTAAGCCTTAATGGTACATCTTCAAGTTAAGTCTTAGCATTAAGACTTAGGGTTAAATCCCAAGTTAAATTTCAAGGTAAAGTCTCAAGGTTAAGTCTCAGGGTTACGTGGTAAGGTTGTGTCTTAGGATTCAGTCTTAGGGTTAAGTTTTGAAGTTAAACTTTAGGTTAAGTCTTAGGGTTAAGTCTCAGGATTATGTCTTAGGGTGAAGTCTTAATGTGAAGTCTTACATTTAAGTCTTAAGCTTAAGTCTTAGGGTTAAGCCTTAAGGTTAAGTGTCAGGGTTAATTCCTAAAGGTTAAGTCTTAAGTTTACATCTCATAGATTGAGTCTTAGGGTTAAGTCTTCATTTTAAGTCTTAGGGTTAAGTCTTAGAGTACAACCTTGAGGATAAGTCTTATGGTTAAGTCTCAGGTTTAAGTCTTAATGTTAAGTCTTAAGGTTGAGCCTTAAGGTTAAGTCTTAGGGTTAAGCCTTAGAGTTATGTCTTGGGGATAAGTCTTAGGGCTAAGTCTCAAGATTAGGTATCAAGGTTAAAGCTCAAGGATAAGTCTCAGGGCTACGTTTTCGGGTTAAGTCTTAAGGTTAAATCTTAGGTTTAAGTCTCAGTTTTAAGTTTTAGGGATAAGTCTTATGGATAAATTTCACGACTAAGTCTCAGGGTTGAGTCTTAAGGTTAAAACTTAACCTTAAGTCTTAGGGTTAATTCTTATGGTTATATCTTCATGTTAAATCGTAATTTTAAGTCTTAGGGTTAAGTCTAAAGTTTAAATCACAAGTTGAAGTCTTGGGGTTAACTCTTTAGAGTTAAGTCTTGGGGATAAGTCTTCGGGTTAAGTCTTACAATTGAAGTCCTAAGGTTAACTCTTAGGGTTAAATCTGTAAGGTCAACACTTAAGGTTAACTCTTAGGGTTAAGTTTAGGGTTAAGTCTTAAGGTTACATCTTCAAGTTAAAGATTAAGGTTAAGTCTTAGGGTTATTTCTTAAGTTTAAGTCTGAGGGTTATATCTGAGCGTTAATTATTAAGTTGAAGTCTTAGAGCTAATTCTCAGGGTTAAGTCTTAAAGTTACTTCTTAAGGTTGAGTCTTAGGGTTAAGTTTTAAGGTTAAGTCCGAATGTTACATCTTAAAGTTAAGTCTTAGGGTTAAATCTCAGTGTTAAGTCTCAAGGTTAGGTCTCAGGGTATAAGTCGTAAGGCTGTGTCTTAATGTTCAGTCTTATTGTTAAGTCTTAAAAGTTATATTTTAGGGTTCAGTCTTAGGGTTAAATTTTAAGGTTAAGTCTTAGGGTTAAGTCCTAAGGTGAAGTCTTATGGATTGAGTCTTAGGGTTAAGTCTAAAGTTTAATTCATAACTTGAAATCTTAGACTTAAGTCTTGGGGCTAAGTCTTAGGGTTAAGTCTTAAATCTTAGCTTTAAGTCTCAGTGTTGAGTCTTAGGGATAAGTCTTTGAATTACGTCTTCAAGTTTTGTCTTAAGGTTTAACCTTAAGGTTAAGTCATAGGGTTAAGCCTTAGGGTTAAGTTTTGAGTGTAAATCTTAAGGTTACCTTTGAAGGTTAAGTCTTAAGGTTAAGCCTTAATGGTACATCTTCAAGTTAAGTCTTAGCATTAAGACTTAGGGTTAAATCCCAAGTTAAATTTCAAGGTAAAGTCTCAAGGTTAAGTCTCAGGGTTACGTGGTAAGGTTGTGTCTTAGGATTCAGTCTTAGGGTTAAGTTTTGAAGTTAAACTTTAGGTTAAGTCTTAGGGTTAAGTCTCAGGTTTAAGTCTCAGGATTATGTCTTAGGGTGAAGTCTTAATGTGAAGTCTTACATTTAAGTCTTAAGCTTAAGTCTTAGGGTTAAGCCTTAAGGTTAAGTGTCAGGGTTAATTCCTAAAGGTTAAGTCTTAAGTTTACATCTCATAGATTGAGTCTTAGGGTTAAGTCTTCATTTTAAGTCTTAGGGTTAAGTCTTAGAGTACAACCTTGAGGATAAGTCTTATGGTTAAGTCTCAGGTTTAAGTCTTAATGTTAAGTCTTAAGGTTGAGCCTTAAGGTTAAGTCTTAGGGTTAAGCCTTAGAGTTATGTCTTGGGGATAAGTCTTAGGGCTAAGTCTCAAGATTAGGTATCAAGGTTAAAGCTCAAGGATAAGTCTCAGGGCTACGTTTTCGGGTTAAGTCTTAAGGTTAAATCTTAGGTTTAAGTCTCAGTTTTAAGTATTAGGGATAAGTCTTATGGATAAGTTTCACGCCTAAGTCTCAGGGTTGAGTCTTAAGGTTAAAACTTAACCTTAAGTCTTAGGGTTAAGTCTTATGGTTATATCTTAATGTTAAATCGTAATTTTAAGTCTTAGGGTTAAGTCTAAAGTTTAAATCACAAGTTGAAGTCTTGGGGTTAACTCTTTAGAGTTAAGTCTTGGGGATAAGTCTTCGGGTTAAGTCTTACAATTGAAGTCCTAAGGTTAACTCTTAGGGTTAAATCTGTAAGGTCAACACTTAAGGTTAACTCTTAGGGTTAAGTTTAGGGTTAAGTCTTAAGGTTACATCTTCAAGTTAAAGATTAAGGTTAAGTCTTAGGGTTATTTCTTAAGTTTAAGTCTGAGGGTTATATCTGAGCGTTAATTATTAAGTTGAAGTCTTAGAGCTAATTCTCCGGGTTAAGTCTTAAAGTTACTTCTTAAGGTTGAGTCTTAGGGTTAAGTTTTAAGGTTAAGTCCGAATGTTACATCTTAAAGTTAAGTCTTAGGGTTAAATCTCAGTGTTAAGTCTCAAGGTTAGGTCTCAGGGTATAAGTCGTAAGGCTGTGTCTTAATGTTCAGTCTTATTGTTAAGTCTTAAAAGTTATATTTTAGGGTTCAGTCTTAGGGTTAAATTTTAAGGTTAAGTCTTAGGGTTAAGTCCTAAGGTGAAGTCTTATGGATTGAGTCTTAGGGTTAAGTCTAAAGTTTAATTCATAACTTGAAATCTTAGACTTAAGTCTTGGGGCTAAGTCTTAGGGTTAAGTCTTAAATCTTAGCTTTAAGTCTCAGTGTTGAGTCTTAGGGATAAGTCTTTGAATTACGTCTTCAAGTTTTGTCTTAAGGTTTAACCTTAAGGTTAAGTCATAGGGTTAAGCCTTAGGGTTAAGTTTTGAGTGTAAATCTTAAGGTTACGTTTGAAGGTTAAGTCTTAAGGTTAAGCCTTAATGGTACATCTTCAAGTTAAGTCTTAGCATTAAGACTTAGGGTTAAATCCCAAGTTAAATTTCAAGGTAAAGTCTCAAGGTTAAGTCTCAGGGTTACGTGGTAAGGTTGTGTCTTAGGATTCAGTCTTAGGGTTAAGTTTTGAAGTTAAACTTTAGGTTAAGTCTTAGGGTTAAGTCTCAGGTTTAAGTCTCAGGATTATGTCTTAGGGTGAAGTCTTAATGTGAAGTCTTACATTTAAGTCTTAAGCTTAAGTCTTAGGGTTAAGCCTTAAGGTTAAGTGTCAGGGTTAATTCCTAAAGGTTAAGTCTTAAGTTTACATCTCATAGATTGAGTCTTAGGGTTAAGTCTTCATTTTAAGTCTTAGGGTTAAGTCTTAGAGTACAACCTTGAGGATAAGTCTTATGGTTAAGTCTCAGGGTTAAGTCTTAATGTTAAGTCTTAAGGTTGAGCCTTAAGGTTAAGTCTTAGGGTTAAGCCTTAGAGTTATGTCTTGGGGATAAGTCTTAGGGCTAAGTCTCAAGATTAGGTATCAAGGTTAAAGCTCAAGGATAAGTCTCAGGGCTACGTTTTCGGGTTAAGTCTTAAGGTTAAATCTTAGGTTTAAGTCTCAGTTTTAAGTATTAGGGATAAGTCTTATGGATAAGTTTCACGCCTAAGTCTCAGGGTTGAGACTTAAGGTTAAAACTTAACCTTAAGTCTTAGGGTTAAGTCTTATGGTTATATCTTAATGTTAAATCGTAATTTTAAGTCTTAGGGTTAAGTCTAAAGTTTAAATCACAAGTTGAAGTCTTGGGGTTAACTCTTTAGAGTTAAGTCTTGGGGATAAGTCTTCGGGTTAAGTCTTACAATTGAAGTCCTAAGGTTAACTCTTAGGGTTAAATCTGTAAGGTCAACACTTAAGGTTAACTCTTAGGGTTAAGTTTAGGGTTAAGTCTTAAGGTTACATCTTCAAGTTAAAGATTAAGGTTAAGTCTTAGGGTTATTTCTTAAGTTTAAGTCTGAGGGTTATATCTGAGCGTTAATTATTAAGTTGAAGTCTTAGAGTTAATTCTCCGGGTTAAGTCTTAAAGTTACTTCTTAAGGTTGAGTCTTAGGGTTAAGTTTTAAGGTTAAGTCCGAATGTTACATCTTAAAGTTAAGTCTTAGGGTTAAATCTCAGTGTTAAGTCTCAAGGTTAGGTCTCA
The DNA here is from genome assembly GCF_963210335.1 of Falco punctatus. Lineage (NCBI taxonomy): Eukaryota > Metazoa > Chordata > Aves > Falconiformes > Falconidae > Falco > Falco punctatus. The sequence goes on from NW_027660153.1 coordinate 52,455, forward strand.
GGGTATAAGTCGTAAGGCTGTGTCTTAATGTTCAGTCTTATTGTTAAGTCTTAAAAGTTATATTTTAGGGTTCAGTCCTAGGGTTAAATTTTAAGGTTAAGTCTTAGGGTTAAGTCCTAAGGTGAAGTCTTATGGATTGAGTCTTAGGGTTAAGTCTAAAGTTTAATTCATAACTTGAAATCTTAGACTTAAGTCTTGGGGCTAAGTCTTAGGGTTAAGTCTTAAATCTTAGCTTTAAGTCTCAGTGTTGAGTCTTAGGGATAAGTCTTTGAATTACGTCTTCAAGTTTTGTCTTAAGGTTTAACCTTAAGGTTAAGTCATAGGGTTAAGCCTTAGGGTTAAGTTTTGAGTGTAAATCTTAAGGTTACCTTTGAAGGTTAAGTCTTAAGGTTAAGCCTTAATGGTACATCTTCAAGTTAAGTCTTAGCATTAAGACTTAGGGTTAAATCCCAAGTTAAATTTCAAGGTAAAGTCTCAAGGTTAAGTCTCAGGGTTACGTGGTAAGGTTGTGTCTTAGGATTCAGTCTTAGGGTTAAGTTTTGAAGTTAAACTTTAGGTTAAGTCTTAGGGTTAAGTCTCAGGTTTAAGTCTCAGGATTATGTCTTAGGGTGAAGTCTTAATGTGAAGTCTTACATTTAAGTCTTAAGCTTAAGTCTTAGGGTTAAGCCTTAAGGTTAAGTGTCAGGGTTAATTCCTAAAGGTTAAGTCTTAAGTTTACATCTCATAGATTGAGTCTTAGGGTTAAGTCTTCATTTTAAGTCTTAGGGTTAAGTCTTAGAGTACAACCTTGAGGATAAGTCTTATGGTTAAGTCTCAGGGTTAAGTCTTAATGTTAAGTCTTAAGGTTGAGCCTTAAGGTTAAGTCTTAGGGTTAAGCCTTAGAGTTATGTCTTGGGGATAAGTCTTAGGGCTAAGTCTCAAGATTAGGTATCAAGGTTAAAGCTCAAGGATAAGTCTCAGGGCTACGTTTTCGGGTTAAGTCTTAAGGTTAAATCTTAGGTTTAAGTCTCAGTTTTAAGTATTAGGGATAAGTCTTATGGATAAGTTTCACGACTAAGTCTCAGGGTTGAGTCTTAAGGTTAAAACTTAACCTTAAGTCTTAGGGTTAATTCTTATGGTTATATCTTAATGTTAAATCGTAATTTTAAGTCTTAGGGTTAAGTCTAAAGTTTAAATCACAAGTTGAAGTCTTAGGGTTAACTCTTTAGAGTTATGTCTTGGGGATAAGTCTTCGGGTTAAGTCTTACAATTGAAGTCCTAAGGTTAACTCTTAGGGTTAAATCTGTAAGGTCAACACTTAAGGTTAACTCTTAGGGTTAAGTTTAGGGTTAAGTCTTAAGGTTACATCTTCAAGTTAAAGATTAAGGTTAAGTCTTAGGGTTATTTCTTAAGTTTAAGTCTGAGGGTTATATCTGAGCGTTAATTATTAAGTTGAAGTCTTAGAGCTAATTCTCAGGGTTAAGTCTTAAAGTTACTTCTTAAGGTTGAGTCTTAGGGTTAAGTTTTAAGGTTAAGTCCGAATGTTACATCTTAAAGTTAAGTCTTAGGGTTAAATCTCAGTGTTAAGTCTCAAGGTTAGGTCTCAGGGTATAAGTCGTAAGGCTGTGTCTTAATGTTCAGTCTTATTGTTAAGTCTTAAAAGTTATATTTTAGGGTTCAGTCTTAGGGTTAAATTTTAAGGTTAAGTCTTAGGGTTAAGTCCTAAGGTGAAGTCTTATGGATTGAGTCTTAGGGTTAAGTCTAAAGTTTAATTCATAACTTGAAATCTTAGACTTAAGTCTTGGGGCTAAGTCTTAGGGTTAAGTCTTAAATCTTAGCTTTAAGTCTCAGTGTTGAGTCTTAGGGATAAGTCTTTGAATTACGTCTTCAAGTTTTGTCTTAAGGTTTAACCTTAAGGTTAAGTCATAGGGTTAAGCCTTAGGGTTAAGTTTTGAGTGTAAATCTTAAGGTTACCTTTGAAGGTTAAGTCTTAAGGTTAAGCCTTAATGGTACATCTTCAAGTTAAGTCTTAGCATTAAGACTTAGGGTTAAATCCCAAGTTAAATTTCAAGGTAAAGTCTCAAGGTTAAGTCTCAGGGTTACGTGGTAAGGTTGTGTCTTAGGATTCAGTCTTAGGGTTAAGTTTTGAAGTTAAACTTTAGGTTAAGTCTTAGGGTTAAGTCTCAGGTTTAAGTCTCAGGATTATGTCTTAGGGTGAAGTCTTAATGTGAAGTCTTACATTTAAGTCTTAAGCTTAAGTCTTAGGGTTAAGCCTTAAGGTTAAGTGTCAGGGTTAATTCCTAAAGGTTAAGTCTTAAGTTTACATCTCATAGATTGAGTCTTAGGGTTAAGTCTTCATTTTAAGTCTTAGGGTTAAGTCTTAGAGTACAACCTTGAGGATAAGTCTTATGGTTAAGTCTCAGGGTTAAGTCTTAATGTTAAGTCTTAAGGTTGAGCCTTAAGGTTAAGTCTTAGGGTTAAGCCTTAGAGTTATGTCTTGGGGATAAGTCTTAGGGCTAAGTCTCAAGATTAGGTATCAAGGTTAAAGCTCAAGGATAAGTCTCAGGGCTACGTTTTCGGGTTAAGTCTTAAGGTTAAATCTTAGGTTTAAGTCTCAGTTTTAAGTTTTAGGGATAAGTCTTATGGATAAATTTCACGACTAAGTCTCAGGGTTGAGTCTTAAGGTTAAAACTTAACCTTAAGTCTTAGGGTTAATTCTTATGGTTATATCTTAATGTTAAATCGTAATTTTAAGTCTTAGGGTTAAGTCTAAAGTTTAAATCACAAGTTGAAGTCTTAGGGTTAACTCTTTAGAGTTAAGTCTTGGGGATAAGTCTTCTAGTTAAGTCTTACAATTGAAGTCCTAAGGTTAACTCTTAGGGTTAAATCTGTAAGGTCAACACTGAAGGTTAACTCTTAGGGTTAAGTTTAGGGTTAAGTCTTAAGGTTACATCTTCAAGTTAAAGATTAAGGTTAAGTCTTAGGGTTATTTCTTAAGTTTAAGTCTGAGGGTTATATCTGAGCGTTAATTATTAAGTTGAAGTCTTAGAGCTAATTCTCAGGGTTAAGTCTTAAAGTTACTTCTTAAGGTTGAGTCTTAGGGTTAAGTTTTAAGGTTAAGTCCGAATGTTACATCTTAAAGTTAAGTCTTAGGGTTAAATCTCAGTGTTAAGTCTCAAGGTTAGGTCTCAGGGTATAAGTCGTAAGGCTGTGTCTTAATGTTCAGTCTTATTGTTAAGTCTTAAAAGTTATATTTTAGGGTTCAGTCTTAGGGTTAAATTTTAAGGTTAAGTCTTAGGGTTAAGTCCTAAGGTGAAGTCTTATGGATTGAGTCTTAGGGTTAAGTCTAAAGTTTAATTCATAACTTGAAATCTTAGACTTAAGTCTTGGGGCTAAGTCTTAGGGTTAAGTCTTAAATCTTAGCTTTAAGTCTCAGTGTTGAGTCTTAGCGATAAGTCTTTGAATTACGTCTTCAAGTTTTGTCTTAAGGTTTAACCTTAAGGTTAAGTCATAGGGTTAAGCCTTAGGGTTAAGTTTTGAGTGTAAATCTTAAGGTTACCTTTGAAGGTTAAGTCTTAAGGTTAAGCCTTAATGGTACATCTTCAAGTTAAGTCTTAGCATTAAGTCTTAGGGTTAAATCCCAAGTTAAATTTCAAGGTAAAGTCTCAAGGTTAAGTGGTAAGGTTGTGTCTTAGGATTCAGTCTTAGGGTTAAGTTTTGAAGTTAAACTTTAGGTTAAGTCTTAGGGTTAAGTCTCAGGTTTAAGTCTCAGGATTATGTCTTAGGGTGAAGTCTTAATGTGAAGTCTTACATTTAAGTCTTAAGCTTAAGTCTTAGGGTTAAGCCTTAAGGTTAAGTGTCAGGGTTAATTCCTAAAGGTTAAGTCTTAAGTTTACATCTCATAGATTGAGTCTTAGGGTTAAGTCTTCATTTTAAGTCTTAGGGTTAAGTCTTAGAGTACAACCTTGAGGATAAGTCTTATGGTTAAGTCTCAGGGTTAAGTCTTAATGTTAAGTCTTAAGGTTGAGCCTTAAGGTTAAGTCTTAGGGTTAAGCCTTAAGGTTAAGTGTCAGGGTTAATTCCTAAAGGTTAAGTCTTAAGTTTACATCTCATAGATTGAGTCTTAGGGTTAAGTCTTCATTTTAAGTCTTAGGGTTAAGTCTTAGAGTACAACCTTGAGGATAAGTCTTATGGTTAAGTCTCAGGGTTAAGTCTTAATGTTAAGTCTTAAGGTTGAGCCTTAAGGTTAAGTCTTAGGGTTAAGCCTTAGAGTTATGTCTTGGGGATAAGTCTTAGGGCTAAGTCTCAGGATTAGGTATCAAGGTTAAAGCTCAAGGATAAGTCTCAGGGCTACGTTTTCGGGTTAAGTCTTAAGGTTAAATCTTAGGTTTAAGTCTCAGTTTTAAGTTTTAGGGATAAGTCTTATGGATAAATTTCACGACTAAGTCTCAGGGTTGAGTCTTAAGGTTAAAACTTAACCTTAAGTCTTAGGGTTAATTCTTATGGTTATATCTTAATGTTAAATCGTAATTTTAAGTCTTAGGGTTAAGTCTAAAGTTTAAATCACAAGTTGAAGTCTTAGGGTTAACTCTTTAGAGTTATGTCTTGGGGATAAGTCTTCGGGTTAAGTCTTACAATTTAAGTCCTAAGGTTAACTCTTAGGGTTAAATCTGTAAGGTCAACACTTAAGGTTAACTCTTAGGGTTAAGTTTAGGGTTAAGTCTTAAGGTTACATCTTCAAGTTAAAGATTAAGGTTAAGTCTTAGGGTTATTTCTTAAGTTTAAGTCTGAGGGTTATATCTGAGCGTTAATTATTAAGTTTAACTCTTAGAGCTAATTCTCAGGGTTAAGTCTTAAAGTTACTTCTTAAGGTTGAGTCTTAGGGTTAAGTTTTAAGGTTAAGTCCGAATGTTACATCTTAAAGTTAAGTCTTAGGGTTAAATCTCAGTGTTAAGTCTCAAGGTTAGGTCTCAGGGTATAAGTCGTAAGGCTGTGTCTTAATGTTCAGTCTTATTGTTAAGTCTTAAAAGTTATATTTTAGGGTTCAGTCTTAGGGTTAAATTTTAAGGTTAAGTCTTAGGGTTAAGTCCTAAGGTGAAGTCTTATGGATTGAGTCTTAGGGTTAAGTCTAAAGTTTAATTCATAACTTGAAATCTTAGACTTAAGTCTTGGGGCTAAGTCTTAGGGTTAAGTCTTAAATCTTAGGTTTAAGTCTCAGTGTTGAGTCTTAGGGATAAGTCTTTGAATTACGTCTTCAAGTTTTGTCTTAAGGTTTAACCTTAAGGTTAAGTCATAGGGTTAAGCCTTAGGGTTAAGTTTTGAGTGTAAATCTTAAGGTTACCTTTGAAGGTTAAGTCTTAAGGTTAAGCCTTAATGGTACATCTTCAAGTTAAGTCTTAGCATTAAGACTTAGGGTTAAATCCCAAGTTAAATTTCAAGGTAAAGTCTCAAGGTTAAGTCTCAGGGTTACGTGGTAAGGTTGTGTCTTAGGATTCAGTCTTAGGGTTAAGTTTTGAAGTTAAACTTTAGGTTAAGTCTTAGGGTTAAGTCTCAGGATTATGTCTTAGGGTGAAGTCTTAATGTGAAGTCTTACATTTAAGTCTTAAGCTTAAGTCTTAGGGTTAAGCCTTAAGGTTAAGTGTCAGGGTTAATTCCTAAAGGTTAAGTCTTAAGTTTACATCTCATAGATTGAGTCTTAGGGTTAAGTCTTCATTTTAAGTCTTAGGGTTAAGTCTTAGAGTACAACCTTGAGGATAAGTCTTATGGTTAAGTCTCAGGTTTAAGTCTTAATGTTAAGTCTTAAGGTTGAGCCTTAAGGTTAAGTCTTAGGGTTAAGCCTTAGAGTTATGTCTTGGGGATAAGTCTTAGGGCTAAGTCTCAAGATTAGGTATCAAGGTTAAAGCTCAAGGATAAGTCTCAGGGCTACGTTTTCGGGTTAAGTCTTAAGGTTAAATCTTAGGTTTAAGTCTCAGTTTTAAGTTTTAGGGATAAGTCTTATGGATAAATTTCACGACTAAGTCTCAGGGTTGAGTCTTAAGGTTAAAACTTAACCTTAAGTCTTAGGGTTAATTCTTATGGTTATATCTTCATGTTAAATCGTAATTTTAAGTCTTAGGGTTAAGTCTAAAGTTTAAATCACAAGTTGAAGTCTTGGGGTTAACTCTTTAGAGTTAAGTCTTGGGGATAAGTCTTCGGGTTAAGTCTTACAATTGAAGTCCTAAGGTTAACTCTTAGGGTTAAATCTGTAAGGTCAACACTTAAGGTTAACTCTTAGGGTTAAGTTTAGGGTTAAGTCTTAAGGTTACATCTTCAAGTTAAAGATTAAGGTTAAGTCTTAGGGTTATTTCTTAAGTTTAAGTCTGAGGGTTATATCTGAGCGTTAATTATTAAGTTGAAGTCTTAGAGCTAATTCTCAGGGTTAAGTCTTAAAGTTACTTCTTAAGGTTGAGTCTTAGGGTTAAGTTTTAAGGTTAAGTCCGAATGTTACATCTTAAAGTTAAGTCTTAGGGTTAAATCTCAGTGTTAAGTCTCAAGGTTAGGTCTCAGGGTATAAGTCGTAAGGCTGTGTCTTAATGTTCAGTCTTATTGTTAAGTCTTAAAAGTTATATTTTAGGGTTCAGTCTTAGGGTTAAATTTTAAGGTTAAGTCTTAGGGTTAAGTCCTAAGGTGAAGTCTTATGGATTGAGTCTTAGGGTTAAGTCTAAAGTTTAATTCATAACTTGAAATCTTAGACTTAAGTCTTGGGGCTAAGTCTTAGGGTTAAGTCTTAAATCTTAGCTTTAAGTCTCAGTGTTGAGTCTTAGGGATAAGTCTTTGAATTACGTCTTCAAGTTTTGTCTTAAGGTTTAACCTTAAGGTTAAGTCATAGGGTTAAGCCTTAGGGTTAAGTTTTGAGTGTAAATCTTAAGGTTACCTTTGAAGGTTAAGTCTTAAGGTTAAGCCTTAATGGTACATCTTCAAGTTAAGTCTTAGCATTAAGACTTAGGGTTAAATCCCAAGTTAAATTTCAAGGTAAAGTCTCAAGGTTAAGTCTCAGGGTTACGTGGTAAGGTTGTGTCTTAGGATTCAGTCTTAGGGTTAAGTTTTGAAGTTAAACTTTAGGTTAAGTCTTAGGGTTAAGTCTCAGGTTTAAGTCTCAGGATTATGTCTTAGGGTGAAGTCTTAATGTGAAGTCTTACATTTAAGTCTTAAGCTTAAGTCTTAGGGTTAAGCCTTAAGGTTAAGTGTCAGGGTTAATTCCTAAAGGTTAAGTCTTAAGTTTACATCTCATAGATTGAGTCTTAGGGTTAAGTCTTCATTTTAAGTCTTAGGGTTAAGTCTTAGAGTACAACCTTGAGGATAAGTCTTATGGTTAAGTCTCAGGTTTAAGTCTTAATGTTAAGTCTTAAGGTTGAGCCTTAAGGTTAAGTCTTAGGGTTAAGCCTTAGAGTTATGTCTTGGGGATAAGTCTTAGGGCTAAGTCTCAAGATTAGGTATCAAGGTTAAAGCTCAAGGATAAGTCTCAGGGCTACGTTTTCGGGTTAAGTCTTAAGGTTAAATCTTAGGTTTAAGTCTCAGTTTTAAGTATTAGGGATAAGTCTTATGGATAAGTTTCACGCCTAAGTCTCAGGGTTGAGTCTTAAGGTTAAAACTTAACCTTAAGTCTTAGGGTTAAGTCTTATGGTTATATCTTAATGTTAAATCGTAATTTTAAGTCTTAGGGTTAAGTCTAAAGTTTAAATCACAAGTTGAAGTCTTGGGGTTAACTCTTTAGAGTTAAGTCTTGGGGATAAGTCTTCGGGTTAAGTCTTACAATTGAAGTCCTAAGGTTAACTCTTAGGGTTAAATCTGTAAGGTCAACACTTAAGGTTAACTCTTAGGGTTAAGTTTAGGGTTAAGTCTTAAGGTTACATCTTCAAGTTAAAGATTAAGGTTAAGTCTTAGGGTTATTTCTTAAGTTTAAGTCTGAGGGTTATATCTGAGCGTTAATTATTAAGTTGAAGTCTTAGAGCTAATTCTCCGGGTTAAGTCTTAAAGTTACTTCTTAAGGTTGAGTCTTAGGGTTAAGTTTTAAGGTTAAGTCCGAATGTTACATCTTAAAGTTAAGTCTTAGGGTTAAATCTCAGTGTTAAGTCTCAAGGTTAGGTCTCAGGGTATAAGTCGTAAGGCTGTGTCTTAATGTTCAGTCTTATTGTTAAGTCTTAAAAGTTATATTTTAGGGTTCAGTCTTAGGGTTAAATTTTAAGGTTAAGTCTTAGGGTTAAGTCCTAAGGTGAAGTCTTATGGATTGAGTCTTAGGGTTAAGTCTAAAGTTTAATTCATAACTTGAAATCTTAGACTTAAGTCTTGGGGCTAAGTCTTAGGGTTAAGTCTTAAATCTTAGCTTTAAGTCTCAGTGTTGAGTCTTAGGGATAAGTCTTTGAATTACGTCTTCAAGTTTTGTCTTAAGGTTTAACCTTAAGGTTAAGTCATAGGGTTAAGCCTTAGGGTTAAGTTTTGAGTGTAAATCTTAAGGTTACGTTTGAAGGTTAAGTCTTAAGGTTAAGCCTTAATGGTACATCTTCAAGTTAAGTCTTAGCATTAAGACTTAGGGTTAAATCCCAAGTTAAATTTCAAGGTAAAGTCTCAAGGTTAAGTCTCAGGGTTACGTGGTAAGGTTGTGTCTTAGGATTCAGTCTTAGGGTTAAGTTTTGAAGTTAAACTTTAGGTTAAGTCTTAGGGTTAAGTCTCAGGTTTAAGTCTCAGGATTATGTCTTAGGGTGAAGTCTTAATGTGAAGTCTTACATTTAAGTCTTAAGCTTAAGTCTTAGGGTTAAGCCTTAAGGTTAAGTGTCAGGGTTAATTCCTAAAGGTTAAGTCTTAAGTTTACATCTCATAGATTGAGTCTTAGGGTTAAGTCTTCATTTTAAGTCTTAGGGTTAAGTCTTAGAGTACAACCTTGAGGATAAGTCTTATGGTTAAGTCTCAGGGTTAAGTCTTAATGTTAAGTCTTAAGGTTGAGCCTTAAGGTTAAGTCTTAGGGTTAAGCCTTAGAGTTATGTCTTGGGGATAAGTCTTAGGGCTAAGTCTCAAGATTAGGTATCAAGGTTAAAGCTCAAGGATAAGTCTCAGGGCTACGTTTTCGGGTTAAGTCTTAAGGTTAAATCTTAGGTTTAAGTCTCAGTTTTAAGTATTAGGGATAAGTCTTATGGATAAGTTTCACGCCTAAGTCTCAGGGTTGAGACTTAAGGTTAAAACTTAACCTTAAGTCTTAGGGTTAAGTCTTATGGTTATATCTTAATGTTAAATCGTAATTTTAAGTCTTAGGGTTAAGTCTAAAGTTTAAATCACAAGTTGAAGTCTTGGGGTTAACTCTTTAGAGTTAAGTCTTGGGGATAAGTCTTCGGGTTAAGTCTTACAATTGAAGTCCTAAGGTTAACTCTTAGGGTTAAATCTGTAAGGTCAACACTTAAGGTTAACTCTTAGGGTTAAGTTTAGGGTTAAGTCTTAAGGTTACATCTTCAAGTTAAAGATTAAGGTTAAGTCTTAGGGTTATTTCTTAAGTTTAAGTCTGAGGGTTATATCTGAGCGTTAATTATTAAGTTGAAGTCTTAGAGTTAATTCTCCGGGTTAAGTCTTAAAGTTACTTCTTAAGGTTGAGTCTTAGGGTTAAGTTTTAAGGTTAAGTCCGAATGTTACATCTTAAAGTTAAGTCTTAGGGTTAAATCTCAGTGTTAAGTCTCAAGGTTAGGTCTCAGGGTATAAGTCGTAAGGCTGTGTCTTAATGTTCAGTCTTATTGTTAAGTCTTAAAAGTTATATTTTAGGGTTCAGTCCTAGGGTTAAATTTTAAGGTTAAGTCTTAGGGTTAAGTCCTAAGGTGAAGTCTTATGGATTGAGTCTTAGGGTTAAGTCTAAAGTTTAATTCATAACTTGAAATCTTAGACTTAAGTCTTGGGGCTAAGTCTTAGGGTTAAGTCTTAAATCTTAGCTTTAAGTCTCAGTGTTGAGTCTTAGGGATAAGTCTTTGAATTACGTCTTCAAGTTTTGTCTTAAGGTTTAACCTTAAGGTTAAGTCATAGGGTTAAGCCTTAGGGTTAAGTTTTGAGTGTAAATCTTAAGGTTACCTTTGAAGGTTAAGTCTTAAGGTTAAGCCTTAATGGTACATCTTCAAGTTAAGTCTTAGCATTAAGACTTAGGGTTAAATCCCAAGTTAAATTTCAAGGTAAAGTCTCAAGGTTAAGTCTCAGGGTTACGTGGTAAGGTTGTGTCTTAGGATTCAGTCTTAGGGTTAAGTTTTGAAGTTAAACTTTAGGTTAAGTCTTAGGGTTAAGTCTCAGGTTTAAGTCTCAGGATTATGTCTTAGGGTGAAGTCTTAATGTGAAGTCTTACATTTAAGTCTTAAGCTTAAGTCTTAGGGTTAAGCCTTAAGGTTAAGTGTCAGGGTTAATTCCTAAAGGTTAAGTCTTAAGTTTACATCTCATAGATTGAGTCTTAGGGTTAAGTCTTCATTTTAAGTCTTAGGGTTAAGTCTTAGAGTACAACCTTGAGGATAAGTCTTATGGTTAAGTCTCAGGGTTAAGTCTTAATGTTAAGTCTTAAGGTTGAGCCTTAAGGTTAAGTCTTAGGGTTAAGCCTTAGAGTTATGTCTTGGGGATAAGTCTTAGGGCTAAGTCTCAAGATTAGGTATCAAGGTTAAAGCTCAAGGATAAGTCTCAGGGCTACGTTTTCGGGTTAAGTCTTAAGGTTAAATCTTAGGTTTAAGTCTCAGTTTTAAGTATTAGGGATAAGTCTTATGGATAAGTTTCACGCCTAAGTCTCAGGGTTGAGTCTTAAGGTTAAAACTTAACCTTAAGTCTTAGGGTTAAGTCTTATGGTTATATCTTAATGTTAAATCGTAATTTTAAGTCTTAGGGTTAAGTCTAAAGTTTAAATCACAAGTTGAAGTCTTGGGGTTAACTCTTTAGAGTTAAGTCTTGGGGATAAGTCTTCGGGTTAAGTCTTACAATTGAAGTCCTAAGGTTAACTCTTAGGGTTAAATCTGTAAGGTCAACACTTAAGGTTAACTCTTAGGGTTAAGTCTTAAGGTTACATCTTCAAGTTAAAGATTAAGGTTAAGTCTTAGGGTTATTTCTTAAGTTTAAGTCTGAGGGTTATATCTGAGCGTTAATTATTAAGTTGAAGTCTTAGAGCTAATTCTCAGGGTTAAGTCTTAAAGTTACTTCTTAAGGTTGAGTCTTAGGGTTAAGTTTTAAGGTTAAGTCCGAATGTTACATCTTAAAGTTAAGTCTTAGGGTTAAATCTCAGTGTTAAGTCTCAAGGTTAGGTCTCAGGGTATAAGTCGTAAGGCTGTGTCTTAATGTTCAGTCTTATTGTTAAGTCTTAAAAGTTATATTTTAGGGTTCAGTCCTAGGGTTAAATTTTAAGGTTAAGTCTTAGGGTTAAGTCCTAAGGTGAAGTCTTATGGATTGAGTCTTAGGGTTAAGTCTAAAGTTTAATTCATAACTTGAAATCTTAGACTTAAGTCTTGGGGCTAAGTCTTAGGGTTAAGTCTTAAATCTTAGCTTTAAGTCTCAGTGTTGAGTCTTAGGGATAAGTCTTTGAATTACGTCTTCAAGTTTTGTCTTAAGGTTTAACCTTAAGGTTAAGTCATAGGGTTAAGCCTTAGGGTTAAGTTTTGAGTGTAAATCTTAAGGTTACCTTTGAAGGTTAAGTCTTAAGGTTAAGCCTTAATGGTACATCTTCAAGTTAAGTCTTAGCATTAAGACTTAGGGTTAAATCCCAAGTTAAATTTCAAGGTAAAGTCTCAAGGTTAAGTCTCAGGGTTACGTGGTAAGGTTGTGTCTTAGGATTCAGTCTTAGGGTTAAGTTTTGAAGTTAAACTTTAGGTTAAGTCTTAGGGTTAAGTCTCAGGTTTAAGTCTCAGGATTATGTCTTAGGGTGAAGTCTTAATGTGAAGTCTTACATTTAAGTCTTAAGCTTAAGTCTTAGGGTTAAGCCTTAAGGTTAAGTGTCAGGGTTAATTCCTAAAGGTTAAGTCTTAAGTTTACATCTCATAGATTGAGTCTTAGGGTTAAGTCTTCATTTTAAGTCTTAGGGTTAAGTCTTAGAGTACAACCTTGAGGATAAGTCTTATGGTTAAGTCTCAGGGTTAAGTCTTAATGTTAAGTCTTAAGGTTGAGCCTTAAGGTTAAGTCTTAGGGTTAAGCCTTAGAGTTATGTCTTGGGGATAAGTCTTAGGGCTAAGTCTCAAGATTAGGTATCAAGGTTAAAGCTCAAGGATAAGTCTCAGGGCTACGTTTTCGGGTTAAGTCTTAAGGTTAAATCTTAGGTTTAAGTCTCAGTTTTAAGTATTAGGGATAAGTCTTATGGATAAGTTTCACGACTAAGTCTCAGGGTTGAGTCTTAAGGTTAAAACTTAACCTTAAGTCTTAGGGTTAAGTCTTATGGTTATATCTTAATGTTAAATCGTAATTTTAAGTCTTAGGGTTAAGTCTAAAGTTTAAATCACAAGTTGAAGTCTTGGGGTTAACTCTTTAGAGTTAAGTCTTGGGGATAAGTCTTCGGGTTAAGTCTTACAATTGAAGTCCTAAGGTTAACTCTTAGGGTTAAATCTGTAAGGTCAACACTTAAGGTTAACTCTTAGGGTTAAGTCTTAAGGTTACATCTTCAAGTTAAAGATTAAGGTTAAGTCTTAGGGTTATTTCTTAAGTTTAAGTCTGAGGGTTATATCTGAGCGTTAATTATTAAGTTTAACTCTTAGAGCTAATTCTCAGGGTTAAGTCTTAAAGTTACTTCTTAAGGTTGAGTCTTAGGGTTAAGTTTTAAGGTTAAGTCCGAATGTTACATCTTAAAGTTAAGTCTTAGGGTTAAATCTCAGTGTTAAGTCTCAAGGTTAGGTCTCAGGGTATAAGTCGTAAGGCTGTGTCTTAATGTTCAGTCTTATTGTTAAGTCTTAAAAGTTATATTTTAGGGTTCAGTCCTAGGGTTAAATTTTAAGGTTAAGTCTTAGGGTTAAGTCCTAAGGTGAAGTCTTATGGATTGAGTCTTAGGGTTAAGTCTAAAGTTTAATTCATAACTTGAAATCTTAGACTTAAGTCTTGGGGCTAAGTCTTAGGGTTAAGTCTTAAATCTTAGCTTTAAGTCTCAGTGTTGAGTCTTAGGGATAAGTCTTTGAATTACGTCTTCAAGTTTTGTCTTAAGGTTTAACCTTAAGGTTAAGTCATAGGGTTAAGCCTTAGGGTTAAGTTTTGAGTGTAAATCTTAAGGTTACCTTTGAAGGTTAAGTCTTAAGGTTAAGCCTTAATGGTACATCTTCAAGTTAAGTCTTAGCATTAAGACTTAGGGTTAAATCCCAAGTTAAATTTCAAGGTAAAGTCTCAAGGTTAAGTCTCAGGGTTACGTGGTAAGGTTGTGTCTTAGGATTCAGTCTTAGGGTTAAGTTTTGAAGTTAAACTTTAGCTTAAGTCTTAGGGTTAAGTCTCAGGTTTAAGTCTCAGGATTATGTCTTAGGGTGAAGTCTTAATGTGAAGTCTTACATTTAAGTCTTAAGCTTAAGTCTTAGGGTTAAGCCTTAAGGTTAAGTGTCAGGGTTAATTCCTAAAGGTTAAGTCTTAAGTTTACATCTCATAGATTGAGTCTTAGGGTTAAGTCTTCATTTTAAGTCTTAGGGTTAAGTCTTAGAGTACAACCTTGAGGATAAGTCTTATGGTTAAGTCTCAGGGTTAAGTCTTAATGTTAAGTCTTAAGGTTGAGCCTTAAGGTTAAGTCTTAGGGTTAAGCCTTAGAGTTATGTCTTGGGGATAAGTCTTAGGGCTAAGTCTCAAGATTAGGTATCAAGGTTAAAGCTCAAGGATAAGTCTCAGGGCTACGTTTTCGGGTTAAGTCTTAAGGTTAAATCTTAGGTTTAAGTCTCAGTTTTAAGTATTAGGGATAAGTCTTATGGATAAGTTTCACGACTAAGTCTCAGGGTTGAGTCTTAAGGTTAAAACTTAACCTTAAGTCTTAGGGTTAAGTCTTATGGTTATATCTTAATGTTAAATCGTAATTTTAAGTCTTAGGGTTAAGTCTAAAGTTTAAATCACAAGTTGAAGTCTTGGGGTTAACTCTTTAGAGTTAAGTCTTGGGGATAAGTCTTCGGGTTAAGTCTTACAATTGAAGTCCTAAGGTTAACTCTTAGGGTTAAATCTGTAAGGTCAACACTTAAGGTTAACTCTTAGGGTTAAGTTTAGGGTTAAGTCTTAAGGTTACATCTTCAAGTTAAAGATTAAGGTTAAGTCTTAGGGTTATTTCTTAAGTTTAAGTCTGAGGGTTATATCTGAGCGTTAATTATTAAGTTTAACTCTTAGAGCTAATTCTCAGGGTTAAGTCTTAAAGTTACTTCTTAAGGTTGAGTCTTAGGGTTAAGTTTTAAGGTTAAGTCCGAATGTTACATCTTAAAGTTAAGTCTTAGGGTTAAATCTCAGTGTTAAGTCTCAAGGTTAGGTCTCAGGGTATAAGTCGTAAGGCTGTGTCTTAATGTTCAGTCTTATTGTTAAGTCTTAAAAGTTATATTTTAGGGTTCAGTCTTAGGGTTAAATTTTAAGGTTAAGTCTTAGGGTTAAGTCCTAAGGTGAAGTCTTATGGATTGAGTCTTAGGGTTAAGTCTAAAGTTTAATTCATAACTTGAAATCTTAGACTTAAGTCTTGGGGCTAAGTCTTAGGGTTAAGTCTTAAATCTTAGCTTTAAGTCTCAGTGTTGAGTCTTAGGGATAAGTCTTTGAATTACGTCTTCAAGTTTTGTCTTAAGGTTTAACCTTAAGGTTAAGTCATAGGGTTAAGCCTTAGGGTTAAGTTTTGAGTGTAAATCTTAAGGTTACCTTTGAAGGTTAAGTCTTAAGGTTAAGCCTTAATGGTACATCTTCAAGTTAAGTCTTAGCATTAAGACTTAGGGTTAAATCCCAAGTTAAATTTCAAGGTAAAGTCTCAAGGTTAAGTCTCAGGGTTACGTGGTAAGGTTGTGTCTTAGGATTCAGTCTTAGGGTTAAGTTTTGAAGTTAAACTTTAGCTTAAGTCTTAGGGTTAAGTCTCAGGTTTAAGTCTCAGGATTATGTCTTAGGGTGAAGTCTTAATGTGAAGTCTTACATTTAAGTCTTAAGCTTAAGTCTTAGGGTTAAGCCTTAAGGTTAAGTGTCAGGGTTAATTCCTAAAGGTTAAGTCTTAAGTTTACATCTCATAGATTGAGTCTTAGGGTTAAGTCTTCATTTTAAGTCTTAGGGTTAAGTCTTAGAGTACAACCTTGAGGATAAGTCTTATGGTTAAGTCTCAGGTTTAAGTCTTAATGTTAAGTCTTAAGGTTGAGCCTTAAGGTTAAGTCTTAGGGTTAAGCCTTAGAGTTATGTCTTGGGGATAAGTCTTAGGGCTAAGTCTCAAGATTAGGTATCAAGGTTAAAGCTCAAGGATAAGTCTCAGGGCTACATTTTCGGGTTAAGTCTTAAGGTTAAATCTTAGGTTTAAGTCTCAGTTTTAAGTTTTAGGGATAAGTCTTATGGATAAATTTCACGACTAAGTCTCAGGGTTGAGTCTTAAGGTTAAAACTTAACCTTAAGTCTTAGGGTTAATTCTTATGGTTATATCTTAATGTTAAATCGTAATTTTAAGTCTTAGGGTTAAGTCTAAAGTTTAAATCACAAGTTGAAGTCTTGGGGTTAACTCTTTAGAGTTAAGTCTTGGGGATAAGTCTTCGGGTTAAGTCTTACAATTTAAGTCCTAAGGTTAACTCTTAGGGTTAAATCTGTAAGGTCAACACTTAAGGTTAACTCTTAGGGTTAAGTCTTAAGGTTACATCTTCAAGTTAAAGATTAAGGTTAAGTCTTAGGGTTATTTCTTAAGTTTAAGTCTGAGGGTTATATCTGAGCGTTAATTATTAAGTTTAACTCTTAGAGCTAATTCTCAGGGTTAAGTCTTAAAGTTACTTCTTAAGGTTGAGTCTTAGGGTTAAGTTTTAAGGTTAAGTCCGAATGTTACATCTTAAAGTTAAGTCTTAGGGTTAAATCTCAGTGTTAAGTCTCAAGGTTAGGTCTCAGGGTATAAGTCGTAAGGCTGTGTCTTAATGTTCAGTCTTATTGTTAAGTCTTAAAAGTTATATTTTAGGGTTCAGTCCTAGGGTTAAATTTTAAGGTTAAGTCTTAGGGTTAAGTCCTAAGGTGAAGTCTTATGGATTGAGTCTTAGGGTTAAGTCTAAAGTTTAATTCATAACTTGAAATCTTAGACTTAAGTCTTGGGGCTAAGTCTTAGGGTTAAGTCTTAAATCTTAGCTTTAAGTCTCAGTGTTGAGTCTTAGGGATAAGTCTTTGAATTACGTCTTCAAGTTTTGTCTTAAGGTTTAACCTTAAGGTTAAGTCATAGGGTTAAGCCTTAGGGTTAAGTTTTGAGTGTAAATCTTAAGGTTACCTTTGAAGGTTAAGTCTTAAGGTTAAGCCTTAATGGTACATCTTCAAGTTAAGTCTTAGCATTAAGACTTAGGGTTAAATCCCAAGTTAAATTTCAAGGTAAAGTCTCAAGGTTAAGTCTCAGGGTTACGTGGTAAGGTTGTGTCTTAGGATTCAGTCTTAGGGTTAAGTTTTGAAGTTAAACTTTAGGTTAAGTCTTAGGGTTAAGTCTCAGGATTATGTCTTAGGGTGAAGTCTTAATGTGAAGTCTTACATTTAAGTCTTAAGCTTAAGTCTTAGGGTTAAGCCTTAAGGTTAAGTGTCAGGGTTAATTCCTAAAGGTTAAGTCTTAAGTTTACATCTCATAGATTGAGTCTTAGGGTTAAGTCTTCATTTTAAGTCTTAGGGTTAAGTCTTAGAGTACAACCTTGAGTATAAGTCTTATGGTTAAGTCTCAGGGTTAAGTCTTAATGTTAAGTCTTAAGGTTGAGCCTTAAGGTTAAGTCTTAGGGTTAAGCCTTAGAGTTATGTCTTGGGGATAAGTCTTAGGGCTAAGTCTCAAGATTAGGTATCAAGGTTAAAGCTCAAGGATAAGTCTCAGGGCTACGTTTTCGGGTTAAGTCTTAAGGTTAAATCTTAGGTTTAAGTCTCAGTTTTAAGTTTTAGGGATAAGTCTTATGGATAAATTTCACGACTAAGTCTCAGGGTTGAGTCTTAAGGTTAAAACTTAACCTTAAGTCTTAGGGTTAATTCTTATGGTTATATCTTAATGTTAAATCGTAATTTTAAGTCTTAGGGTTAAGTCTAAAGTTTAAATCACAAGTTGAAGTCTTGGGGTTAACTCTTTAGAGTTAAGTCTTGGGGATAAGTCTTCTAGTTAAGTCTTACAATTGAAGTCCTAAGGTTAACTCTTAGGTTTAAATCTGTAAGGTCAACACTTAAGGTTAACTCTTAGGGTTAAGTTTAGGGTTAAGTCTTAAGGTTACATCTTCAAGTTAAAGATTAAGGTTAAGTCTTAGGGTTATTTCTTAAGTTTAAGTCTGAGGGTTATATCTGAGCGTTAATTATTAAGTTGAAGTCTTAGAGCTAATTCTCAGGGTTAAGTCTTAAAGTTACTTCTTAAGGTTGAGTCTTAGGGTTAAGTTTTAAGGTTAAGTCCGAATGTTACATCTTAAAGTTAAGTCTTAGGGTTAAATCTCAGTGTTAAGTCTCAAGGTTAGGTCTCAGGGTATAAGTCGTAAGGCTGTGTCTTAATGTTCAGTCTTATTGTTAAGTCTTAAAAGTTATATTTTAGGGTTCAGTCTTAGGGTTAAATTTTAAGGTTAAGTCTTAGGGTTAAGTCCTAAGGTGAAGTCTTATGGATTGAGTCTTAGGGTTAAGTCTAAAGTTTAATTCATAACTTGAAATCTTAGACTTAAGTCTTGGGGCTAAGTCTTAGGGTTAAGTCTTAAATCTTAGCTTTAAGTCTCAGTGTTGAGTCTTAGGGATAAGTCTTTGAATTACGTCTTCAAGTTTTGTCTTAAGGTTTAACCTTAAGGTTAAGTCATAGGGTTAAGCCTTAGGGTTAAGTTTTGAGTGTAAATCTTAAGGTTACCTTTGAAGGTTAAGTCTTAAGGTTAAGCCTTAATGGTACATCTTCAAGTTAAGTCTTAGCATTAAGACTTAGGGTTAAATCCCAAGTTAAATTTCAAGGTAAAGTCTCAAGGTTAAGTCTCAGGGTTACGTGGTAAGGTTGTGTCTTAGGATTCAGTCTTAGGGTTAAGTTTTGAAGTTAAACTTTAGCTTAAGTCTTAGGGTTAAGTCTCAGGTTTAAGTCTCAGGATTATGTCTTAGGGTGAAGTCTTAATGTGAAGTCTTACATTTAAGTCTTAAGCTTAAGTCTTAGGGTTAAGCCTTAAGGTTAAGTGTCAGGGTTAATTCCTAAAGGTTAAGTCTTAAGTTTACATCTCATAGATTGAGTCTTAGGGTTAAGTCTTCATTTTAAGTCTTAGGGTTAAGTCTTAGAGTACAACCTTGAGGATAAGTCTTATGGTTAAGTCTCAGGTTTAAGTCTTAATGTTAAGTCTTAAGGTTGAGCCTTAAGGTTAAGTCTTAGGGTTAAGCCTTAGAGTTATGTCTTGGGGATAAGTCTTAGGGCTAAGTCTCAAGATTAGGTATCAAGGTTAAAGCTCAAGGATAAGTCTCAGGGCTACATTTTCGGGTTAAGTCTTAAGGTTAAATCTTAGGTTTAAGTCTCAGTTTTAAGTTTTAGGGATAAGTCTTATGGATAAATTTCACGACTAAGTCTCAGGGTTGAGTCTTAAGGTTAAAACTTAACCTTAAGTCTTAGGGTTAATTCTTATGGTTATATCTTAATGTTAAATCGTAATTTTAAGTCTTAGGGTTAAGTCTAAAGTTTAAATCACAAGTTGAAGTCTTGGGGTTAACTCTTTAGAGTTAAGTCTTGGGGATAAGTCTTCGGGTTAAGTCTTACAATTGAAGTCCTAAGGTTAACTCTTAGGTTTAAATCTGTAAGGTCAACACTTAAGGTTAACTCTTAGGGTTAAGTCTTAAGGTTACATCTTCAAGTTAAAGATTAAGGTTAAGTCTTAGGGTTATTTCTTAAGTTTAAGTCTGAGGGTTATATCTGAGCGTTAATTATTAAGTTGAAGTCTTAGAGCTAATTCTCAGGGTTAAGTCTTAAAGTTACTTCTTAAGGTTGAGTCTTAGGGTTAAGTTTTAAGGTTAAGTCCGAATGTTACATCTTAAAGTTAAGTCTTAGGGTTAAATCTCAGTGTTAAGTCTCAAGGTTAGGTCTCAGGGTATAAGTCGTAAGGCTGTGTCTTAATGTTCAGTCTTATTGTTAAGTCTTAAAAGTTATATTTTAGGGTTCAGTCTTAGGGTTAAATTTTAAGGTTAAGTCTTAGGGTTAAGTCCTAAGGTGAAGTCTTATGGATTGAGTCTTAGGGTTAAGTCTAAAGTTTAATTCATAACTTGAAATCTTAGACTTAAGTCTTGGGGCTAAGTCTTAGGGTTAAGTCTTAAATCTTAGCTTTAAGTCTCAGTGTTGAGTCTTAGGGATAAGTCTTTGAATTACGTCTTCAAGTTTTGTCTTAAGGTTTAACCTTAAGGTTAAGTCATAGGGTTAAGCCTTAGGGTTAAGTTTTGAGTGTAAATCTTAAGGTTACCTTTGAAGGTTAAGTCTTAAGGTTAAGCCTTAATGGTACATCTTCAAGTTAAGTCTTAGCATTAAGACTTAGGGTTAAATCCCAAGTTAAATTTCAAGGTAAAGTCTCAAGGTTAAGTCTCAGGGTTACGTGGTAAGGTTGTGTCTTAGGATTCAGTCTTAGGGTTAAGTTTTGAAGTTAAACTTTAGGTTAAGTCTTAGGGTTAAGTCTCAGGATTATGTCTTAGGGTGAAGTCTTAATGTGAAGTCTTACATTTAAGTCTTAAGCTTAAGTCTTAGGGTTAAGCCTTAAGGTTAAGTGTCAGGGTTAATTCCTAAAGGTTAAGTCTTAAGTTTACATCTCATAGATTGAGTCTTAGGGTTAAGTCTTCATTTTAAGTCTTAGGGTTAAGTCTTAGAGTACAACCTTGAGTATAAGTCTTATGGTTAAGTCTCAGGGTTAAGTCTTAATGTTAAGTCTTAAGGTTGAGCCTTAAGGTTAAGTCTTAGGGTTAAGCCTTAGAGTTATGTCTTGGGGATAAGTCTTAGGGCTAAGTCTCAAGATTAGGTATCAAGGTTAAAGCTCAAGGATAAGTCTCAGGGCTACGTTTTCGGGTTAAGTCTTAAGGTTAAATCTTAGGTTTAAGTCTCAGTTTTAAGTTTTAGGGATAAGTCTTATGGATAAATTTCACGACTAAGTCTCAGGGTTGAGTCTTAAGGTTAAAACTTAACCTTAAGTCTTAGGGTTAATTCTTATGGTTATATCTTAATGTTAAATCGTAATTTTAAGTCTTAGGGTTAAGTCTAAAGTTTAAATCACAAGTTGAAGTCTTGGGGTTAACTCTTTAGAGTTAAGTCTTGGGGATAAGTCTTCTAGTTAAGTCTTACAATTGAAGTCCTAAGGTTAACTCTTAGGTTTAAATCTGTAAGGTCAACACTTAAGGTTAACTCTTAGGGTTAAGTTTAGGGTTAAGTCTTAAGGTTACATCTTGAAGTTAAAGATTAAGGTTAAGTCTTAGGGTTATTTCTTAAGTTTAAGTCTGAGGGTTATATCTGAGCGTTAATTATTAAGTTGAAGTCTTAGAGCTAATTCTCAGGGTTAAGTCTTAAAGTTACTTCTTAAGGTTGAGTCTTAGGGTTAAGTTTTAAGGTTAAGTCCGAATGTTACATCTTAAAGTTAAGTCTTAGGGTTAAATCTCAGTGTTAAGTCTCAAGGTTAGGTCTCAGGGTATAAGTCGTAAGGCTGTGTCTTAATGTTCAGTCTTATTGTTAAGTCTTAAAAGTTATATTTTAGGGTTCAGTCTTAGGGTTAAATTTTAAGGTTAAGTCTTAGGGTTAAGTCCTAAGGTGAAGTCTTATGGATTGAGTCTTAGGGTTAAGTCTAAAGTTTAATTCATAACTTGAAATCTTAGACTTAAGTCTTGGGGCTAAGTCTTAGGGTTAAGTCTTAAATCTTAGCTTTAAGTCTCAGTGTTGAGTCTTAGGGATAAGTCTTTGAATTACGTCTTCAAGTTTTGTCTTAAGGTTTAACCTTAAGGTTAAGTCATAGGGTTAAGCCTTAGGGTTAAGTTTTGAGTGTAAATCTTAAGGTTACCTTTGAAGGTTAAGTCTTAAGGTTAAGCCTTAATGGTACATCTTCAAGTTAAGTCTTAGCATTAAGACTTAGGGTTAAATCCCAAGTTAAATTTCAAGGTAAAGTCTCAAGGTTAAGTCTCAGGGTTACGTGGTAAGGTTGTGTCTTAGGATTCAGTCTTAGGGTTAAGTTTTGAAGTTAAACTTTAGGTTAAGTCTTAGGGTTAAGTCTCAGGTTTAAGTCTCAGGATTATGTCTTAGGGTGAAGTCTTAATGTGAAGTCTTACATTTAAGTCTTAAGCTTAAGTCTTAGGGTTAAGCCTTAAGGTTAAGTGTCAGGGTTAATTCCTAAAGGTTAAGTCTTAAGTTTACATCTCATAGATTGAGTCTTAGGGTTAAGTCTTCATTTTAAGTCTTAGGGTTAAGTCTTAGAGTACAACCTTGAGGATAAGTCTTATGGTTAAGTCTCAGGGTTAAGTCTTAATGTTAAGTCTTAAGGTTGAGCCTTAAGGTTAAGTCTTAGGGTTAAGCCTTAGAGTTATGTCTTGGGGATAAGTCTTAGGGCTAAGTCTCAAGATTAGGTATCAAGGTTAAAGCTCAAGGATAAGTCTCAGGGCTACGTTTTCGGGTTAAGTCTTAAGGTTAAATCTTAGGTTTAAGTCTCAGTTTTAAGTATTAGGGATAAGTCTTATGGATAAGTTTCACGCCTAAGTCTCAGGGTTGAGTCTTAAGGTTAAAACTTAACCTTAAGTCTTAGGGTTAATTCTTATGGTTATATCTTAATGTTAAATCGTAATTTTAAGTCTTAGGGTTAAGTCTAAAGTTTAAATCACAAGTTGAAGTCTTGGGGTTAACTCTTTAGAGTTAAGTCTTGGGGATAAGTCTTCGGGTTAAGTCTTACAATTGAAGTCCTAAGGTTAACTCTTAGGTTTAAATCTGTAAGGTCAACACTTAAGGTTAACTCTTAGGGTTAAGTTTAGGGTTAAGTCTTAAGGTTACATCTTCAAGTTAAAGATTAAGGTTAAGTCTTAGGGTTATTTCTTAAGTTTAAGTCTGAGGGTTATATCTGAGCGTTAATTATTAAGTTGAAGTCTTAGAGCTAATTCTCAGGGTTAAGTCTTAAAGTTACTTCTTAAGGTTGAGTCTTAGGGTTAAGTTTTAAGGTTAAGTCCGAATGTTACATCTTAAAGTTAAGTCTTAGGGTTAAATCTCAGTGTTAAGTCTCAAGGTTAGGTCTCAGGGTATAAGTCGTAAGGCTGTGTCTTAATGTTCAGTCTTATTGTTAAGTCTTAAAAGTTATATTTTAGGGTTCAGTCTTAGGGTTAAATTTTAAGGTTAAGTCTTAGGGTTAAGTCCTAAGGTGAAGTCTTATGGATTGAGTCTTAGGGTTAAGTCTAAAGTTTAATTCATAACTTGAAATCTTAGACTTAAGTCTTGGGGCTAAGTCTTAGGGTTAAGTCTTAAATCTTAGCTTTAAGTCTCAGTGTTGAGTCTTAGGGATAAGTCTTTGAATTACGTCTTCAAGTTTTGTCTTAAGGTTTAACCTTAAGGTTAAGTCATAGGGTTAAGCCTTAGGGTTAAGTTTTGAGTGTAAATCTTAAGGTTACCTTTGAAGGTTAAGTCTTAAGGTTAAGCCTTAATGGTACATCTTCAAGTTAAGTCTTAGCATTAAGACTTAGGGTTAAATCCCAAGTTAAATTTCAAGGTAAAGTCTCAAGGTTAAGTCTCAGGGTTACGTGGTAAGGTTGTGTCTTAGGATTCAGTCTTAGGGTTAAGTTTTGAAGTTAAACTTTAGGTTAAGTCTTAGGGTTAAGTCTCAGGTTTAAGTCTCAGGATTATGTCTTAGGGTGAAGTCTTAATGTGAAGTCTTACATTTAAGTCTTAAGCTTAAGTCTTAGGGTTAAGCCTTAAGGTTAAGTGTCAGGGTTAATTCCTAAAGGTTAAGTCTTAAGTTTACATCTCATAGATTGAGTCTTAGGGTTAAGTCTTCATTTTAAGTCTTAGGGTTAAGTCTTAGAGTACAACCTTGAGGATAAGTCTTATGGTTAAGTCTCAGGGTTAAGTCTTAATGTTAAGTCTTAAGGTTGAGCCTTAAGGTTAAGTCTTAGGGTTAAGCCTTAGAGTTATGTCTTGGGGATAAGTCTTAGGGCTAAGTCTCAAGATTAGGTATCAAGGTTAAAGCTCAAGGATAAGTCTCA
Organism: Falco punctatus; assembly: GCF_963210335.1. Lineage (NCBI taxonomy): Eukaryota > Metazoa > Chordata > Aves > Falconiformes > Falconidae > Falco > Falco punctatus. The sequence goes on from NW_027660153.1 coordinate 75,714, forward strand.
GGGCTACGTTTTCGGGTTAAGTCTTAAGGTTAAATCTTAGGTTTAAGTCTCAGTTTTAAGTTTTAGGGATAAGTCTTATGGATAAGTTTCACGCCTAAGTCTCAGGGTTGAGTCTTAAGGTTAAAACTTAACCTTAAGTCTTAGGGTTAAGTCTTATGGTTATATCTTAATGTTAAATCGTAATTTTAAGTCTTAGGGTTAAGTCTAAAGTTTAAATCACAAGTTGAAGTCTTGGGGTTAACTCTTTAGAGTTAAGTCTTGGGGATAAGTCTTCTAGTTAAGTCTTACAATTGAAGTCCTAAGGTTAACTCTTAGGGTTAAATCTGTAAGGTCAACACTTAAGGTTAACTCTTAGGGTTAAGTTTAGGGTTAAGTCTTAAGGTTACATCTTGAAGTTAAAGATTAAGGTTAAGTCTTAGGGTTATTTCTTAAGTTTAAGTCTGAGGGTTATATCTGAGCGTTAATTATTAAGTTGAAGTCTTAGAGCTAATTCTCAGGGTTAAGTCTTAAAGTTACTTCTTAAGGTTGAGTCTTAGGGTTAAGTTTTAAGGTTAAGTCCGAATGTTACATCTTAAAGTTAAGTCTTAGGGTTAAATCTCAGTGTTAAGTCTCAAGGTTAGGTCTCAGGGTATAAGTCGTAAGGCTGTGTCTTAATGTTCAGTCTTATTGTTAAGTCTTAAAAGTTATATTTTAGGGTTCAGTCTTAGGGTTAAATTTTAAGGTTAAGTCTTAGGGTTAAGTCCTAAGGTGAAGTCTTATGGATTGAGTCTTAGGGTTAAGTCTAAAGTTTAATTCATAACTTGAAATCTTAGACTTAAGTCTTGGGGCTAAGTCTTAGGGTTAAGTCTTAAATCTTAGCTTTAAGTCTCAGTGTTGAGTCTTAGGGATAAGTCTTTGAATTACGTCTTCAAGTTTTGTCTTAAGGTTTAACCTTAAGGTTAAGTCATAGGGTTAAGCCTTAGGGTTAAGTTTTGAGTGTAAATCTTAAGGTTACCTTTGAAGGTTAAGTCTTAAGGTTAAGCCTTAATGGTACATCTTCAAGTTAAGTCTTAGCATTAAGACTTAGGGTTAAATCCCAAGTTAAATTTCAAGGTAAAGTCTCAAGGTTAAGTCTCAGGGTTACGTGGTAAGGTTGTGTCTTAGGATTCAGTCTTAGGGTTAAGTTTTGAAGTTAAACTTTAGGTTAAGTCTTAGGGTTAAGTCTCAGGATTATGTCTTAGGGTGAAGTCTTAATGTGAAGTCTTACATTTAAGTCTTAAGCTTAAGTCTTAGGGTTAAGCCTTAAGGTTAAGTGTCAGGGTTAATTCCTAAAGGTTAAGTCTTAAGTTTACATCTCATAGATTGAGTCTTAGGGTTAAGTCTTCATTTTAAGTCTTAGGGTTAAGTCTTAGAGTACAACCTTGAGGATAAGTCTTATGGTTAAGTCTCAGGGTTAAGTCTTAATGTTAAGTCTTAAGGTTGAGCCTTAAGGTTAAGTCTTAGGGTTAAGCCTTAGAGTTATGTCTTGGGGATAAGTCTTAGGGCTAAGTCTCAAGATTAGGTATCAAGGTTAAAGCTCAAGGATAAGTCTCAGGGCTACGTTTTCGGGTTAAGTCTTAAGGTTAAATCTTAGGTTTAAGTCTCAGTTTTAAGTATTAGGGATAAGTCTTATGGATAAGTTTCACGACTAAGTCTCAGGGTTGAGTCTTAAGGTTAAAACTTAACCTTAAGTCTTAGGGTTAATTCTTATGGTTATATCTTAATGTTAAATCGTAATTTTAAGTCTTAGGGTTAAGTCTAAAGTTTAAATCACAAGTTGAAGTCTTGGGGTTAACTCTTTAGAGTTAAGTCTTGGGGATAAGTCTTCGGGTTAAGTCTTACAATTGAAGTCCTAAGGTTAACTCTTAGGGTTAAATCTGTAAGGTCAACACTTAAGGTTAACTCTTAGGGTTAAGTTTAGGGTTAAGTCTTAAGGTTACATCTTCAAGTTAAAGATTAAGGTTAAGTCTTAGGGTTATTTCTTAAGTTTAAGTCTGAGGGTTATATCTGAGCGTTAATTATTAAGTTGAAGTCTTAGAGCTAATTCTCAGGGTTAAGTCTTAAAGTTACTTCTTAAGGTTGAGTCTTAGGGTTAAGTTTTAAGGTTAAGTCCGAATGTTACATCTTAAAGTTAAGTCTTAGGGTTAAATCTCAGTGTTAAGTCTCAAGGTTAGGTCTCAGGGTATAAGTCGTAAGGCTGTGTCTTAATGTTCAGTCTTATTGTTAAGTCTTAAAAGTTATATTTTAGGGTTCAGTCTTAGGGTTAAATTTTAAGGTTAAGTCTTAGGGTTAAGTCCTAAGGTGAAGTCTTATGGATTGAGTCTTAGGGTTAAGTCTAAAGTTTAATTCATAACTTGAAATCTTAGACTTAAGTCTTGGGGCTAAGTCTTAGGGTTAAGTCTTAAATCTTAGCTTTAAGTCTCAGTGTTGAGTCTGAGGGATAAGTCTTTGAATTACGTCTTCAAGTTTTGTCTTAAGGTTTAACCTTAAGGTTAAGTCATAGGGTTAAGCCTTAGGGTTAAGTTTTGAGTGTAAATCTTAAGGTTACCTTTGAAGGTTAAGTCTTAAGGTTAAGCCTTAATGGTACATCTTCAAGTTAAGTCTTAGCATTAAGACTTAGGGTTAAATCCCAGGTTAAATTTCAAGGTAAAGTCTCAAGGTTAAGTCTCAGGGTTACGTGGTAAGGTTGTGTCTTAGGATTCAGTCTTAGGGTTAAGTTTTGAAGTTAAACTTTAGGTTAAGTCTTAGGGTTAAGTCTCAGGTTTAAGTCTCAGGATTATGTCTTAGGGTGAAGTCTTAATGTGAAGTCTTACATTTAAGTCTTAAGCTTAAGTCTTAGGGTTAAGCCTTAAGGTTAAGTGTCAGGGTTAATTCCTAAAGGTTAAGTCTTAAGTTTACATCTCATAGATTGAGTCTTAGGGTTAAGTCTTCATTTTAAGTCTTAGGGTTAAGTCTTAGAGTACAACCTTGAGGATAAGTCTTATGGTTAAGTCTCAGGTTTAAGTCTTAATGTTAAGTCTTAAGGTTGAGCCTTAAGGTTAAGTCTTAGGGTTAAGCCTTAGAGTTATGTCTTGGGGATAAGTCTTAGGGCTAAGTCTCAAGATTAGGTATCAAGGTTAAAGCTCAAGGATAAGTCTCAGGGCTACGTTTTCGGGTTAAGTCTTAAGGTTAAATCTTAGGTTTAAGTCTCAGTTTTAAGTTTTAGGGATAAGTCTTATGGATAAATTTCACGACTAAGTCTCAGGGTTGAGTCTTAAGGTTAAAACTTAACCTTAAGTCTTAGGGTTAATTCTTATGGTTATATCTTAATGTTAAATCGTAATTTTAAGTCTTAGGGTTAAGTCTAAAGTTTAAATCACAAGTTGAAGTCTTAGGGTTAACTCTTTAGAGTTATGTCTTGGGGATAAGTCTTCGGGTTAAGTCTTACAATTGAAGTCCTAAGGTTAACTCTTAGGGTTAAATCTGTAAGGTCAACACTTAAGGTTAACTCTTAGGGTTAAGTTTAGGGTTAAGTCTTAAGGTTACATCTTCAAGTTAAAGATTAAGGTTAAGTCTTAGGGTTAAGTCCTAAGGTGAAGTCTTATGGATTGAGTCTTAGGGTTAAGTCTAAAGTTTAATTCATAACTTGAAATCTTAGACTTAAGTCTTGGGGCTAAGTCTTAGGGTTAAGTCTTAAATCTTAGGTTTAAGTCTCAGTGTTGAGTCTTAGGGATAAGTCTTTGAATTACGTCTTCAAGTTTTGTCTTAAGGTTTAACCTTAAGGTTAATTCATAGGGTTAAGCCTTAGGGTTAAGTTTTGAGTGTAAATCTTAAGGTTACGTTTGAAGGTTAAGTCTTAAGGTTAAGCCTTAATGGTACATCTTCAAGTTAAGTCTTAGCATTAAGACTTAGGGTTAAATCCCAGGTTAAATTTCAAGGTAAAGTCTCAAGGTTAAGTCTCAGGGTTACGTGGTAAGGTTGTGTCTTAGGATTCAGTCTTAGGGTTAAGTTTTGAAGTTAAACTTTAGCTTAAGTCTTAGGGTTAAGTCTCAGGTTTAAGTCTCAGGATTATGTCTTAGGGTGAAGTCTTAATGTGAAGTCTTACATTTAAGTCTTAAGCTTAAGTCTTAGGGTTAAGCCTTAAGGTTAAGTGTCAGGGTTAATTCCTAAAGGTTAAGTCTTAAGTTTACATCTCATAGATTGAGTCTTAGGGTTAAGTCTTCATTTTAAGTCTTAGGGTTAAGTCTTAGAGTACAACCTTGAGGATAAGTCTTATGGTTAAGTCTCAGGGTTAAGTCTTAATGTTAAGTCTTAAGGTTGAGCCTTAAGGTTAAGTCTTAGGGTTAAGCCTTAGAGTTATGTCTTGGGGATAAGTCTTAGGGCTAAGTCTCAAGATTAGGTATCAAGGTTAAAGCTCAAGGATAAGTCTCAGGGCTACGTTTTTGGGTTAAGTCTTAAGGTTAAATCTTAGGTTTAAGTCTCAGTTTTAAGTTTTAGGGATAAGTCTTATGGATAAATTTCACGACTAAGTCTCAGGGTTGAGTCTTAAGGTTAAAACTTAACTTTAAGTCTTAGGGTTAATTCTTATGGTTATATCTTAATGTTAAATCGTAATTTTAAGTCTTAGGGTTAAGTCTAAAGTTTAAATCACAAGTTGAAGTCTTAGGGTTAACTCTTTAGAGTTATGTCTTGGGGATAAGTCTTCGGGTTAAGTCTTACAATTTAAGTCCTAAGGTTAACTCTTAGGGTTAAATCTGTAAGGTCAACACTGAAGGTTAACTCTTAGGGTTAAGTCTTAAGGTTACATCTTCAAGTTAAAGATTAAGGTTAAGTCTTAGGGTTATTTCTTAAGTTTAAGTCTGAGGGTTATATCTGAGCGTTAATTATTAAGTTGAAGTCTTAGAGCTAATTCTCAGGGTTAAGTCTTAACGTTACTTCTTAAGGTTGAGTCTTAGGGTTAAGTTTTAAGGTTAAGTCCGAATGTTACATCTTAAAGTTAAGTCTTAGGGTTAAATCTCAGTGTTAAGTCTCAAGGTTAGGTCTCAGGGTATAAGTCGTAAGGCTGTGTCTTAATGTTCAGTCTTATTGTTAAGTCTTAAAAGTTATATTTTAGGGTTCAGTCTTAGGGTTAAATTTTAAGGTTAAGTCTTAGGGTTAAGTCCTAAGGTGAAGTCTTATGGATTGAGTCTTAGGGTTAAGTCTAAAGTTTAATTCATAACTTGAAATCTTAGACTTAAGTCTTGGGGCTAAGTCTTAGGGTTAAGTCTTAAATCTTAGCTTTAAGTCTCAGTGTTGAGTCTGAGGGATAAGTCTTTGAATTACGTCTTCAAGTTTTGTCTTAAGGTTTAACCTTAAGGTTAAGTCATAGGGTTAAGCCTTAGGGTTAAGTTTTGAGTGTAAATCTTAAGGTTACCTTTGAAGGTTAAGTCTTAAGGTTAAGCCTTAATGGTACATCTTCAAGTTAAGTCTTAGCATTAAGACTTAGGGTTAAATCCCAAGTTAAATTTCAAGGTAAAGTCTCAAGGTTAAGTCTCAGGGTTACGTGGTAAGGTTGTGTCTTAGGATTCAGTCTTAGGGTTAAGTTTTGAAGTTAAACTTTAGCTTAAGTCTTAGGGTTAAGTCTCTGGTTTAAGTCTCAGGATTATGTCTTAGGGTGAAGTCTTAATGTGAAGTCTTACATTTAAGTCTTAAGCTTAAGTCTTAGGGTTAAGCCATAAGGTTAAGTGTCAGGGTTAATTCCTAAAGGTTAAGTCTTAAGTTTACATCTCATAGATTGAGTCTTAGGGTTAAGTCTTCATTTTAAGTCTTAGGGTTAAGTCTTAGAGTACAACCTTGAGGATAAGTCTTATGGTTAAGTCTCAGGGTTAAGTCTTAATGTTAAGTCTTAAGGTTGAGCCTTAAGGTTAAGTCTTAGGGTTAAGCCTTAGAGTTATGTCTTGGGGATAAGTCTTAGGGCTAAGTCTCAAGATTAGGTATCAAGGTTAAAGCTCAAGGATAAGTCTCAGGGCTACGTTTTCGGGTTAAGTCTTAAGGTTAAATCTTAGGTTTAAGTCTCAGTTTTAAGTATTAGGGATAAGTCTTATGGATAAGTTTCACGACTAAGTCTCAGGGTTGAGTCTTAAGGTTAAAACTTAACCTTAAGTCTTAGGGTTAATTCTTATGGTTATATCTTAATGTTAAATCGTAATTTTAAGTCTTAGGGTTAAGTCTAAAGTTTAAATCACAAGTTGAAGTCTTGGGGTTAACTCTTTAGAGTTAAGTCTTGGGGATAAGTCTTCGGGTTAAGTCTTACAATTGAAGTCCTAAGGTTAACTCTTAGGGTTAAATCTGTAAGGTCAACACTTAAGGTTAACTCTTAGGGTTAAGTTTAGGGTTAAGTCTTAAGGTTACATCTTCAAGTTAAAGATTAAGGTTAAGTCTTAGGGTTATTTCTTAAGTTTAAGTCTGAGGGTTATATCTGAGCGTTAATTATTAAGTTGAAGTCTTAGGGTTAAGTCTTAAAGTTACTTCTTAAGGTTGAGTCTTAGGGTTAAGTTTTAAGGTTAAGTCCGAATGTTACATCTTAAAGTTAAGTCTTAGGGTTAAATCTCAGTGTTAAGTCTCAAGGTTAGGTCTCAGGGTATAAGTCGTAAGGCTGTGTCTTAATGTTCAGTCTTATTGTTAAGTCTTAAAAGTTATATTTTAGGGTTCAGTCTTAGGGTTAAATTTTAAGGTTAAGTCTTAGGGTTAAGTCCTAAGGTGAAGTCTTATGGATTGAGTCTTAGGGTTAAGTCTAAAGTTTAATTCATAACTTGAAATCTTAGACTTAAGTCTTGGGGCTAAGTCTTAGGGTTAAGTCTTAAATCTTAGCTTTAAGTCTCAGTGTTGAGTCTTAGGGATAAGTCTTTGAATTACGTCTTCAAGTTTTGTCTTAAGGTTTAACCTTAAGGTTAAGTCATAGGGTTAAGCCTTAGGGTTAAGTTTTGAGTGTAAATCTTAAGGTTACCTTTGAAGGTTAAGTCTTAAGGTTAAGCCTTAATGGTACATCTTCAAGTTAAGTCTTAGCATTAAGACTTAGGGTTAAATCCCAAGTTAAATTTCAAGGTAAAGTCTCAAGGTTAAGTCTCAGGGTTACGTGGTAAGGTTGTGTCTTAGGATTCAGTCTTAGGGTTAAGTTTTGAAGTTAAACTTTAGGTTAAGTCTTAGGGTTAAGTCTCAGGATTATGTCTTAGGGTGAAGTCTTAATGTGAAGTCTTACATTTAAGTCTTAAGCTTAAGTCTTAGGGTTAAGCCTTAAGGTTAAGTGTCAGGGTTAATTCCTAAAGGTTAAGTCTTAAGTTTACATCTCATAGATTGAGTCTTAGGGTTAAGTCTTCATTTTAAGTCTTAGGGTTAAGTCTTAGAGTACAACCTTGAGGATAAGTCTTATGGTTAAGTCTCAGGGTTAAGTCTTAATGTTAAGTCTTAAGGTTGAGCCTTAAGGTTAAGTCTTAGGGTTAAGCCTTAGAGTTATGTCTTGGGGATAAGTCTTAGGGCTAAGTCTCAAGATTAGGTATCAAGGTTAAAGCTCAAGGATAAGTCTCAGGGCTACGTTTTCGGGTTAAGTCTTAAGGTTAAATCTTAGGTTTAAGTCTCAGTTTTAAGTTTTAGGGATAAGTCTTATGGATAAGTTTCACGACTAAGTCTCAGGGTTGAGTCTTAAGGTTAAAACTTAACCTTAAGTCTTAGGGTTAATTCTTATGGTTATATCTTAATGTTAAATCGTAATTTTAAGTCTTAGGGTTAAGTCTAAAGTTTAAATCACAAGTTGAAGTCTTGGGGTTAACTCTTTAGAGTTAAGTCTTGGGGATAAGTCTTCGGGTTAAGTCTTACAATTGAAGTCCTAAGGTTAACTCTTAGGGTTAAATCTGTAAGGTCAACACTTAAGGTTAACTCTTAGGGTTAAGTTTAGGGTTAAGTCTTAAGGTTACATCTTCAAGTTAAAGATTAAGGTTAAGTCTTAGGGTTATTTCTTAAGTTTAAGTCTGAGGGTTATATCTGAGCGTTAATTATTAAGTTGAAGTCTTAGATCTAATTCTCAGGGTTAAGTCTTAAAGTTACTTCTTAAGGTTGAGTCTTAGGGTTAAGTTTTAAGGTTAAGTCCGAATGTTACATCTTAAAGTTAAGTCTTAGGGTTAAATCTCAGTGTTAAGTCTCAAGGTTAGGTCTCAGGGTATAAGTCGTAAGGCTGTGTCTTAATGTTCAGTCTTATTGTTAAGTCTTAAAAGTTATATTTTAGGGTTCAGTCTTAGGGTTAAATTTTAAAGGTTAAGTCTTAGGGTTAAGTCCTAAGGTGAAGTCTTATGGATTGAGTCTTAGGGTTAAGTCTAAAGTTTAATTCATAACTTGAAATCTTAGACTTAAGTCTTGGGGCTAAGTCTTAGGGTTAAGTCTTAAATCTTAGCTTTAAGTCTCAGTGTTGAGTCTTAGGGATAAGTCTTTGAATTACGTCTTCAAGTTTTGTCTTAAGGTTTAACCTTAAGGTTAAGTCATAGGGTTAAGCCTTAGGGTTAAGTTTTGAGTGTAAATCTTAAGGTTACCTTTGAAGGTTAAGTCTTAAGGTTAAGCCTTAATGGTACATCTTCAAGTTAAGTCTTAGCATTAAGACTTAGGGTTAAATCCCAAGTTAAATTTCAAGGTAAAGTCTCAAGGTTAAGTCTCAGGGTTACGTGGTAAGGTTGTGTCTTAGGATTCAGTCTTAGGGTTAAGTTTTGAAGTTAAACTTTAGGTTAAGTCTTAGGGTTAAGTCTCAGGATTATGTCTTAGGGTGAAGTCTTAATGTGAAGTCTTACATTTAAGTCTTAAGCTTAAGTCTTAGGGTTAAGCCTTAAGGTTAAGTGTCAGGGTTAATTCCTAAAGGTTAAGTCTTAAGTTTACATCTCATAGATTGAGTCTTAGGGTTAAGTCTTCATTTTAAGTCTTAGGGTTAAGTCTTAGAGTACAACCTTGAGGATAAGTCTTATGGTTAAGTCTCAGGGTTAAGTCTTAATGTTAAGTCTTAAGGTTGAGCCTTAAGGTTAAGTCTTAGGGTTAAGCCTTAGAGTTATGTCTTGGGGATAAGTCTTAGGGCTAAGTCTCAAGATTAGGTATCAAGGTTAAAGCTCAAGGATAAGTCTCAGGGCTACGTTTTCGGGTTAAGTCTTAAGGTTAAATCTTAGGTTTAAGTCTCAGTTTTAAGTATTAGGGATAAGTCTTATGGATAAGTTTCACGACTAAGTCTCAGGGTTGAGTCTTAAGGTTAAAACTTAACCTTAAGTCTTAGGGTTAATTCTTATGGTTATATCTTAATGTTAAATCGTAATTTTAAGTCTTAGGGTTAAGTCTAAAGTTTAAATCACAAGTTGAAGTCTTGGGGTTAACTCTTTAGAGTTAAGTCTTGGGGATAAGTCTTCGGGTTAAGTCTTACAATTGAAGTCCTAAGGTTAACTCTTAGGGTTAAATCTGTAAGGTCAACACTTAAGGTTAACTCTTAGGGTTAAGTTTAGGGTTAAGTCTTAAGGTTACATCTTCAAGTTAAAGATTAAGGTTAAGTCTTAGGGTTATTTCTTAAGTTTAAGTCTGAGGGTTATATCTGAGCGTTAATTATTAAGTTGAAGTCTTAGGGTTAAGTCTTAAAGTTACTTCTTAAGGTTGAGTCTTAGGGTTAAGTTTTAAGGTTAAGTCCGAATGTTACATCTTAAAGTTAAGTCTTAGGGTTAAATCTCAGTGTTAAGTCTCAAGGTTAGGTCTCAGGGTATAAGTCGTAAGGCTGTGTCTTAATGTTCAGTCTTATTGTTAAGTCTTAAAAGTTATATTTTAGGGTTCAGTCTTAGGGTTAAATTTTAAGGTTAAGTCTTAGGGTTAAGTCCTAAGGTGAAGTCTTATGGATTGAGTCTTAGGGTTAAGTCTAAAGTTTAATTCATAACTTGAAATCTTAGACTTAAGTCTTGGGGCTAAGTCTTAGGGTTAAGTCTTAAATCTTAGCTTTAAGTCTCAGTGTTGAGTCTTAGGGATAAGTCTTTGAATTACGTCTTCAAGTTTTGTCTTAAGGTTTAACCTTAAGGTTAAGTCATAGGGTTAAGCCTTAGGGTTAAGTTTTGAGTGTAAATCTTAAGGTTACCTTTGAAGGTTAAGTCTTAAGGTTAAGCCTTAATGGTACATCTTCAAGTTAAGTCTTAGCATTAAGACTTAGGGTTAAATCCCAAGTTAAATTTCAAGGTAAAGTCTCAAGGTTAAGTCTCAGGGTTACGTGGTAAGGTTGTGTCTTAGGATTCAGTCTTAGGGTTAAGTTTTGAAGTTAAACTTTAGGTTAAGTCTTAGGGTTAAGTCTCAGGATTATGTCTTAGGGTGAAGTCTTAATGTGAAGTCTTACATTTAAGTCTTAAGCTTAAGTCTTAGGGTTAAGCCTTAAGGTTAAGTGTCAGGGTTAATTCCTAAAGGTTAAGTCTTAAGTTTACATCTCATAGATTGAGTCTTAGGGTTAAGTCTTCATTTTAAGTCTTAGGGTTAAGTCTTAGAGTACAACCTTGAGGATAAGTCTTATGGTTAAGTCTCAGGGTTAAGTCTTAATGTTAAGTCTTAAGGTTGAGCCTTAAGGTTAAGTCTTAGGGTTAAGCCTTAGAGTTATGTCTTGGGGATAAGTCTTAGGGCTAAGTCTCAAGATTAGGTATCAAGGTTAAAGCTCAAGGATAAGTCTCAGGGCTACGTTTTCGGGTTAAGTCTTAAGGTTAAATCTTAGGTTTAAGTCTCAGTTTTAAGTTTTAGGGATAAGTCTTATGGATAAATTTCACGACTAAGTCTCAGGGTTGAGTCTTAAGGTTAAAACTTAACCTTAAGTCTTAGGGTTAATTCTTATGGTTATATCTTAATGTTAAATCGTAATTTTAAGTCTTAGGGTTAAGTCTAAAGTTTAAATCACAAGTTGAAGTCTTAGGGTTAACTCTTTAGAGTTATGTCTTGGGGATAAGTCTTCGGGTTAAGTCTTACAATTGAAGTCCTAAGGTTAACTCTTAGGGTTAAATCTGTAAGGTCAACACTTAAGGTTAACTCTTAGGGTTAAGTTTAGGGTTAAGTCTTAAGGTTACATCTTCAAGTTAAAGATTAAGGTTAAGTCTTAGGGTTAAGTCCTAAGGTGAAGTCTTATGGATTGAGTCTTAGGGTTAAGTCTAAAGTTTAATTCATAACTTGAAATCTTAGACTTAAGTCTTGGGGCTAAGTCTTAGGGTTAAGTCTTAAATCTTAGGTTTAAGTCTCAGTGTTGAGTCTTAGGGATAAGTCTTTGAATTACGTCTTCAAGTTTTGTCTTAAGGTTTAACCTTAAGGTTAATTCATAGGGTTAAGCCTTAGGGTTAAGTTTTGAGTGTAAATCTTAAGGTTACGTTTGAAGGTTAAGTCTTAAGGTTAAGCCTTAATGGTACATCTTCAAGTTAAGTCTTAGCATTAAGACTTAGGGTTAAATCCCAGGTTAAATTTCAAGGTAAAGTCTCAAGGTTAAGTCTCAGGGTTACGTGGTAAGGTTGTGTCTTAGGATTCAGTCTTAGGGTTAAGTTTTGAAGTTAAACTTTAGCTTAAGTCTTAGGGTTAAGTCTCTGGTTTAAGTCTCAGGATTATGTCTTAGGGTGAAGTCTTAATGTGAAGTCTTACATTTAAGTCTTAAGCTTAAGTCTTAGGGTTAAGCCATAAGGTTAAGTGTCAGGGTTAATTCCTAAAGGTTAAGTCTTAAGTTTACATCTCATAGATTGAGTCTTAGGGTTAAGTCTTCATTTTAAGTCTTAGGGTTAAGTCTTAGAGTACAACCTTGAGGATAAGTCTTATGGTTAAGTCTCAGGGTTAAGTCTTAATGTTAAGTCTTAAGGTTGAGCCTTAAGGTTAAGTCTTAGGGTTAAGCCTTAGAGTTATGTCTTGGGGATAAGTCTTAGGGCTAAGTCTCAGGATTAGGTATCAAGGTTAAAGCTCAAGGATAAGTCTCAGGGCTACGTTTTCGGGTTAAGTCTTAAGGTTAAATCTTAGGTTTAAGTCTCAGTTTTAAGTTTTAGGGATAAGTCTTATGGATAAATTTCACGACTAAGTCTCAGGGTTGAGTCTTAAGGTTAAAACTTAACCTTAAGTCTTAGGGTTAATTCTTATGGTTATATCTTAATGTTAAATCGTAATTTTAAGTCTTAGGGTTAAGTCTAAAGTTTAAATCACAAGTTGAAGTCTTAGGGTTAACTCTTTAGAGTTATGTCTTGGGGATAAGTCTTCGGGTTAAGTCTTACAATTTAAGTCCTAAGGTTAACTCTTAGGGTTAAATCTGTAAGGTCAACACTTAAGGTTAACTCTTAGGGTTAAGTCTTAAGGTTACATCTTCAAGTTAAAGATTAAGGTTAAGTCTTAGGGTTATTTCTTAAGTTTAAGTCTGAGGGTTATATCTGAGCGTTAATTATTAAGTTGAAGTCTTAGAGCTAATTCTCAGGGTTAAGTCTTAAAGTTACTTCTTAAGGTTGAGTCTTAGGGTTAAGTTTTAAGGTTAAGTCCGAATGTTACATCTTAAAGTTAAGTCTTAGGGTTAAATCTCAGTGTTAAGTCTCAAGGTTAGGTCTCAGGGTATAAGTCGTAAGGCTGTGTCTTAATGTTCAGTCTTATTGTTAAGTCTTAAAAGTTATATTTTAGGGTTCAGTCTTAGGGTTAAATTTTAAGGTTAAGTCTTAGGGTTAAGTCCTAAGGTGAAGTCTTATGGATTGAGTCTTAGGGTTAAGTCTAAAGTTTAATTCATAACTTGAAATCTTAGACTTAAGTCTTGGGGCTAAGTCTTAGGGTTAAGTCTTAAATCTTAGGTTTAAGTCTCAGTGTTGAGTCTTAGGGATAAGTCTTTGAATTACGTCTTCAAGTTTTGTCTTAAGGTTTAACCTTAAGGTTAAGTCATAGGGTTAAGCCTTAGGGTTAAGTTTTGAGTGTAAATCTTAAGGTTACGTTTGAAGGTTAAGTCTTAAGGTTAAGCCTTAATGGTACATCTTCAAGTTAAGTCTTAGCATTAAGACTTAGGGTTAAATCCCAAGTTAAATTTCAAGGTAAAGTCTCAAGGTTAAGTCTCAGGGTTACGTGGTAAGGTTGTGTCTTAGGATTCAGTCTTAGGGTTAAGTTTTGAAGTTAAACTTTAGGTTAAGTCTTAGGGTTAAGTCTCAGGTTTAAGTCTCAGGATTATGTCTTAGGGTTAAGTCTTAATGTGAAGTCTTACATTTAAGTCTTAAGCTTAAGTCTTAGGGTTAAGCCTTAAGGTTAAGTGTCAGGGTTAATTCCTAAAGGTTAAGTCTTAAGTTTACATCTCATAGATTGAGTCTTAGGGTTAAGTCTTCATTTTAAGTCTTAGGGTTAAGTCTTAGAGTACAACCTTGAGGATAAGTCTTATGGTTAAGTCTCAGGTTTAAGTCTTAATGTTAAGTCTTAAGGTTGAGCCTTAAGGTTAAGTCTTAGGGTTAAGCCTTAGAGTTATGTCTTGGGGATAAGTCTTAGGGCTAAGTCTCAAGATTAGGTATCAAGGTTAAAGCTCAAGGATAAGTCTCAGGGCTACGTTTTCGGGTTAAGTCTTAAGGTTAAATCTTAGGTTTAAGTCTCAGTTTTAAGTATTAGGGATAAGTCTTATGGATAAGTTTCACGACTAAGTCTCAGGGTTGAGTCTTAAGGTTAAAACTTAACCTTAAGTCTTAGGGTTAAGTCTTATGGTTATATCTTAATGTTAAATCGTAATTTTAAGTCTTAGGGTTAAGTCTAAAGTTTAAATCACAAGTTGAAGTCTTGGGGTTAACTCTTTAGAGTTAAGTCTTGGGGATAAGTCTTCGGGTTAAGTCTTACAATTGAAGTCCTAAGGTTAACTCTTAGGGTTAAATCTGTAAGGTCAACACTTAAGGTTAACTCTTAGGGTTAAGTTTAGGGTTAAGTCTTAAGGTTACATCTTCAAGTTAAAGATTAAGGTTAAGTCTTAGGGTTATTTCTTAAGTTTAAGTCTGAGGGTTATATCTGAGCGTTAATTATTAAGTTGAAGTCTTAGAGCTAATTCTCAGGGTTAAGTCTTAAAGTTACTTCTTAAGGTTGAGTCTTAGGGTTAAGTTTTAAGGTTAAGTCCGAATGTTACATCTTAAAGTTAAGTCTTAGGGTTAAATCTCAGTGTTAAGTCTCAAGGTTAGGTCTCAGGGTATAAGTCGTAAGGCTGTGTCTTAATGTTCAGTCTTATTGTTAAGTCTTAAAAGTTATATTTTAGGGTTCAGTCTTAGGGTTAAATTTTAAGGTTAAGTCTTAGGGTTAAGTCCTAAGGTGAAGTCTTATGGATTGAGTCTTAGGGTTAAGTCTAAAGTTTAATTCATAACTTGAAATCTTAGACTTAAGTCTTGGGGCTAAGTCTTAGGGTTAAGTCTTAAATCTTAGCTTTAAGTCTCAGTGTTGAGTCTTAGGGATAAGTCTTTGAATTACGTCTTCAAGTTTTGTCTTAAGGTTTAACCTTAAGGTTAAGTCATAGGGTTAAGCCTTAGGGTTAAGTTTTGAGTGTAAATCTTAAGGTTACCTTTGAAGGTTAAGTCTTAAGGTTAAGCCTTAATGGTACATCTTCAAGTTAAGTCTTAGCATTAAGACTTAGGGTTAAATCCCAAGTTAAATTTCAAGGTAAAGTCTCAAGGTTAAGTCTCAGGGTTACGTGGTAAGGTTGTGTCTTAGGATTCAGTCTTAGGGTTAAGTTTTGAAGTTAAACTTTAGGTTAAGTCTTAGGGTTAAGTCTCAGGTTTAAGTCTCAGGATTATGTCTTAGGGTGAAGTCTTAATGTGAAGTCTTACATTTAAGTCTTAAGCTTAAGTCTTAGGGTTAAGCCTTAAGGTTAAGTGTCAGGGTTAATTCCTAAAGGTTAAGTCTTAAGTTTACATCTCATAGATTGAGTCTTAGGGTTAAGTCTTCATTTTAAGTCTTAGGGTTAAGTCTTAGAGTACAACCTTGAGGATAAGTCTTATGGTTAAGTCTCAGGGTTAAGTCTTAATGTTAAGTCTTAAGGTTGAGCCTTAAGGTTAAGTCTTAGGGTTAAGCCTTAGAGTTATGTCTTGGGGATAAGTCTTAGGGCTAAGTCTCAAGATTAGGTATCAAGGTTAAAGCTCAAGGATAAGTCTCAGGGCTACGTTTTCGGGTTAAGTCTTAAGGTTAAATCTTAGGTTTAAGTCTCAGTTTTAAGTATTAGGGATAAGTCTTATGGATAAGTTTCACGCCTAAGTCTCAGGGTTGAGTCTTAAGGTTAAAACTTAACCTTAAGTCTTAGGGTTAAGTCTTATGGTTATATCTTAATGTTAAATCGTAATTTTAAGTCTTAGGGTTAAGTCTAAAGTTTAAATCACAAGTTGAAGTCTTGGGGTTAACTCTTTAGAGTTAAGTCTTGGGGATAAGTCTTCGGGTTAAGTCTTACAATTGAAGTCCTAAGGTTAACTCTTAGGGTTAAATCTGTAAGGTCAACACTTAAGGTTAACTCTTAGGGTTAAGTTTAGGGTTAAGTCTTAAGGTTACATCTTCAAGTTAAAGATTAAGGTTAAGTCTTAGGGTTATTTCTTAAGTTTAAGTCTGAGGGTTATATCTGAGCGTTAATTATTAAGTTGAAGTCTTAGGGTTAAGTCTTAAAGTTACTTCTTAAGGTTGAGTCTTAGGGTTAAGTTTTAAGGTTAAGTCCGAATGTTACATCTTAAAGTTAAGTCTTAGGGTTAAATCTCAGTGTTAAGTCTCAAGGTTAGGTCTCAGGGTATAAGTCGTAAGGCTGTGTCTTAATGTTCAGTCTTATTGTTAAGTCTTAAAAGTTATATTTTAGGGTTCAGTCTTAGGGTTAAATTTTAAGGTTAAGTCTTAGGGTTAAGTCCTAAGGTGAAGTCTTATGGATTGAGTCTTAGGGTTAAGTCTAAAGTTTAATTCATAACTTGAAATCTTAGACTTAAGTCTTGGGGCTAAGTCTTAGGGTTAAGTCTTAAATCTTAGGTTTAAGTCTCAGTGTTGAGTCTGAGGGATAAGTCTTTGAATTACGTCTTCAAGTTTTGTCTTAAGGTTTAACCTTGAGGTTAAGTCATAGGGTTAAGCCTTAGGGTTAAGTTTTGAGTGTAAATCTTAAGGTTACGTTTGAAGGTTAAGTCTTAAGGTTAAGCCTTAATGGTACATCTTCAAGTTAAGTCTTAGCATTAAGACTTAGGGTTAAATCCCAGGTTAAATTTCAAGGTAAAGTCTCAAGGTTAAGTCTCAGGGTTACGTGGTAAGGTTGTGTCTTAGGATTCAGTCTTAGGGTTAAGTTTTGAAGTTAAACTTTAGGTTAAGTCTTAGGGTTAAGTCTCAGGTTTAAGTCTCAGGATTATGTCTTAGGGTGAAGTCTTAATGTGAAGTCTTACATTTAAGTCTTAAGCTTAAGTCTTAGGGTTAAGCCTTAAGGTTAAGTGTCAGGGTTAATTCCTAAAGGTTAAGTCTTAAGTTTACATCTCATAGATTGAGTCTTAGGGTTAAGAATTCATTTTAAGTCTTAGGGTTAAGTCTTAGAGTACAACCTTGAGGATAAGTCTTATGGTTAAGTCTCAGGGTTAAGTCTTAATGTTAAGTCTTAAGGTTGAGCCTTAAGGTTAAGTCTTAGGGTTAAGCCTTAGAGTTATGTCTTGGGGATAAGTCTTAGGGCTAAGTCTCAAGATTAGGTATCAAGGTTAAAGCTCAAGGATAAGTCTCAGGGCTACGTTTTCGGGTTAAGTCTTAAGGTTAAATCTTAGGTTTAAGTCTCAGTTTTAAGTTTTAGGGATAAGTCTTATGGATAAATTTCACGACTAAGTCTCAGGGTTGAGTCTTAAGGTTAAAACTTAACCTTAAGTCTTAGGGTTAATTCTTATGGTTATATCTTAATGTTAAATCGTAATTTTAAGTCTTAGGGTTAAGTCTAAAGTTTAAATCACAAGTTGAAGTCTTAGGGTTAACTCTTTAGAGTTATGTCTTGGGGATAAGTCTTCGGGTTAAATCTTACAATTGAAGTCCTAAGGTTAACTCTTAGGGTTAAATCTGTAAGGTCAACACTTAAGGTTAACTCTTAGGGTTAAGTTTAGGGTTAAGTCTTAAGGTTACATCTTCAAGTTAAAGATTAAGGTTAAGTCTTAGGGTTAAGTCCTAAGGTGAAGTCTTATGGATTGAGTCTTAGGGTTAAGTCTAAAGTTTAATTCATAACTTGAAATCTTAGACTTAAGTCTTGGGGCTAAGTCTTAGGGTTAAGTCTTAAATCTTAGGTTTAAGTCTCAGTGTTGAGTCTTAGGGATAAGTCTTTGAATTACGTCTTCAAGTTTTGTCTTAAGGTTTAACCTTAAGGTTAATTCATAGGGTTAAGCCTTAGGGTTAAGTTTTGAGTGTAAATCTTAAGGTTACGTTTGAAGGTTAAGTCTTAAGGTTAAGCCTTAATGGTACATCTTCAAGTTAAGTCTTAGCATTAAGACTTAGGGTTAAATCCCAGGTTAAATTTCAAGGTAAAGTCTCAAGGTTAAGTCTCAGGGTTACGTGGTAAGGTTGTGTCTTAGGATTCAGTCTTAGGGTTAAGTTTTGAAGTTAAACTTTAGCTTAAGTCTTAGGGTTAAGTCTCTGGTTTAAGTCTCAGGATTATGTCTTAGGGTGAAGTCTTAATGTGAAGTCTTACATTTAAGTCTTAAGCTTAAGTCTTAGGGTTAAGCCATAAGGTTAAGTGTCAGGGTTAATTCCTAAAGGTTAAGTCTTAAGTTTACATCTCATAGATTGAGTCTTAGGGTTAAGTCTTCATTTTAAGTCTTAGGGTTAAGTCTTAGAGTACAACCTTGAGGATAAGTCTTATGGTTAAGTCTCAGGGTTAAGTCTTAATGTTAAGTCTTAAGGTTGAGCCTTAAGGTTAAGTCTTAGGGTTAAGCCTTAGAGTTATGTCTTGGGGATAAGTCTTAGGGCTAAGTCTCAGGATTAGGTATCAAGGTTAAAGCTCAAGGATAAGTCTCAGGGCTACGTTTTCGGGTTAAGTCTTAAGGTTAAATCTTAGGTTTAAGTCTCAGTTTTAAGTTTTAGGGATAAGTCTTATGGATAAATTTCACGACTAAGTCTCAGGGTTGAGTCTTAAGGTTAAAACTTAACCTTAAGTCTTAGGGTTAATTCTTATGGTTATATCTTAATGTTAAATCGTAATTTTAAGTCTTAGGGTTAAGTCTAAAGTTTAAATCACAAGTTGAAGTCTTAGGGTTAACTCTTTAGAGTTATGTCTTGGGGATAAGTCTTCGGGTTAAGTCTTACAATTGAAGTCCTAAGGTTAACTCTTAGGGTTAAATCTGTAAGGTCAACACTTAAGGTTAACTCTTAGGGTTAAGTCTTAAGGTTACATCTTGAAGTTAAAGATTAAGGTTAAGTCTTAGGGTTATTTCTTAAGTTTAAGTCTGAGGGTTATATCTGAGCGTTAATTATTAAGTTGAAGTCTTAGAGCTAATTCTCAGGGTTAAGTCTTAAAGTTACTTCTTAAGGTTGAGTCTTAGGGTTAAGTTTTAAGGTTAAGTCCGAATGTTACATCTTAAAGTTAAGTCTTAGGGTTAAATCTCAGTGTTAAGTCTCAAGGTTAGGTCTCAGGGTATAAGTCGTAAGGCTGTGTCTTAATGTTCAGTCTTATTGTTAAGTCTTAAAAGTTATATTTTAGGGTTCAGTCTTAGGGTTAAATTTTAAGGTTAAGTCTTAGGGTTAAGTCCTAAGGTGAAGTCTTATGGATTGAGTCTTAGGGTTAAGTCTAAAGTTTAATTCATAACTTGAAATCTTAGACTTAAGTCTTGGGGCTAAGTCTTAGGGTTAAGTCTTAAATCTTAGGTTTAAGTCTCAGTGTTGAGTCTTAGGGATAAGTCTTTGAATTACGTCTTCAAGTTTTGTCTTAAGGTTTAACCTTAAGGTTAAGTCATAGGGTTAAGCCTTAGGGTTAAGTTTTGAGTGTAAATCTTAAGGTTACGTTTGAAGGTTAAGTCTTAAGGTTAAGCCTTAATGGTACATCTTCAAGTTAAGTCTTAGCATTAAGACTTAGGGTTAAATCCCAAGTTAAATTTCAAGGTAAAGTCTCAAGGTTAAGTCTCAGGGTTACGTGGTAAGGTTGTGTCTTAGGATTCAGTCTTAGGGTTAAGTTTTGAAGTTAAACTTTAGGTTAAGTCTTAGGGTTAAGTCTCAGGTTTAAGTCTCAGGATTATGTCTTAGGGTTAAGTCTTAATGTGAAGTCTTACATTTAAGTCTTAAGCTTAAGTCTTAGGGTTAAGCCTTAAGGTTAAGTGTCAGGGTTAATTCCTAAAGGTTAAGTCTTAAGTTTACATCTCATAGATTGAGTCTTAGGGTTAAGTCTTCATTTTAAGTCTTAGGGTTAAGTCTTAGAGTACAACCTTGAGGATAAGTCTTATGGTTAAGTCTCAGGGTTAAGTCTTAATGTTAAGTCTTAAGGTTGAGCCTTAAGGTTAAGTCTTAGGGTTAAGCCTTAGAGTTATGTCTTGGGGATAAGTCTTAGGGCTAAGTCTCAAGATTAGGTATCAAGGTTAAAGCTCAAGGATAAGTCTCAGGGCTACGTTTTCGGGTTAAGTCTTAAGGTTAAATCTTAGGTTTAAGTCTCAGTTTTAAGTTTTAGGGATAAGTCTTATGGATAAGTTTCACGCCTAAGTCTCAGGGTTGAGTCTTAAGGTTAAAACTTAACCTTAAGTCTTAGGGTTAAGTCTTATGGTTATATCTTAATGTTAAATCGTAATTTTAAGTCTTAGGGTTAAGTCTAAAGTTTAAATCACAAGTTGAAGTCTTGGGGTTAACTCTTTAGAGTTAAGTCTTGGGGATAAGTCTTCGGGTTAAGTCTTACAATTGAAGTCCTAAGGTTAACTCTTAGGGTTAAATCTGTAAGGTCAACACTTAAGGTTAACTCTTAGGGTTAAGTCTTAAGGTTACATCTTCAAGTTAAAGATTAAGGTTAAGTCTTAGGGTTATTTCTTAAGTTTAAGTCTGAGGGTTATATCTGAGCGTTAATTATTAAGTTTAACTCTTAGAGCTAATTCTCAGGGTTAAGTCTTAAAGTTACTTCTTAAGGTTGAGTCTTAGGGTTAAGTTTTAAGGTTAAGTCCGAATGTTACATCTTAAAGTTAAGTCTTAGGGTTAAATCTCAGTGTTAAGTCTCAAGGTTAGGTCTCAGGGTATAAGTCGTAAGGCTGTGTCTTAATGTTCAGTCTTATTGTTAAGTCTTAAAAGTTATATTTTAGGGTTCAGTCTTAGGGTTAAATTTTAAGGTTAAGTCTTAGGGTTAAGTCCTAAGGTGAAGTCTTATGGATTGAGTCTTAGGGTTAAGTCTAAAGTTTAATTCATAACTTGAAATCTTAGACTTAAGTCTTGGGGCTAAGTCTTAGGGTTAAGTCTTAAATCTTAGCTTTAAGTCTCAGTGTTGAGTCTTAGGGATAAGTCTTTGAATTACGTCTTCAAGTTTTGTCTTAAGGTTTAACCTTAAGGTTAAGTCATAGGGTTAAGCCTTAGGGTTAAGTTTTGAGTGTAAATCTTAAGGTTACCTTTGAAGGTTAAGTCTTAAGGTTAAGCCTTAATGGTACATCTTCAAGTTAAGTCTTAGCATTAAGACTTAGGGTTAAATCCCAAGTTAAATTTCAAGGTAAAGTCTCAAGGTTAAGTCTCAGGGTTACGTGGTAAGGTTGTGTCTTAGGATTCAGTCTTAGGGTTAAGTTTTGAAGTTAAACTTTAGGTTAAGTCTTAGGGTTAAGTCTCAGGTTTAAGTCTCAGGATTATGTCTTAGGGTGAAGTCTTAATGTGAAGTCTTACATTTAAGTCTTAAGCTTAAGTCTTAGGGTTAAGCCTTAAGGTTAAGTGTCAGGGTTAATTCCTAAAGGTTAAGTCTTAAGTTTACATCTCATAGATTGAGTCTTAGGGTTAAGTCTTCATTTTAAGTCTTAGGGTTAAGTCTTAGAGTACAACCTTGAGGATAAGTCTTATGGTTAAGTCTCAGGGTTAAGTCTTAATGTTAAGTCTTAAGGTTGAGCCTTAAGGTTAAGTCTTAGGGTTAAGCCTTAGAGTTATGTCTTGGGGATAAGTCTCAAGATTAGGTATCAAGGTTAAAGCTCAAGGATAAGTCTCAGGGCTACGTTTTCGGGTTAAGTCTTAAGGTTAAATCTTAGGTTTAAGTCTCAGTTTTAAGTTTTAGGGATAAGTCTTATGGATAAATTTCACGACTAAGTCTCAGGGTTGAGTCTTAAGGTTAAAACTTAACCTTAAGTCTTAGGGTTAATTCTTATGGTTATATCTTAATGTTAAATCGTAATTTTAAGTCTTAGGGTTAAGTCTAAAGTTTAAATCACAAGTTGAAGTCTTAGGGTTAACTCTTTAGAGTTATGTCTTGGGGATAAGTCTTCTAGTTAAGTCTTACAATTGAAGTCCTAAGGTTAACTCTTAGGGTTAAATCTGTAAGGTCAACACTTAAGGTTAACTCTTAGGGTTAAGTTTAGGGTTAAGTCTTAAGGTTACATCTTCAAGTTAAAGATTAAGGTTAAGTCTTAGGGTTATTTCTTAAGTTTAAGTCTGAGGGTTATATCTGAGCGTTAATTATTAAGTTGAAGTCTTAGAGCTAATTCTCAGGGTTAAGTCTTAAAGTTACTTCTTAAGGTTGAGTCTTAGGGTTAAGTTTTAAGGTTAAGTCCGAATGTTACATCTTAAAGTTAAGTCTTAGGGTTAAATCTCAGTGTTAAGTCTCAAGGTTAGGTCTCAGGGTATAAGTCGTAAGGCTGTGTCTTAATGTTCAGTCTTATTGTTAAGTCTTAAAAGTTATATTTTAGGGTTCAGTCTTAGGGTTAAATTTTAAGGTTAAGTCTTAGGGTTAAGTCCTAAGGTGAAGTCTTATGGATTGAGTCTTAGGGTTAAGTCTAAAGTTTAATTCATAACTTGAAATCTTAGACTTAAGTCTTGGGGCTAAGTCTTAGGGTTAAGTCTTAAATCTTAGCTTTAAGTCTCAGTGTTGAGTCTGAGGGATAAGTCTTTGAATTACGTCTTCAAGTTTTGTCTTAAGGTTTAACCTTAAGGTTAAGTCATAGGGTTAAGCCTTAGGGTTAAGTTTTGAGTGTAAATCTTAAGGTTACCTTTGAAGGTTAAGTCTTAAGGTTAAGCCTTAATGGTACATCTTCAAGTTAAGTCTTAGCATTAAGACTTAGGGTTAAATCCCAGGTTAAATTTCAAGGTAAAGTCTCAAGGTTAAGTCTCAGGGTTACGTGGTAAGGTTGTGTCTTAGGATTCAGTCTTAGGGTTAAGTTTTGAAGTTAAACTTTAGGTTAAGTCTTAGGGTTAAGTCTCAGGTTTAAGTCTCAGGATTATGTCTTAGGGTGAAGTCTTAATGTGAAGTCTTACATTTAAGTCTTAAGCTTAAGTCTTAGGGTTAAGCCTTAAGGTTAAGTGTCAGGGTTAATTCCTAAAGGTTAAGTCTTAAGTTTACATCTCATAGATTGAGTCTTAGGGTTAAGTCTTCATTTTAAGTCTTAGGGTTAAGTCTTAGAGTACAACCTTGAGGATAAGTCTTATGGTTAAGTCTCAGGTTTAAGTCTTAATGTTAAGTCTTAAGGTTGAGCCTTAAGGTTAAGTCTTAGGGTTAAGCCTTAGAGTTATGTCTTGGGGATAAGTCTTAGGGCTAAGTCTCAAGATTAGGTATCAAGGTTAAAGCTCAAGGATAAGTCTCAGGGCTACGTTTTCGGGTTAAGTCTTAAGGTTAAATCTTAGGTTTAAGTCTCAGTTTTAAGTTTTAGGGATAAGTCTTATGGATAAGTTTCACGCCTAAGTCTCAGGGTTGAGTCTTAAGGTTAAAACTTAACCTTAAGTCTTAGGGTTAAGTCTTATGGTTATATCTTAATGTTAAATCGTAATTTTAAGTCTTAGGGTTAAGTCTAAAGTTTAAATCACAAGTTGAAGTCTTGGGGTTAACTCTTTAGAGTTAAGTCTTGGGGATAAGTCTTCGGGTTAAGTCTTACAATTGAAGTCCTAAGGTTAACTCTTAGGGTTAAATCTGTAAGGTCAACACTTAAGGTTAACTCTTAGGGTTAAGTTTAGGGTTAAGTCTTAAGGTTACATCTTCAAGTTAAAGATTAAGGTTAAGTCTTAGGGTTAAGTCCTAAGGTGAAGTCTTATGGATTGAGTCTTAGGGTTAAGTCTAAAGTTTAATTCATAACTTGAAATCTTAGACTTAAGTCTTGGGGCTAAGTCTTAGGGTTAAGTCTTAAATCTTAGCTTTAAGTCTCAGTGTTGAGTCTTAGGGATAAGTCTTTGAATTACGTCTTCAAGTTTTGTCTTAAGGTTTAACCTTAAGGTTAATTCATAGGGTTAAGCCTTAGGGTTAAGTTTTGAGTGTAAATCTTAAGGTTACCTTTGAAGGTTAAGTCTTAAGGTTAAGCCTTAATGGTACATCTTCAAGTTAAGTCTTAGCATTAAGACTTAGGGTTAAATCCCAGGTTAAATTTCAAGGTAAAGTCTCAAGGTTAAGTCTCAGGGTTACGTGGTAAGGTTGTGTCTTAGGATTCAGTCTTAGGGTTAAGTTTTGAAGTTAAACTTTAGCTTAAGTCTTAGGGTTAAGTCTCAGGTTTAAGTCTCAGGATTATGTCTTAGGGTGAAGTCTTAATGTGAAGTCTTACATTTAAGTCTTAAGCTTAAGTCTTAGGGTTAAGCCTTAAGGTTAAGTGTCAGGGTTAATTCCTAAAGGTTAAGTCTTAAGTTTACATCTCATAGATTGAGTCTTAGGGTTAAGTCTTCATTTTAAGTCTTAGGGTTAAGTCTTAGAGTACAACCTTGAGGATAAGTCTTATGGTTAAGTCTCAGGGTTAAGTCTTAATGTTAAGTCTTAAGGTTGAGCCTTAAGGTTAAGTCTTAGGGTTAAGCCTTAGAGTTATGTCTTGGGGATAAGTCTTAGGGCTAAGTCTCAGGATTAGGTATCAAGGTTAAAGCTCAAGGATAAGTCTCAGGGCTACGTTTTTGGGTTAAGTCTTAAGGTTAAATCTTAGGTTTAAGTCTCAGTTTTAAGTTTTAGGGATAAGTCTTATGGATAAATTTCACGACTAAGTCTCAGGGTTGAGTCTTAAGGTTAAAACTTAACCTTAAGTCTTAGGGTTAATTCTTATGGTTATATCTTAATGTTAAATCG
The DNA here is from genome assembly GCF_963210335.1 of Falco punctatus. Taxonomy (NCBI): domain Eukaryota; kingdom Metazoa; phylum Chordata; class Aves; order Falconiformes; family Falconidae; genus Falco; species Falco punctatus. Next base: position 99,847 of record NW_027660153.1, read on the forward strand.
TAATTTTAAGTCTTAGGGTTAAGTCTAAAGTTTAAATCACAAGTTGAAGTCTTAGGGTTAACTCTTTAGAGTTATGTCTTGGGGATAAGTCTTCGGGTTAAGTCTTACAATTTAAGTCCTAAGGTTAACTCTTAGGGTTAAATCTGTAAGGTCAACACTTAAGGTTAACTCTTAGGGTTAAGTCTTAAGGTTACATCTTCAAGTTAAAGATTAAGGTTAAGTCTTAGGGTTATTTCTTAAGTTTAAGTCTGAGGGTTATATCTGAGCGTTAATTATTAAGTTGAAGTCTTAGAGCTAATTCTCCGGGTTAAGTCTTAAAGTTACTTCTTAAGGTTGAGCCTTAAGGTTAAGTCTTAGGGTTAAGCCTTAGAGTTATGTCTTGGGGATAAGTCTTAGGGCTAAGTCTCAAGATTAGGTATCAAGGTTAAAGCTCAAGGATAAGTCTCAGGGCTACGTTTTCGGGTTAAGTCTTAAGGTTAAATCTTAGGTTTAAGTCTCAGTTTTAAGTTTTAGGGATAAGTCTTATGGATAAATTTCACGACTAAGTCTCAGGGTTGAGTCTTAAGGTTAAAACTTAACCTTAAGTCTTAGGGTTAATTCTTATGGTTATATCTTAATGTTAAATCGTAATTTTAAGTCTTAGGGTTAAGTCTAAAGTTTAAATCACAAGTTGAAGTCTTAGGGTTAACTCTTTAGAGTTATGTCTTGGGGATAAGTCTTCGGGTTAAGTCTTACAATTTAAGTCCTAAGGTTAACTCTTAGGGTTAAATCTGTAAGGTCAACACTTAAGGTTAACTCTTAGGGTTAAGTTTAGGGTTAAGTCTTAAGGTTACATCTTCAAGTTAAAGATTAAGGTTAAGTCTTAGGGTTAAGTCCTAAGGTGAAGTCTTATGGATTGAGTCTTAGGGTTAAGTCTAAAGTTTAATTCATAACTTGAAATCTTAGACTTAAGTCTTGGGGCTAAGTCTTAGGGTTAAGTCTTAAATCTTAGCTTTAAGTCTCAGTGTTGAGTCTTAGGGATAAGTCTTTGAATTACGTCTTCAAGTTTTGTCTTAAGGTTTAACCTTAAGGTTAATTCATAGGGTTAAGCCTTAGGGTTAAGTTTTGAGTGTAAATCTTAAGGTTACCTTTGAAGGTTAAGTCTTAAGGTTAAGCCTTAATGGTACATCTTCAAGTTAAGTCTTAGCATTAAGACTTAGGGTTAAATCCCAGGTTAAATTTCAAGGTAAAGTCTCAAGGTTAAGTCTCAGGGTTACGTGGTAAGGTTGTGTCTTAGGATTCAGTCTTAGGGTTAAGTTTTGAAGTTAAACTTTAGCTTAAGTCTTAGGGTTAAGTCTCAGGTTTAAGTCTCAGGATTATGTCTTAGGGTGAAGTCTTAATGTGAAGTCTTACATTTAAGTCTTAAGCTTAAGTCTTAGGGTTAAGCCTTAAGGTTAAGTGTCAGGGTTAATTCCTAAAGGTTAAGTCTTAAGTTTACATCTCATAGATTGAGTCTTAGGGTTAAGTCTTCATTTTAAGTCTTAGGGTTAAGTCTTAGAGTACAACCTTGAGGATAAGTCTTATGGTTAAGTCTCAGGGTTAAGTCTTAATGTTAAGTCTTAAGGTTGAGCCTTAAGGTTAAGTCTTAGGGTTAAGCCTTAGAGTTATGTCTTGGGGATAAGTCTTAGGGCTAAGTCTCAGGATTAGGTATCAAGGTTAAAGCTCAAGGATAAGTCTCAGGGCTACGTTTTTGGGTTAAGTCTTAAGGTTAAATCTTAGGTTTAAGTCTCAGTTTTAAGTTTTAGGGATAAGTCTTATGGATAAATTTCACGACTAAGTCTCAGGGTTGAGTCTTAAGGTTAAAACTTAACCTTAAGTCTTAGGGTTAATTCTTATGGTTATATCTTAATGTTAAATCGTAATTTTAAGTCTTAGGGTTAAGTCTAAAGTTTAAATCACAAGTTGAAGTCTTAGGGTTAACTCTTTAGAGTTATGTCTTGGGGATAAGTCTTCGGGTTAAGTCTTAAAATTTAAGTCCTAAGGTTAACTCTTAGGGTTAAATCTGTAAGGTCAACACTTAAGGTTAACTCTTAGGGTTAAGTCTTAAGGTTACATCTTCAAGTTAAAGATTAAGGTTAAGTCTTAGGGTTATTTCTTAAGTTTAAGTCTGAGGGTTATATCTGAGCGTTAATTATTAAGTTGAAGTCTTAGAGCTAATTCTCAGGGTTAAGTCTTAAAGTTACTTCTTAAGGTTGAGTCTTAGGGTTAAGTTTTAAGGTTAAGTCCGAATGTTACATCTTAAAGTTAAGTCTTAGGGTTAAATCTCAGTGTTAAGTCTCAAGGTTAGGTCTCAGGGTATAAGTCGTAAGGCTGTGTCTTAATGTTCAGTCTTATTGTTAAGTCTTAAAAGTTATATTTTAGGGTTCAGTCTTAGGGTTAAATTTTAAGGTTAAGTCTTAGGGTTAAGTCCTAAGGTGAAGTCTTATGGATTGAGTCTTAGGGTTAAGTCTAAAGTTTAATTCATAACTTGAAATCTTAGACTTAAGTCTTGGGGCTAAGTCTTAGGGTTAAGTCTTAAATCTTAGCTTTAAGTCTCAGTGTTGAGTCTTAGGGATAAGTCTTTGAATTACGTCTTCAAGTTTTGTCTTAAGGTTTAACCTTAAGGTTAAGTCATAGGGTTAAGCCTTAGGGTTAAGTTTTGAGTGTAAATCTTAAGGTTACCTTTGAAGGTTAAGTCTTAAGGTTAAGCCTTAATGGTACATCTTCAAGTTAAGTCTTAGCATTAAGACTTAGGGTTAAATCCCAAGTTAAATTTCAAGGTAAAGTCTCAAGGTTAAGTCTCAGGGTTACGTGGTAAGGTTGTGTCTTAGGATTCAGTCTTAGGGTTAAGTTTTGAAGTTAAACTTTAGGTTAAGTCTTAGGGTTAAGTCTCAGGTTTAAGTCTCAGGATTATGTCTTAGGGTGAAGTCTTAATGTGAAGTCTTACATTTAAGTCTTAAGCTTAAGTCTTAGGGTTAAGCCTTAAGGTTAAGTGTCAGGGTTAATTCCTAAAGGTTAAGTCTTAAGTTTACATCTCATAGATTGAGTCTTAGGGTTAAGTCTTCATTTTAAGTCTTAGGGTTAAGTCTTAGAGTACAACCTTGAGGATAAGTCTTATGGTTAAGTCTCAGGGTTAAGTCTTAATGTTAAGTCTTAAGGTTGAGCCTTAAGGTTAAGTCTTAGGGTTAAGCCTTAGAGTTATGTCTTGGGGATAAGTCTTAGGGCTAAGTCTCAAGATTAGGTATCAAGGTTAAAGCTCAAGGATAAGTCTCAGGGCTACGTTTTCGGGTTAAGTCTTAAGGTTAAATCTTAGGTTTAAGTCTCAGTTTTAAGTATTAGGGATAAGTCTTATGGATAAGTTTCACGCCTAAGTCTCAGGGTTGAGTCTTAAGGTTAAAACTTAACCTTAAGTCTTAGGGTTAAGTCTTATGGTTATATCTTAATGTTAAATCGTAATTTTAAGTCTTAGGGTTAAGTCTAAAGTTTAAATCACAAGTTGAAGTCTTGGGGTTAACTCTTTAGAGTTAAGTCTTGGGGATAAGTCTTCGGGTTAAGTCTTACAATTGAAGTCCTAAGGTTAACTCTTAGGGTTAAATCTGTAAGGTCAACACTTAAGGTTAACTCTTAGGGTTAAGTTTAGGGTTAAGTCTTAAGGTTACATCTTCAAGTTAAAGATTAAGGTTAAGTCTTAGGGTTATTTCTTAAGTTTAAGTCTGAGGGTTATATCTGAGCGTTAATTATTAAGTTGAAGTCTTAGAGCTAATTCTCAGGGTTAAGTCTTAAAGTTACTTCTTAAGGTTGAGTCTTAGGGTTAAGTTTTAAGGTTAAGTCCGAATGTTACATCTTAAAGTTAAGTCTTAGGGTTATATCTCAGTGTTAAGTCTCAAGGTTAGGTCTCAGGGTATAAGTCGTAAGGCTGTGTCTTAATGTTCAGTCTTATTGTTAAGTCTTAAAAGTTATATTTTAGGGTTCAGTCTTAGGGTTAAATTTTAAGGTTAAGTCTTAGGGTTAAGTCCTAAGGTGAAGTCTTATGGATTGAGTCTTAGGGTTAAGTCTAAAGTTTAATTCATAACTTGAAATCTTAGACTTAAGTCTTGGGGCTAAGTCTTAGGGTTAAGTCTTAAATCTTAGCTTTAAGTCTCAGTGTTGAGTCTTAGGGATAAGTCTTTGAATTACGTCTTCAAGTTTTGTCTTAAGGTTTAACCTTAAGGTTAAGTCATAGGGTTAAGCCTTAGGGTTAAGTTTTGAGTGTAAATCTTAAGGTTACCTTTGAAGGTTAAGTCTTAAGGTTAAGCCTTAATGGTACATCTTCAAGTTAAGTCTTAGCATTAAGACTTAGGGTTAAATCCCAAGTTAAATTTCAAGGTAAAGTCTCAAGGTTAAGTCTCAGGGTTACGTGGTAAGGTTGTGTCTTAGGATTCAGTCTTAGGGTTAAGTTTTGAAGTTAAACTTTAGGTTAAGTCTTAGGGTTAAGTCTCAGGATTATGTCTTAGGGTGAAGTCTTAATGTGAAGTCTTACATTTAAGTCTTAAGCTTAAGTCTTAGGGTTAAGCCTTAAGGTTAAGTGTCAGGGTTAATTCCTAAAGGTTAAGTCTTAAGTTTACATCTCATAGATTGAGTCTTAGGGTTAAGTCTTCATTTTAAGTCTTAGGGTTAAGTCTTAGAGTACAACCTTGAGGATAAGTCTTATGGTTAAGTCTCAGGGTTAAGTCTTAATGTTAAGTCTTAAGGTTGAGCCTTAAGGTTAAGTCTTAGGGTTAAGCCTTAGAGTTATGTCTTGGGGATAAGTCTTAGGGCTAAGTCTCAAGATTAGGTATCAAGGTTAAAGCTCAAGGATAAGTCTCAGGGCTACGTTTTCGGGTTAAGTCTTAAGGTTAAATCTTAGGTTTAAGTCTCAGTTTTAAGTATTAGGGATAAGTCTTATGGATAAGTTTCACGCCTAAGTCTCAGGGTTGAGTCTTAAGGTTAAAACTTAACCTTAAGTCTTAGGGTTAAGTCTTATGGTTATATCTTAATGTTAAATCGTAATTTTAAGTCTTAGGGTTAAGTCTAAAGTTTAAATCACAAGTTGAAGTCTTGGGGTTAACTCTTTAGAGTTAAGTCTTGGGGATAAGTCTTCGGGTTAAGTCTTACAATTGAAGTCCTAAGGTTAACTCTTAGGGTTAAATCTGTAAGGTCAACACTTAAGGTTAACTCTTAGGGTTAAGTCTTAAGGTTACATCTTCAAGTTAAAGATTAAGGTTAAGTCTTAGGGTTATTTCTTAAGTTTAAGTCTGAGGGTTATATCTGAGCGTTAATTATTAAGTTGAAGTCTTAGAGCTAATTCTCAGGGTTAAGTCTTAAAGTTACTTCTTAAGGTTGAGTCTTAGGGTTAAGTTTTAAGGTTAAGTCCGAATGTTACATCTTAAAGTTAAGTCTTAGGGTTAAATCTCAGTGTTAAGTCTCAAGGTTAGGTCTCAGGGTATAAGTCGTAAGGCTGTGTCTTAATGTTCAGTCTTATTGTTAAGTCTTAAAAGTTATATTTTAGGGTTCAGTCTTAGGGTTAAATTTTAAGGTTAAGTCTTAGGGTTAAGTCCTAAGGTGAAGTCTTATGGATTGAGTCTTAGGGTTAAGTCTAAAGTTTAATTCATAACTTGAAATCTTAGACTTAAGTCTTGGGGCTAAGTCTTAGGGTTAAGTCTTAAATCTTAGGTTTAAGCCTCAGTGTTGAGTCTGAGGGATAAGTCTTTGAATTACGTCTTCAAGTTTTGTCTTAAGGTTTAACCTTGAGGTTAAGTCATAGGGTTAAGCCTTAAGGTTAAGTTTTGAGTGTAAATCTTAAGGTTACGTTTGAAGGTTAAGTCTTAAGGTTAAGCCTTAATGGTACATCTTCAAGTTAAGTCTTAGCATTAAGACTTAGGGTTAAATCCCAGGTTAAATTTCAAGGTAAAGTCTCAAGGTTAAGTCTCAGGGTTACGTGGTAAGGTTGTGTCTTAGGATTCAGTCTTAGGGTTAAGTTTTGAAGTTAAACTTTAGGTTAAGTCTTAGGGTTAAGTCTCAGGATTATGTCTTAGGGTGAAGTCTTAATGTGAAGTCTTACATTTAAGTCTTAAGCTTAAGTCTTAGGGTTAAGCCTTAAGGTTAAGTGTCAGGGTTAATTCCTAAAGGTTAAGTCTTAAGTTTACATCTCATAGATTGAGTCTTAGGGTTAAGTCTTCATTTTAAGTCTTAGGGTTAAGTCTTAGAGTACAACCTTGAGGATAAGTCTTATGGTTAAGTCTCAGGGTTAAGTCTTAATGTTAAGTCTTAAGGTTGAGCCTTAAGGTTAAGTCTTAGGGTTAAGCCTTAGAGTTATGTCTTGGGGATAAGTCTTAGGGCTAAGTCTCAAGATTAGGTATCAAGGTTAAAGCTCAAGGATAAGTCTCAGGGCTACGTTTTCGGGTTAAGTCTTAAGGTTAAATCTTAGGTTTAAGTCTCAGTTTTAAGTATTAGGGATAAGTCTTATGGATAAGTTTCACGCCTAAGTCTCAGGGTTGAGTCTTAAGGTTAAAACTTAACCTTAAGTCTTAGGGTTAAGTCTTATGGTTATATCTTAATGTTAAATCGTAATTTTAAGTCTTAGGGTTAAGTCTAAAGTTTAAATCACAAGTTGAAGTCTTGGGGTTAACTCTTTAGAGTTAAGTCTTGGGGATAAGTCTTCGGGTTAAGTCTTACAATTGAAGTCCTAAGGTTAACTCTTAGGGTTAAATCTGTAAGGTCAACACTTAAGGTTAACTCTTAGGGTTAAGTCTTAAGGTTACATCTTCAAGTTAAAGATTAAGGTTAAGTCTTAGGGTTATTTCTTAAGTTTAAGTCTGAGGGTTATATCTGAGCGTTAATTATTAAGTTGAAGTCTTAGAGCTAATTCTCAGGGTTAAGTCTTAAAGTTACTTCTTAAGGTTGAGTCTTAGGGTTAAGTTTTAAGGTTAAGTCCGAATGTTACATCTTAAAGTTAAGTCTTAGGGTTAAATCTCAGTGTTAAGTCTCAAGGTTAGGTCTCAGGGTATAAGTCGTAAGGCTGTGTCTTAATGTTCAGTCTTATTGTTAAGTCTTAAAAGTTATATTTTAGGGTTCAGTCTTAGGGTTAAATTTTAAGGTTAAGTCTTAGGGTTAAGTCCTAAGGTGAAGTCTTATGGATTGAGTCTTAGGGTTAAGTCTAAAGTTTAATTCATAACTTGAAATCTTAGACTTAAGTCTTGGGGCTAAGTCTTAGGGTTAAGTCTTAAATCTTAGGTTTAAGCCTCAGTGTTGAGTCTGAGGGATAAGTCTTTGAATTACGTCTTCAAGTTTTGTCTTAAGGTTTAACCTTGAGGTTAAGTCATAGGGTTAAGCCTTAAGGTTAAGTTTTGAGTGTAAATCTTAAGGTTACGTTTGAAGGTTAAGTCTTAAGGTTAAGCCTTAATGGTACATCTTCAAGTTAAGTCTTAGCATTAAGACTTAGGGTTAAATCCCAGGTTAAATTTCAAGGTAAAGTCTCAAGGTTAAGTCTCAGGGTTACGTGGTAAGGTTGTGTCTTAGGATTCAGTCTTAGGGTTAAGTTTTGAAGTTAAACTTTAGGTTAAGTCTTAGGGTTAAGTCTCAGGTTTAAGTCTCAGGATTATGTCTTAGGGTGAAGTCTTAATGTGAAGTCTTACATTTAAGTCTTAAGCTTAAGTCTTAGGGTTAAGCCTTAAGGTTAAGTGTCAGGGTTAATTCCTAAAGGTTAAGTCTTAAGTTTACATCTCATAGATTGAGTCTTAGGGTTAAGTCTTCATTTTAAGTCTTAGGGTTAAGTCTTAGAGTACAACCTTGAGGATAAGTCTTATGGTTAAGTCTCAGGGTTAAGTCTTAATGTTAAGTCTTAAGGTTGAGCCTTAAGGTTAAGTCTTAGGGTTAAGCCTTAGAGTTATGTCTTGGGGATAAGTCTTAGGGCTAAGTCTCAAGATTAGGTATCAAGGTTAAAGCTCAAGGATAAGTCTCAGGGCTACGTTTTCGGGTTAAGTCTTAAGGTTAAATCTTAGGTTTAAGTCTCAGTTTTAAGTTTCAGGGATAAGTCTTATGGATAAATTTCACGACTAAGTCTCAGGGTTGAGTCTTAAGGTTAAAACTTAACCTTAAGTCTTAGGGTTAAGTCTTATGGTTATATCTTAATGTTAAATCGTAATTTTAAGTCTTAGGGTTAAGTCTAAAGTTTAAATCACAAGTTGAAGTCTTGGGGTTAACTCTTTAGAGTTAAGTCTTGGGGATAAGTCTTCGGGTTAAGTCTTACAATTGAAGTCCTAAGGTTAACTCTTAGGGTTAAATCTGTAAGGTCAACACTTAAGGTTAACTCTTAGGGTTAAGTCTTAAGGTTACATCTTCAAGTTAAAGATTAAGGTTAAGTCTTAGGGTTATTTCTTAAGTTTAAGTCTGAGGGTTATATCTGAGCGTTAATTATTAAGTTGAAGTCTTAGAGCTAATTCTCAGGGTTAAGTCATAAAGTTACTTCTTAAGGTTGAGTCTTAGGGTTAAGTTTTAAGGTTAAGTCCGAATGTTACATCTTAAAGTTAAGTCTTAGGGTTAAATCTCAGTGTTAAGTCTCAAGGTTAGGTCTCAGGGTATAAGTCGTAAGGCTGTGTCTTAATGTTCAGTCTTATTGTTAAGTCTTAAAAGTTATATTTTAGGGTTCAGTCTTAGGGTTAAATTTTAAGGTTAAGTCTTAGGGTTAAGTCCTAAGGTGAAGTCTTATGGATTGAGTCTTAGGGTTAAGTCTAAAGTTTAATTCATAACTTGAAATCTTAGACTTAAGTCTTGGGGCTAAGTCTTAGGGTTAAGTCTTAAATCTTAGGTTTAAGTCTCAGTGTTGAGTCTGAGGGATAAGTCTTTGAATTACGTCTTCAAGTTTTGTCTTAAGGTTTAACCTTAAGGTTAAGTCATAGGGTTAAGCCTTAGGGTTAAGTTTTGAGTGTAAATCTTAAGGTTACCTTTGAAGGTTAAGTCTTAAGGTTAAGCCTTAATGGTACATCTTCAAGTTAAGTCTTAGCATTAAGACTTAGGGTTAAATCCCAAGTTAAATTTCAAGGTAAAGTCTCAAGGTTAAGTCTCAGGGTTACGTGGTAAGGTTGTGTCTTAGGATTCAGTCTTAGGGTTAAGTTTTGAAGTTAAACTTTAGGTTAAGTCTTAGGGTTAAGTCTCAGGTTTAAGTCTCAGGATTATGTCTTAGGGTGAAGTCTTAATGTGAAGTCTTACATTTAAGTCTTAAGCTTAAGTCTTAGGGTTAAGCCTTAAGGTTAAGTGTCAGGGTTAATTCCTAAAGGTTAAGTCTTAAGTTTACATCTCATAGATTGAGTCTTAGGGTTAAGTCTTCATTTTAAGTCTTAGGGTTAAGTCTTAGAGTACAACCTTGAGGATAAGTCTTATGGTTAAGTCTCAGGGTTAAGTCTTAATGTTAAGTCTTAAGGTTGAGCCTTAAGGTTAAGTCTTAGGGTTAAGCCTTAGAGTTATGTCTTGGGGATAAGTCTTAGGGCTAAGTCTCAAGATTAGGTATCAAGGTTAAAGCTCAAGGATAAGTCTCAGGGCTACGTTTTCGGGTTAAGTCTTAAGGTTAAATCTTAGGTTTAAGTCTCAGTTTTAAGTTTTAGGGATAAGTCTTATGGATAAATTTCACGACTAAGTCTCAGGGTTGAGTCTTAAGGTTAAAACTTAACCTTAAGTCTTAGGGTTAAGTCTTATGGTTATATCTTAATGTTAAATCGTAATTTTAAGTCTTAGGGTTAAGTCTAAAGTTTAAATCACAAGTTGAAGTCTTGGGGTTAACTCTTTAGAGTTAAGTCTTGGGGATAAGTCTTCGGGTTAAGTCTTACAATTGAAGTCCTAAGGTTAACTCTTAGGGTTAAATCTGTAAGGTCAACACTTAAGGTTAACTCTTAGGGTTAAGTCTTAAGGTTACATCTTCAAGTTAAAGATTAAGGTTAAGTCTTAGGGTTATTTCTTAAGTTTAAGTCTGAGGGTTATATCTGAGCGTTAATTATTAAGTTGAAGTCTTAGGGTTAAGTCTTAAAGTTACTTCTTAAGGTTGAGTCTTAGGGTTAAGTTTTAAGGTTAAGTCCGAATGTTACATCTTAAAGTTAAGTCTTAGGGTTAAATCTCAGTGTTAAGTCTCAAGGTTAGGTCTCAGGGTATAAGTCGTAAGGCTGTGTCTTAATGTTCAGTCTTATTGTTAAGTCTTAAAAGTTATATTTTAGGGTTCAGTCTTAGGGTTAAATTTTAAGGTTAAGTCTTAGGGTTAAGTCCTAAGGTGAAGTCTTATGGATTGAGTCTTAGGGTTAAGTCTAAAGTTTAATTCATAACTTGAAATCTTAGACTTAAGTCTTGGGGCTAAGTCTTAGGGTTAAGTCTTAAATCTTAGCTTTAAGTCTCAGTGTTGAGTCTGAGGGATAAGTCTTTGAATTACGTCTTCAAGTTTTGTCTTAAGGTTTAACCTTGAGGTTAAGTCATAGGGTTAAGCCTTAGGGTTAAGTTTTGAGTGTAAATCTTAAGGTTACCTTTGAAGGTTAAGTCTTAAGGTTAAGCCTTAATGGTACATCTTCAAGTTAAGTCTTAGCATTAAGACTTAGGGTTAAATCCCAGGTTAAATTTCAAGGTAAAGTCTCAAGGTTAAGTCTCAGGGTTACGTGGTAAGGTTGTGTCTTAGGATTCAGTCTTAGGGTTAAGTTTTGAAGTTAAACTTTAGGTTAAGTCTTAGGGTTAAGTCTCAGGTTTAAGTCTCAGGATTATGTCTTAGGGTGAAGTCTTAATGTGAAGTCTTACATTTAAGTCTTAAGCTTAAGTCTTAGGGTTAAGCCTTAAGGTTAAGTGTCAGGGTTAATTCCTAAAGGTTAAGTCTTAAGTTTACATCTCATAGATTGAGTCTTAGGGTTAAGTCTTCATTTTAAGTCTTAGGGTTAAGTCTTAGAGTACAACCTTGAGGATAAGTCTTATGGTTAAGTCTCAGGGTTAAGTCTTAATGTTAAGTCTTAAGGTTGAGCCTTAAGGTTAAGTCTTAGGGTTAAGCCTTAGAGTTATGTCTTGGGGATAAGTCTTAGGGCTAAGTCTCAAGATTAGGTATCAAGGTTAAAGCTCAAGGATAAGTCTCAGGGCTACGTTTTCGGGTTAAGTCTTAAGGTTAAATCTTAGGTTTAAGTCTCAGTTTTAAGTTTCAGGGATAAGTCTTATGGATAAATTTCACGACTAAGTCTCAGGGTTGAGTCTTAAGGTTAAAACTTAACCTTAAGTCTTAGGGTTAAGTCTTATGGTTATATCTTAATGTTAAATCGTAATTTTAAGTCTTAGGGTTAAGTCTTAAGCTTAAATCACAAGTTGAAGTCTTGGGGTTAACTCTTTAGAGTTAAGTCTTGGGGATAAGTCTTCGGGTTAAGTCTTACAATTGAAGTCCTAAGGTTAACTCTTAGGGTTAAATCTGTAAGGTCAACACTTAAGGTTAACTCTTAGGGTTAAGTCTTAAGGTTACATCTTCAAGTTAAAGATTAAGGTTAAGTCTTAGGGTTAAGTCCTAAGGTGAAGTCTTATGGATTGAGTCTTAGGGTTAAGTCTAAAGTTTAATTCATAACTTGAAATCTTAGACTTAAGTCTTGGGGCTAAGTCTTAGGGTTAAGTCTTAAATCTTAGGTTTAAGCCTCAGTGTTGAGTCTGAGGGATAAGTCTTTGAATTACGTCTTCAAGTTTTGTCTTAAGGTTTAACCTTGAGGTTAAGTCATAGGGTTAAGCCTTAAGGTTAAGTTTTGAGTGTAAATCTTAAGGTTACGTTTGAAGGTTAAGTCTTAAGGTTAAGCCTTAATGGTACATCTTCAAGTTAAGTCTTAGCATTAAGACTTAGGGTTAAATCCCAGGTTAAATTTCAAGGTAAAGTCTCAAGGTTAAGTCTCAGGGTTACGTGGTAAGGTTGTGTCTTAGGATTCAGTCTTAGGGTTAAGTTTTGAAGTTAAACTTTAGGTTAAGTCTTAGGGTTAAATCTCAGGTTTAAGTCTCAGGATTATGTCTTAGGGTGAAGTCTTAATGTGAAGTCTTACATTTAAGTCTTAAGCTTAAGTCTTAGGATTAAGCCTTAAGGTTAAGTGTCAGGGTTAATTCCTAAAGGTTAAGTCTTAAGTTTACATCTCATAGATTGAGTCTTAGGGTTAAGTCTAAAGTTTAATTCATAACTTGAAATCTTAGACTTAAGTCTTGGGGCTAAGTCTTAGGGTTAAGTCTTAAATCTTAGGTTTAAGTCTCAGTGTTGAGTCTGAGGGATAAGTCTTTGAATTACGTCTTCAAGTTTTGTCTTAAGGTTTAACCTTAAGGTTAAGTCATAGGGTTAAGCCTTAGGGTTAAGTTTTGAGTGTAAATCTTAAGGTTACCTTTGAAGGTTAAGTCTTAAGGTTAAGCCTTAATGGTACATCTTCAAGTTAAGTCTTAGCATTAAGACTTAGGGTTAAATCCCAAGTTAAATTTCAAGGTAAAGTCTCAAGGTTAAGTCTCAGGGTTACGTGGTAAGGTTGTGTCTTAGGATTCAGTCTTAGGGTTAAGTTTTGAAGTTAAACTTTAGGTTAAGTCTTAGGGTTAAGTCTCAGGTTTAAGTCTCAGGATTATGTCTTAGGGTGAAGTCTTAATGTGAAGTCTTACATTTAAGTCTTAAGCTTAAGTCTTAGGGTTAAGCCTTAAGGTTAAGTGTCAGGGTTAATTCCTAAAGGTTAAGTCTTAAGTTTACATCTCATAGATTGAGTCTTAGGGTTAAGTCTTCATTTTAAGTCTTAGGGTTAAGTCTTAGAGTACAACCTTGAGGATAAGTCTTATGGTTAAGTCTCAGGGTTAAGTCTTAATGTTAAGTCTTAAGGTTGAGCCTTAGGGTTAAGCCTTAGAGTTATGTCTTGGGGATAAGTCTTAGGGCTAAGTCTCAAGATTAGGTATCAAGGTTAAAGCTCAAGGATAAGTCTCAGGGCTACGTTTTCGGGTTAAGTCTTAAGGTTAAATCTTAGGTTTAAGTCTCAGTTTTAAGTTTTAGGGATAAGTCTTATGGATAAATTTCACGCCTAAGTCTCAGGGTTGAGTCTTAAGGTTAAAACTTAACCTTAAGTCTTAGGGTTAAGTCTTATGGTTATATCTTAATGTTAAATCGTAATTTTAAGTCTTAGGGTTAAGTCTAAAGTTTAAATCACAAGTTGAAGTCTTGGGGTTAACTCTTTAGAGTTAAGTCTTGGGGATAAGTCTTCGGGTTAAGTCTTACAATTGAAGTCCTAAGGTTAACTCTTAGGGTTAAATCTGTAAGGTCAACACTTAAGGTTAACTCTTAGGGTTAAGTCTTAAGGTTACATCTTCAAGTTAAAGATTAAGGTTAAGTCTTAGGGTTATTTCTTAAGTTTAAGTCTGAGGGTTATATCTGAGCGTTAATTATTAAGTTGAAGTCTTAGAGTTAATTCTCAGGGTTAAGTCTTAAAGTTACTTCTTAAGGTTGAGTCTTAGGGTTAAGTTTTAAGGTTAAGTCCGAATGTTACATCTTAAAGTTAAGTCTTAGGGTTAAATCTCAGTGTTAAGTCTCAAGGTTAGGTCTCAGGGTATAAGTCGTAAGGCTGTGTCTTAATGTTCAGTCTTATTGTTAAGTCTTAAAAGTTATATTTTAGGGTTCAGTCTTAGGGTTAAATTTTAAGGTTAAGTCTTAGGGTTAAGTCCTAAGGTGAAGTCTTATGGATTGAGTCTTAGGGTTAAGTCTAAAGTTTAATTCATAACTTGAAATCTTAGACTTAAGTCTTGGGGCTAAGTCTTAGGGTTAAGTCTTAAATCTTAGGTTTAAGTCTCAGTGTTGAGTCTGAGGGATAAGTCTTTGAATTACGTCTTCAAGTTTTGTCTTAAGGTTTAACCTTAAGGTTAAGTCATAGGGTTAAGCCTTAGGGTTAAGTTTTGAGTGTAAATCTTAAGGTTACGTTTGAAGGTTAAGTCTTAAGGTTAAGCCTTAATGGTACATCTTCAAGTTAAGTCTTAGCATTAAGACTTAGGGTTAAATCCCAAGTTAAATTTCAAGGTAAAGTCTCAAGGTTAAGTCTCAGGGTTACGTGGTAAGGTTGTGTCTTAGGATTCAGTCTTAGGGTTAAGTTTTGAAGTTAAACTTTAGGTTAAGTCTTAGGGTTAAGTCTCAGGTTTAAGTCTCAGGATTATGTCTTAGGGTGAAGTCTTAATGTGAAGTCTTACATTTAAGTCTTAAGCTTAAGTCTTAGGGTTAAGCCTTAAGGTTAAGTGTCAGGGTTAATTCCTAAAGGTTAAGTCTTAAGTTTACATCTCATAGATTGAGTCTTAGGGTTAAGTCTTCATTTTAAGTCTTAGGGTTAAGTCTTAGAGTACAACCTTGAGGATAAGTCTTATGGTTAAGTCTCAGGGTTAAGTCTTAATGTTAAGTCTTAAGGTTGAGCCTTAAGGTTAAGTCTTAGGGTTAAGCCTTAGAGTTATGTCTTGGGGATAAGTCTTAGGGCTAAGTCTCAAGATTAGGTATCAAGGTTAAAGCTCAAGGATAAGTCTCAGGGCTACGTTTTCGGGTTAAGTCTTAAGGTTAAATCTTAGGTTTAAGTCTCAGTTTTAAGTATTAGGGATAAGTCTTATGGATAAGTTTCACGCCTAAGTCTCAGGGTTGAGTCTTAAGGTTAAAACTTAACCTTAAGTCTTAGGGTTAAGTCTTATGGTTATATCTTAATGTTAAATCGTAATTTTAAGTCTTAGGGTTAAGTCTAAAGTTTAAATCACAAGTTGAAGTCTTGGGGTTAACTCTTTAGAGTTAAGTCTTGGGGATAAGTCTTCGGGTTAAGTCTTACAATTGAAGTCCTAAGGTTAACTCTTAGGGTTAAATCTGTAAGGTCAACACTTAAGGTTAACTCTTAGGGTTAAGTCTTAAGGTTACATCTTCAAGTTAAAGATTAAGGTTAAGTCTTAGGGTTATTTCTTAAGTTTAAGTCTGAGGGTTATATCTGAGCGTTAATTATTAAGTTGAAGTCTTAGGGTTAAGTCTTAAAGTTACTTCTTAAGGTTGAGTCTTAGGGTTAAGTTTTAAGGTTAAGTCCGAATGTTACATCTTAAAGTTAAGTCTTAGGGTTAAATCTCAGTGTTAAGTCTCAAGGTTAGGTCTCAGGGTATAAGTCGTAAGGCTGTGTCTTAATGTTCAGTCTTATTGTTAAGTCTTAAAAGTTATATTTTAGGGTTCAGTCTTAGGGTTAAATTTTAAGGTTAAGTCTTAGGGTTAAGTCCTAAGGTGAAGTCTTATGGATTGAGTCTTAGGGTTAAGTCTAAAGTTTAATTCATAACTTGAAATCTTAGACTTAAGTCTTGGGGCTAAGTCTTAGGGTTAAGTCTTAAATCTTAGCTTTAAGTCTCAGTGTTGAGTCTGAGGGATAAGTCTTTGAATTACGTCTTCAAGTTTTGTCTTAAGGTTTAACCTTGAGGTTAAGTCATAGGGTTAAGCCTTAGGGTTAAGTTTTGAGTGTAAATCTTAAGGTTACCTTTGAAGGTTAAGTCTTAAGGTTAAGCCTTAATGGTACATCTTCAAGTTAAGTCTTAGCATTAAGACTTAGGGTTAAATCCCAGGTTAAATTTCAAGGTAAAGTCTCAAGGTTAAGTCTCAGGGTTACGTGGTAAGGTTGTGTCTTAGGATTCAGTCTTAGGGTTAAGTTTTGAAGTTAAACTTTAGCTTAAGTCTTAGGGTTAAGTCTCAGGTTTAAGTCTCAGGATTATGTCTTAGGGTGAAGTCTTAATGTGAAGTCTTACATTTAAGTCTTAAGCTTAAGTCTTAGGGTTAAGCCTTAAGGTTAAGTGTCAGGGTTAATTCCTAAAGGTTAAGTCTTAAGTTTACATCTCATAGATTGAGTCTTAGGGTTAAGTCTTCATTTTAAGTCTTAGGGTTAAGTCTTAGAGTACAACCTTGAGGATAAGTCTTATGGTTAAGTCTCAGGGTTAAGTCTTAATGTTAAGTCTTAAGGTTGAGCCTTAAGGTTAAGTCTTAGGGTTAAGCCTTAGAGTTATGTCTTGGGGATAAGTCTTAGGGCTAAGTCTCAAGATTAGGTATCAAGGTTAAAGCTCAAGGATAAGTCTCAGGGCTACGTTTTCGGGTTAAGTCTTAAGGTTAAATCTTAGGTTTAAGTCTCAGTTTTAAGTATTAGGGATAAGTCTTATGGATAAGTTTCACGCCTAAGTCTCAGGGTTGAGTCTTAAGGTTAAAACTTAACCTTAAGTCTTAGGGTTAAGTCTTATGGTTATATCTTAATGTTAAATCGTAATTTTAAGTCTTAGGGTTAAGTCTTAAGCTTAAATCACAAGTTGAAGTCTTGGGGTTAACTCTTTAGAGTTAAGTCTTGGGGATAAGTCTTCGGGTTAAGTCTTACAATTGAAGTCCTAAGGTTAACTCTTAGGGTTAAATCTGTAAGGTCAACACTTAAGGTTAACTCTTAGGGTTAAGTCTTAAGGTTACATCTTCAAGTTAAAGATTAAGGTTAAGTCTTAGGGTTAAGTCCTAAGGTGAAGTCTTATGGATTGAGTCTTAGGGTTAAGTCTAAAGTTTAATTCATAACTTGAAATCTTAGACTTAAGTCTTGGGGCTAAGTCTTAGGGTTAAGTCTTAAATCTTAGGTTTAAGTCTCAGTGTTGAGTCTGAGGGATAAGTCTTTGAATTACGTCTTCAAGTTTTGTCTTAAGGTTTAACCTTGAGGTTAAGTCATAGGGTTAAGCCTTAGGGTTAAGTTTTGAGTGTAAATCTTAAGGTTACGTTTGAAGGTTAAGTCTTAAGGTTAAGCCTTAATGGTACATCTTCAAGTTAAGTCTTAGCATTAAGACTTAGGGTTAAATCCCAGGTTAAATTTCAAGGTAAAGTCTCAAGGTTAAGTCTCAGGGTTACGTGGTAAGGTTGTGTCTTAGGATTCAGTCTTAGGGTTAAGTTTTGAAGTTAAACTTTAGGTTAAGTCTTAGGGTTAAATCTCAGGTTTAAGTCTCAGGATTATGTCTTAGGGTGAAGTCTTAATGTGAAGTCTTACATTTAAGTCTTAAGCTTAAGTCTTAGGATTAAGCCTTAAGGTTAAGTGTCAGGGTTAATTCCTAAAGGTTAAGTCTTAAGTTTACATCTCATAGATTGAGTCTTAGGGTTAAGTCTAAAGTTTAATTCATAACTTGAAATCTTAGACTTAAGTCTTGGGGCTAAGTCTTAGGGTTAAGTCTTAAATCTTAGGTTTAAGTCTCAGTGTTGAGTCTGAGGGATAAGTCTTTGAATTACGTCTTCAAGTTTTGTCTTAAGGTTTAACCTTAAGGTTAAGTCATAGGGTTAAGCCTTAGGGTTAAGTTTTGAGTGTAAATCTTAAGGTTACCTTTGAAGGTTAAGTCTTAAGGTTAAGCCTTAATGGTACATCTTCAAGTTAAGTCTTAGCATTAAGACTTAGGGTTAAATCCCAAGTTAAATTTCAAGGTAAAGTCTCAAGGTTAAGTCTCAGGGTTACGTGGTAAGGTTGTGTCTTAGGATTCAGTCTTAGGGTTAAGTTTTGAAGTTAAACTTTAGGTTAAGTCTTAGGGTTAAGTCTCAGGTTTAAGTCTCAGGATTATGTCTTAGGGTGAAGTCTTAATGTGAAGTCTTACATTTAAGTCTTAAGCTTAAGTCTTAGGGTTAAGCCTTAAGGTTAAGTGTCAGGGTTAATTCCTAAAGGTTAAGTCTTAAGTTTACATCTCATAGATTGAGTCTTAGGGTTAAGTCTTCATTTTAAGTCTTAGGGTTAAGTCTTAGAGTACAACCTTGAGGATAAGTCTTATGGTTAAGTCTCAGGGTTAAGTCTTAATGTTAAGTCTTAAGGTTGAGCCTTAGGGTTAAGCCTTAGAGTTATGTCTTGGGGATAAGTCTTAGGGCTAAGTCTCAAGATTAGGTATCAAGGTTAAAGCTCAAGGATAAGTCTCAGGGCTACGTTTTCGGGTTAAGTCTTAAGGTTAAATCTTAGGTTTAAGTCTCAGTTTTAAGTTTTAGGGATAAGTCTTATGGATAAATTTCACGCCTAAGTCTCAGGGTTGAGTCTTAAGGTTAAAACTTAACCTTAAGTCTTAGGGTTAAGTCTTATGGTTATATCTTAATGTTAAATCGTAATTTTAAGTCTTAGGGTTAAGTCTAAAGTTTAAATCACAAGTTGAAGTCTTGGGGTTAACTCTTTAGAGTTAAGTCTTGGGGATAAGTCTTCGGGTTAAGTCTTACAATTGAAGTCCTAAGGTTAACTCTTAGGGTTAAATCTGTAAGGTCAACACTTAAGGTTAACTCTTAGGGTTAAGTCTTAAGGTTACATCTTCAAGTTAAAGATTAAGGTTAAGTCTTAGGGTTATTTCTTAAGTTTAAGTCTGAGGGTTATATCTGAGCGTTAATTATTAAGTTGAAGTCTTAGGGTTAAGTCTTAAAGTTACTTCTTAAGGTTGAGTCTTAGGGTTAAGTTTTAAGGTTAAGTCCGAATGTTACATCTTAAAGTTAAGTCTTAGGGTTAAATCTCAGTGTTAAGTCTCAAGGTTAGGTCTCAGGGTATAAGTCGTAAGGCTGTGTCTTAATGTTCAGTCTTATTGTTAAGTCTTAAAAGTTATATTTTAGGGTTCAGTCTTAGGGTTAAATTTTAAGGTTAAGTCTTAGGGTTAAGTCCTAAGGTGAAGTCTTATGGATTGAGTCTTAGGGTTAAGTCTAAAGTTTAATTCATAACTTGAAATCTTAGACTTAAGTCTTGGGGCTAAGTCTTAGGGTTAAGTCTTAAATCTTAGGTTTAAGTCTCAGTGTTGAGTCTGAGGGATAAGTCTTTGAATTACGTCTTCAAGTTTTGTCTTAAGGTTTAACCTTAAGGTTAAGTCATAGGGTTAAGCCTTAGGGTTAAGTTTTGAGTGTAAATCTTAAGGTTACGTTTGAAGGTTAAGTCTTAAGGTTAAGCCTTAATGGTACATCTTCAAGTTAAGTCTTAGCATTAAGACTTAGGGTTAAATCCCAAGTTAAATTTCAAGGTAAAGTCTCAAGGTTAAGTCTCAGGGTTACGTGGTAAGGTTGTGTCTTAGGATTCAGTCTTAGGGTTAAGTTTTGAAGTTAAACTTTAGGTTAAGTCTTAGGGTTAAGTCTCAGGTTTAAGTCTCAGGATTATGTCTTAGGGTGAAGTCTTAATGTGAAGTCTTACATTTAAGTCTTAAGCTTAAGTCTTAGGGTTAAGCCTTAAGGTTAAGTGTCAGGGTTAATTCCTAAAGGTTAAGTCTTAAGTTTACATCTCATAGATTGAGTCTTAGGGTTAAGTCTTCATTTTAAGTCTTAGGGTTAAGTCTTAGAGTACAACCTTGAGGATAAGTCTTATGGTTAAGTCTCAGGGTTAAGTCTTAATGTTAAGTCTTAAGGTTGAGCCTTAAGGTTAAGTCTTAGGGTTAAGCCTTAGAGTTATGTCTTGGGGATAAGTCTTAGGGCTAAGTCTCAAGATTAGGTATCAAGGTTAAAGCTCAAGGATAAGTCTCAGGGCTACGTTTTCGGGTTAAGTCTTAAGGTTAAATCTTAGGTTTAAGTCTCAGTTTTAAGTATTAGGGATAAGTCTTATGGATAAGTTTCACGCCTAAGTCTCAGGGTTGAGTCTTAAGGTTAAAACTTAACCTTAAGTCTTAGGGTTAAGTCTTATGGTTATATCTTAATGTTAAATCGTAATTTTAAGTCTTAGGGTTAAGTCTAAAGTTTAAATCACAAGTTGAAGTCTTGGGGTTAACTCTTTAGAGTTAAGTCTTGGGGATAAGTCTTCGGGTTAAGTCTTACAATTGAAGTCCTAAGGTTAACTCTTAGGGTTAAATCTGTAAGGTCAACACTTAAGGTTAACTCTTAGGGTTAAGTCTTAAGGTTACATCTTCAAGTTAAAGATTAAGGTTAAGTCTTAGGGTTATTTCTTAAGTTTAAGTCTGAGGGTTATATCTGAGCGTTAATTATTAAGTTGAAGTCTTAGGGTTAAGTCTTAAAGTTACTTCTTAAGGTTGAGTCTTAGGGTTAAGTTTTAAGGTTAAGTCCGAATGTTACATCTTAAAGTTAAGTCTTAGGGTTAAATCTCAGTGTTAAGTCTCAAGGTTAGGTCTCAGGGTATAAGTCGTAAGGCTGTGTCTTAATGTTCAGTCTTATTGTTAAGTCTTAAAAGTTATATTTTAGGGTTCAGTCTTAGGGTTAAATTTTAAGGTTAAGTCTTAGGGTTAAGTCCTAAGGTGAAGTCTTATGGATTGAGTCTTAGGGTTAAGTCTAAAGTTTAATTCATAACTTGAAATCTTAGACTTAAGTCTTGGGGCTAAGTCTTAGGGTTAAGTCTTAAATCTTAGCTTTAAGTCTCAGTGTTGAGTCTGAGGGATAAGTCTTTGAATTACGTCTTCAAGTTTTGTCTTAAGGTTTAACCTTGAGGTTAAGTCATAGGGTTAAGCCTTAGGGTTAAGTTTTGAGTGTAAATCTTAAGGTTACGTTTGAAGGTTAAGTCTTAAGGTTAAGCCTTAATGGTACATCTTCAAGTTAAGTCTTAGCATTAAGACTTAGGGTTAAATCCCAGGTTAAATTTCAAGGTAAAGTCTCAAGGTTAAGTCTCAGGGTTACGTGGTAAGGTTGTGTCTTAGGATTCAGTCTTAGGGTTAAGTTTTGAAGTTAAACTTTAGGTTAAGTCTTAGGGTTAAGTCTCAGGTTTAAGTCTCAGGATTATGTCTTAGGGTGAAGTCTTAATGTGAAGTCTTACATTTAAGTCTTAAGCTTAAGTCTTAGGGTTAAGCCTTAAGGTTAAGTGTCAGGGTTAATTCCTAAAGGTTAAGTCTTAAGTTTACATCTCATAGATTGAGTCTTAGGGTTAAGTCTAAAGTTTAATTCATAACTTGAAATCTTAGACTTAAGTCTTGGGGCTAAGTCTTAGGGTTAAGTCTTAAATCTTAGGTTTAAGTCTCAGTGTTGAGTCTGAGGGATAAGTCTTTGAATTACGTCTTCAAGTTTTGTCTTAAGGTTTAACCTTAAGGTTAAGTGATAGGGTTAAGCCTTAGGGTTAAGTTTTGAGTGTAAATCTTAAGGTTACGTTTGAAGGTTAAGTCTTAAGGTTAAGCCTTAATGGTACATCTTCAAGTTAAGTCTTAGCATTAAGACTTAGGGTTAAATCCCAAGTTAAATTTCAAGGTAAAGTCTCAAGGTTAAGTCTCAGGGTTACGTGGTAAGGTTGTGTCTTAGGATTCAGTCTTAGGGTTAAGTTTTGAAGTTAAACTTTAGGTTAAGTCTTAGGGTTAAGTCTCAGGTTTAAGTCTCAGGATTATGTCTTAGGGTTCAGTCTTAATGTGAAGTCTTACATTTAAGTCTTAAGCTTAAGTCTTAGGGTTAAGCCTTAAGGTTAAGTGTCAGGGTTAATTCCTAAAGGTTAAGTCTTAAGTTTACATCTCATAGATTGAGTCTTAGGGTTAAGTCTTCATTTTAAGTCTTAGGGTTAAGTCTTAGAGTACAACCTTGAGGATAAGTCTTATGGTTAAGTCTCAGGGTTAAGTCTTAATGTTAAGTCTTAAGGTTGAGCCTTAGGGTTAAGCCTTAGAGTTATGTCTTGGGGATAAGTCTTAGGGCTAAGTCTCAAGATTAGGTATCAAGGTTAAAGCTCAAGGATAAGTCTCAGGGCTACGTTTTCGGGTTAAGTCTTAAGGTTAAATCTTAGGTTTAAGTCTCAGTTTTAAGTTTTAGGGATAAGTCTTATGGATAAGTTTCACGCCTAAGTCTCAGGGTTGAGTCTTAAGGTTAAAACTTAACCTTAAGTCTTAGGGTTAAGTCTTATGGTTATATCTTAATGTTAAATCGTAATTTTAAGTCTTAGGGTTAAGTCTAAAGTTTAAATCACAAGTTGAAGTCTTGGGGTTAACTCTTTAGAGTTAAGTCTTGGGGATAAGTCTTCGGGTTAAGTCTTACAATTGAAGTCCTAAGGTTAACTCTTAGGGTTAAATCTGTAAGGTCAACACTTAAGGTTAACTCTTAGGGTTAAGTCTTAAGGTTACATCTTCAAGTTAAAGATTAAGGTTAAGTCTTAGGGTTATTTCTTAAGTTTAAGTCTGAGGGTTATATCTGAGCGTTAATTATTAAGTTGAAGTCTTAGAGCTAATTCTCAGGGTTAAGTCATAAAGTTACTTCTTAAGGTTGAGTCTTAGGGTTAAGTTTTAAGGTTAAGTCCGAATGTTACATCTTAAAGTTAAGTCTTAGGGTTAAATCTCAGTGTTAAGTCTCAAGGTTAGGTCTCAGGGTATAAGTCGTAAGGCTGTGTCTTAATGTTCAGTCTTATTGTTAAGTCTTAAAAGTTATATTTTAGGGTTCAGTCTTAGGGTTAAATTTTAAGGTTAAGTCTTAGGGTTAAGTCCTAAGGTGAAGTCTTATGGATTGAGTCTTAGGGTTAAGTCTAAAGTTTAATTCATAACTTGAAATCTTAGACTTAAGTCTTGGGGCTAAGTCTTAGGGTTAAGTCTTAAATCTTAGGTTTAAGTCTCAGTGTTGAGTCTGAGGGATAAGTCTTTGAATTACGTCTTCAAGTTTTGTCTTAAGGTTTAACCTTAAGGTTAAGTCATAGGGTTAAGCCTTAGGGTTAAGTTTTGAGTGTAAATCTTAAGGTTACCTTTGAAGGTTAAGTCTTAAGGTTAAGCCTTAATGGTACATCTTCAAGTTAAGTCTTAGCATTAAGACTTAGGGTTAAATCCCAAGTTAAATTTCAAGGTAAAGTCTCAAGGTTAAGTCTCAGGGTTACGTGGTAAGGTTGTGTCTTAGGATTCAGTCTTAGGGTTAAGTTTTGAAGTTAAACTTTAGGTTAAGTCTTAGGGTTAAGTCTCAGGTTTAAGTCTCAGGATTATGTCTTAGGGTGAAGTCTTAATGTGAAGTCTTACATTTAAGTCTTAAGCTTAAGTCTTAGGGTTAAGCCTTAAGGTTAAGTGTCAGGGTTAATTCCTAAAGGTTAAGTCTTAAGTTTACATCTCATAGATTGAGTCTTAGGGTTAAGTCTTCATTTTAAGTCTTAGGGTTAAGTCTTAGAGTACAACCTTGAGGATAAGTCTTATGGTTAAGTCTCAGGGTTAAGTCTTAATGTTAAGTCTTAAGGTTGAGCCTTAAGGTTAAGTCTTAGGGTTAAGCCTTAGAGTTATGTCTTGGGGATAAGTCTTAGGGCTAAGTCTCAAGATTAGGTATCAAGGTTAAAGCTCAAGGATAAGTCTCAGGGCTACGTTTTCGGGTTAAGTCTTAAGGTTAAATCTTAGGTTTAAGTCTCAGTTTTAAGTATTAGGGATAAGTCTTATGGATAAGTTTCACGCCTAAGTCTCAGGGTTGAGTCTTAAGGTTAAAACTTAACCTTAAGTCTTAGGGTTAAGTCTTATGGTTATATCTTAATGTTAAATCGTAATTTTAAGTCTTAGGGTTAAGTCTAAAGTTTAAATCACAAGTTGAAGTCTTGGGGTTAACTCTTTAGAGTTAAGTCTTGGGGATAAGTCTTCGGGTTAAGTCTTACAATTGAAGTCCTAAGGTTAACTCTTAGGGTTAAATCTGTAAGGTCAACACTTAAGGTTAACTCTTAGGGTTAAGTCTTAAGGTTACATCTTCAAGTTAAAGATTAAGGTTAAGTCTTAGGGTTATTTCTTAAGTTTAAGTCTGAGGGTTATATCTGAGCGTTAATTATTAAGTTGAAGTCTTAGGGTTAAGTCTTAAAGTTACTTCTTAAGGTTGAGTCTTTAGGGTTAAGTTTTAAGGTTAAGTCCGAATGTTACATCTTAAAGTTAAGTCTTAGGGTTAAATCTCAGTGTTAAGTCTCAAGGTTAGGTCTCAGGGTATAAGTCGTAAGGCTGTGTCTTAATGTTCAGTCTTATTGTTAAGTCTTAAAAGTTATATTTTAGGGTTCAGTCTTAGGGTTAAATTTTAAGGTTAAGTCTTAGGGTTAAGTCCTAAGGTGAAGTCTTATGGATTGAGTCTTAGGGTTAAGTCTAAAGTTTAATTCATAACTTGAAATCTTAGACTTAAGTCTTGGGGCTAAGTCTTAGGGTTAAGTCTTAAATCTTAGGTTTAAGTCTCAGTGTTGAGTCTGAGGGATAAGTCTTTGAATTACGTCTTCAAGTTTTGTCTTAAGGTTTAACCTTGAGGTTAAGTCATAGGGTTAAGCCTTAGGGTTAAGTTTTGAGTGTAAATCTTAAGGTTACGTTTGAAGGTTAAGTCTTAAGGTTAAGCCTTAATGGTACATCTTCAAGTTAAGTCTTAGCATTAAGACTTAGGGTTAAATCCCAGGTTAAATTTCAAGGTAAAGTCTCAAGGTTAAGTCTCAGGGTTACGTGGTAAGGTTGTGTCTTAGGATTCAGTCTTAGGGTTAAGTTTTGAAGTTAAACTTTAGGTTAAGTCTTAGGGTTAAGTCTCAGGTTTAAGTCTCAGGATTATGTCTTAGGGTGAAGTCTTAATGTGAAGTCTTACATTTAAGTCTTAAGCTTAAGTCTTAGGGTTAAGCCTTAAGGTTAAGTGTCAGGGTTAATTCCTAAAGGTTAAGTCTTAAGTTTACATCTCATAGATTGAGTCTTAGGGTTAAGTCTAAAGTTTAATTCATAACTTGAAATCTTAGACTTAAGTCTTGGGGCTAAGTCTTAGGGTTAAGTCTTAAATCTTAGGTTTAAGTCTCAGTGTTGAGTCTGAGGGATAAGTCTTTGAATTACGTCTTCAAGTTTTGTCTTAAGGTTTAACCTTAAGGTTAAGTCATAGGGTTAAGCCTTAGGGTTAAGTTTTGAGTGTAAATCTTAAGGTTACGTTTGAAGGTTAAGTCTTAAGGTTAAGCCTTAATGGTACATCTTCAAGTTAAGTCTTAGCATTAAGACTTAGGGTTAAATCCCAAGTTAAATTTCAAGGTAAAGTCTCAAGGTTAAGTCTCAGGGTTACGTGGTAAGGTTGTGTCTTAGGATTCAGTCTTAGGGTTAAGTTTTGAAGTTAAACTTTAGGTTAAGTCTTAGGGTTAAGTCTCAGGTTTAAGTCTCAGGATTATGTCTTAGGGTGAAGTCTTAATGTGAAGTCTTACATTTAAGTCTTAAGCTTAAGTCTTAGGGTTAAGCCTTAAGGTTAAGTGTCAGGGTTAATTCCTAAAGGTTAAGTCTTAAGTTTACATCTCATAGATTGAGTCTTAGGGTTAAGTCTTCATTTTAAGTCTTAGGGTTAAGTCTTAGAGTACAACCTTGAGGATAAGTCTTATGGTTAAGTCTCAGGGTTAAGTCTTAATGTTAAGTCTTAAGGTTGAGCCTTAAGGTTAAGTCTTAGGGTTAAGCCTTAGAGTTATGTCTTGGGGATAAGTCTTAGGGCTAAGTCTCAAGATTAGGTATCAAGGTTAAAGCTCAAGGATAAGTCTCAGGGCTACGTTTTCGGGTTAAGTCTTAAGGTTAAATCTTAGGTTTAAGTCTCAGTTTTAAGTATTAGGGATAAGTCTTATGGATAAGTTTCACGCCTAAGTCTCAGGGTTGAGTCTTAAGGTTAAAACTTAACCTTAAGTCTTAGGGTTAAGTCTTATGGTTATATCTTAATGTTAAATCGTAATTTTAAGTCTTAGGGTTAAGTCTAAAGTTTAAATCACAAGTTGAAGTCTTGGGGTTAACTCTTTAGAGTTAAGTCTTGGGGATAAGTCTTCGGGTTAAGTCTTACAATTGAAGTCCTAAGGTTAACTCTTAGGGTTAAATCTGTAAGGTCAACACTTAAGGTTAACTCTTAGGGTTAAGTCTTAAGGTTACATCTTCAAGTTAAAGATTAAGGTTAAGTCTTAGGGTTATTTCTTAAGTTTAAGTCTGAGGGTTATATCTGAGCGTTAATTATTAAGTTGAAGTCTTAGAGTTAATTCTCAGGGTTAAGTCTTAAAGTTACTTCTTAAGGTTGAGTCTTAGGGTTAAGTTTTAAGGTTAAGTCCGAATGTTACATCTTAAAGTTAAGTCTTAGGGTTAAATCTCAGTGTTAAGTCTCAAGGTTAGGTCTCAGGGTATAAGTCGTAAGGCTGTGTCTTAATGTTCAGTCTTATTGTTAAGTCTTAAAAGTTATATTTTAGGGTTCAGTCTTAGGGTTAAATTTTAAGGTTAAGTCTTAGGGTTAAGTCCTAAGGTGAAGTCTTATGGATTGAGTCTTAGGGTTAAGTCTAAAGTTTAATTCATAACTTGAAATCTTAGACTTAAGTCTTGGGGCTAAGTCTTAGGGTTAAGTCTTAAATCTTAGGTTTAAGTCTCAGTGTTGAGTCTTAGGGATAAGTCTTTGAATTACGTCTTCAAGTTTTGTCTTAAGGTTTAACCTTAAGGTTAAGTCATAGGGTTAAGCCTTAGGGTTAAGTTTTGAGTGTAAATCTTAAGGTTACGTTTGAAGGTTAAGTCTTAAGGTTAAGCCTTAATGGTACATCTTCAAGTTAAGTCTTAGCATTAAGACTTAGGGTTAAATCCCAGGTTAAATTTCAAGGTAAAGTCTCAAGGTTAAGTCTCAGGGTTACGTGGTAAGGTTGTGTCTTAGGATTCAGTCTTAGGGTTAAGTTTTGAAGTTAAACTTTAGGTTAAGTCTTAGGGTTAAGTCTCAGGTTTAAGTCTCAGGATTATGTCTTAGGGTGAAGTCTTAATGTGAAGTCTTACATTTAAGTCTTAAGCTTAAGTCTTAGGGTTAAGCCTTAAGGTTAAGTGTCAGGGTTAATTCCTAAAGGTTAAGTCTTAAGTTTACATCTCATAGATTGAGTCTTAGGGTTAAGTCTTCATTTTAAGTCTTAGGGTTAAGTCTTAGAGTACAACCTTGAGGATAAGTCTTATGGTTAAGTCTCAGGGTTAAGTCTTAATGTTAAGTCTTAAGGTTGAGCCTTAAGGTTAAGTCTTAGGGTTAAGCCTTAGAGTTATGTCTTGGGGATAAGTCTTAGGGCTAAGTCTCAGGATTAGGTATCAAGGTTAAAGCTCAAGGATAAGTCTCAGGGCTACATTTTCGGGTTAAGTCTTAAGGTTAAATCTTAGGTTTAAGTCTCAGTTTTAAGTTTTAGGGATAAGTCTTATGGATAAATTTCACGACTAAGTCTCAGGGTTGAGTCTTAAGGTTAAAACTTAACCTTAAGTCTTAGGGTTAATTCTTATGGTTATATCTTAATGTTAAATCGTAATTTTAAGTCTTAGGGTTAAGTCTAAAGTTTAAATCACAAGTTGAAGTCTTGGGGTTAACTCTTTAGAGTTAAGTCTTGGGGATAAGTCTTCGGGTTAAGTCTTACAATTGAAGTCCTAAGGTTAACTCTTAGGGTTAAATCTGTAAGGTCAACACTTAAGGTTAACTCTTAGGGTTAAGTCTTAAGGTTACATCTTCAAGTTAAAGATTAAGGTTAAGTCTTAGGGTTATTTCTTAAGTTTAAGTCTGAGGGTTATATCTGAGCGTTAATTATTAAGTTGAAGTCTTAGAGTTAATTCTCAGGGTTAAGTCTTAAAGTTACTTCTTAAGGTTGAGTCTTAGGGTTAAGTTTTAAGGTTAAGTCCGAATGTTACATCTTAAAGTTAAGTCTTAGGGTTAAATCTCAGTGTTAAGTCTCAAGGTTAGGTCTCAGGGTATAAGTCGTAAGGCTGTGTCTTAATGTTCAGTCTTATTGTTAAGTCTTAAAAGTTATATTTTAGGGTTCAGTCTTAGGGTTAAATTTTAAGGTTAAGTCTTAGGGTTAAGTCCTAAGGTGAAGTCTTATGGATTGAGTCTTAGGGTTAAGTCTAAAGTTTAATTCATAACTTGAAATCTTAGACTTAAGTCTTGGGGCTAAGTCTTAGGGTTAAGTCTTAAATCTTAGGTTTAAGTCTCAGTGTTGAGTCTGAGGGATAAGTCTTTGAATTACGTCTTCAAGTTTTGTCTTAAGGTTTAACCTTGAGGTTAAGTCATAGGGTTAAGCCTTAGGGTTAAGTTTTGAGTGTAAATCTTAAGGTTACGTTTGAAGGTTAAGTCTTAAGGTTAAGCCTTAATGGTACATCTTCAAGTTAAGTCTTAGCATTAAGACTTAGGGTTAAATCCCAGGTTAAATTTCAAGGTAAAGTCTCAAGGTTAAGTCTCAGGGTTACGTGGTAAGGTTGTGTCTTAGGATTCAGTCTTAGGGTTAAGTTTTGAAGTTAAACTTTAGGTTAAGTCTTAGGGTTAAGTCTCAGGTTTAAGTCTCAGGATTATGTCTTAGGGTGAAGTCTTAATGTGAAGTCTTACATTTAAGTCTTAAGCTTAAGTCTTAGGGTTAAGCCTTAAGGTTAAGTGTCAGGGTTAATTCCTAAAGGTTAAGTCTTAAGTTTACATCTCATAGATTGAGTCTTAGGGTTAAGTCTTCATTTTAAGTCTTAGGGTTAAGTCTTAGAGTACAACCTTGAGGATAAGTCTTATGGTTAAGTCTCAGGGTTAAGTCTTAATGTTAAGTCTTAAGGTTGAGCCTTAAGGTTAAGTCTTAGGGTTAAGCCTTAGAGTTATGTCTTGGGGATAAGTCTTAGGGCTAAGTCTCAGGATTAGGTATCAAGGTTAAAGCTCAAGGATAAGTCTCAGGGCTACATTTTCGGGTTAAGTCTTAAGGTTAAATCTTAGGTTTAAGTCTCAGTTTTAAGTATTAGGGATAAGTCTTATGGATAAATTTCACGACTAAGTCTCAGGGTTGAGTCTTAAGGTTAAAACTTAACCTTAAGTCTTAGGGTTAATTCTTATGGTTATATCTTAATGTTAAATCGTAATTTTAAGTCTTAGGGTTAAGTCTAAAGTTTAAATCACAAGTTGAAGTCTTGGGGTTAACTCTTTAGAGTTAAGTCTTGGGGATAAGTCTTCGGGTTAAGTCTTACAATTGAAGTCCTAAGGTTAACTCTTAGGGTTAAATCTGTAAGGTCAACACTTAAGGTTAACTCTTAGGGTTAAGTTTAGGGTTAAGTCTTAAGGTTACATCTTCAAGTTAAAGATTAAGGTTAAGTCTTAGGGTTATTTCTTAAGTTTAAGTCTGAGGGTTATATCTGAGCGTTAATTATTAAGTTGAAGTCTTAGAGTTAATTCTCAGGGTTAAGTCTTAAAGTTACTTCTTAAGGTTGAGTCTTAGGGTTAAGTTTTAAGGTTAAGTCCGAATGTTACATCTTAAAGTTAAGTCTTAGGGTTAAATCTCAGTGTTAAGTCTCAAGGTTAGGTCTCAGGGTATAAGTCGTAAGGCTGTGTCTTAATGTTCAGTCTTATTGTTAAGTCTTAAAAGTTATATTTTAGGGTTCAGTCTTAGGGTTAAATTTTAAGGTTAAGTCTTAGGGTTAAGTCCTAAGGTGAAGTCTTATGGATTGAGTCTTAGGGTTAAGTCTAAAGTTTAATTCATAACTTGAAATCTTAGACTTAAGTCTTGGGGCTAAGTCTTAGGGTTAAGTCTTAAATCTTAGGTTTAAGTCTCAGTGTTGAGTCTTAGGGATAAGTCTTTGAATTACGTCTTCAAGTTTTGTCTTAAGGTTTAACCTTAAGGTTAAGTCATAGGGTTAAGCCTTAGGGTTAAGTTTTGAGTGTAAATCTTAAGGTTACGTTTGAAGGTTAAGTCTTAAGGTTAAGCCTTAATGGTACATCTTCAAGTTAAGTCTTAGCATTAAGACTTAGGGTTAAATCCCAGGTTAAATTTCAAGGTAAAGTCTCAAGGTTAAGTCTCAGGGTTACGTGGTAAGGTTGTGTCTTAGGATTCAGTCTTAGGGTTAAGTTTTGAAGTTAAACTTTAGGTTAAGTCTTAGGGTTAAGTCTCAGGTTTAAGTCTCAGGATTATGTCTTAGGGTGAAGTCTTAATGTGAAGTCTTACATTTAAGTCTTAAGCTTAAGTCTTAGGGTTAAGCCTTAAGGTTAAGTGTCAGGGTTAATTCCTAAAGGTTAAGTCTTAAGTTTACATCTCATAGATTGGGTCTTAGGGTTAAGTCTTCATTTTAAGTCTTAGGGTTAAGTCTTAGAGTACAACCTTGAGGATAAGTCTTATGGTTAAGTCTCAGGGTTAAGTCTTAATGTTAAGTCTTAAGGTTGAGCCTTAAGGTTAAGTCTTAGGGTTAAGCCTTAGAGTTATGTCTTGGGGATAAGTCTTAGGGCTAAGTCTCAGGATTAGGTATCAAGGTTAAAGCTCAAGGATAAGTCTCAGGGCTACGTTTTCGGGTTAAGTCTTAAGGTTAAATCTTAGGTTTAAGTCTCAGTTTTAAGTTTTAGGGATAAGTCTTATGGATAAATTTCACGACTAAGTCTCAGGGTTGAGTCTTAAGGTTAAAACTTAACCTTAAGTCTTAGGGTTAAGTCTTATGGTTATATCTTAATGTTAAATCGTAATTTTAAGTCTTAGGGTTAAGTCTAAAGTTTAAATCACAAGTTGAAGTCTTGGGGTTAACTCTTTAGAGTTAAGTCTTGGGGATAAGTCTTCGGGTTAAGTCTTACAATTGAAGTCCTAAGGTTAACTCTTAGGGTTAAATCTGTAAGGTCAACACTTAAGGTTAACTCTTAGGGTTAAGTTTAGGGTTAAGTCTTAAGGTTACATCTTGAAGTTAAAGATTAAGGTTAAGTCTTAGGGTTATTTCTTAAGTTTAAGTCTGAGGGTTATATCTGAGCGTTAATTATTAAGTTGAAGTCTTAGGGTTAAGTCTTAAAGTTACTTCTTAAGGTTGAGTCTTAGGGTTAAGTTTTAAGGTTAAGTCCGAATGTTACATCTTAAAGTTAAGTCTTAGGGTTAAATCTCAGTGTTAAGTCTCAAGGTTAGGTCTCAGGGTATAAGTCGTAAGGCTGTGTCTTAATGTTCAGTCTTATTGTTAAGTCTTAAAAGTTATATTTTAGGGTTCAGTCTTAGGGTTAAATTTTAAGGTTAAGTCTTAGGGTTAAGTCCTAAGGTGAAGTCTTATGGATTGAGTCTTAGGGTTAAGTCTAAAGTTTAATTCATAACTTGAAATCTTAGACTTAAGTCTTGGGGCTAAGTCTTAGGGTTAAGTCTTAAATCTTAGCTTTAAGTCTCAGTGTTGAGTCTGAGGGATAAGTCTTTGAATTACGTCTTCAAGTTTTGTCTTAAGGTTTAACCTTGAGGTTAAGTCATAGGGTTAAGCCTTAGGGTTAAGTTTTGAGTGTAAATCTTAAGGTTACGTTTGAAGGTTAAGTCTTAAGGTTAAGCCTTAATGGTACATCTTCAAGTTAAGTCTTAGCATTAAGACTTAGGGTTAAATCCCAGGTTAAATTTCAAGGTAAAGTCTCAAGGTTAAGTCTCAGGGTTACGTGGTAAGGTTGTGTCTTAGGATTCAGTCTTAGGGTTAAGTTTTGAAGTTAAACTTTAGGTTAAGTCTTAGGGTTAAGTCTCAGGTTTAAGTCTCAGGATTATGTCTTAGGGTGAAGTCTTAATGTGAAGTCTTACATTTAAGTCTTAAGCTTAAGTCTTAGGGTTAAGCCTTAAGGTTAAGTGTCAGGGTTAATTCCTAAAGGTTAAGTCTTAAGTTTACATCTCATAGATTGAGTCTTAGGGTTAAGTCTAAAGTTTAATTCATAACTTGAAATCTTAGACTTAAGTCTTGGGGCTAAGTCTTAGGGTTAAGTCTTAAATCTTAGGTTTAAGTCTCAGTGTTGAGTCTGAGGGATAAGTCTTTGAATTACGTCTTCAAGTTTTGTCTTAAGGTTTAACCTTAAGGTTAAGTGATAGGGTTAAGCCTTAGGGTTAAGTTTTGAGTGTAAATCTTAAGGTTACGTTTGAAGGTTAAGTCTTAAGGTTAAGCCTTAATGGTACATCTTCAAGTTAAGTCTTAGCATTAAGACTTAGGGTTAAATCCCAAGTTAAATTTCAAGGTAAAGTCTCAAGGTTAAGTCTCAGGGTTACGTGGTAAGGTTGTGTCTTAGGATTCAGTCTTAGGGTTAAGTTTTGAAGTTAAACTTTAGGTTAAGTCTTAGGGTTAAGTCTCAGGATTATGTCTTAGGGTGAAGTCTTAATGTGAAGTCTTACATTTAAGTCTTAAGCTTAAGTCTTAGGGTTAAGCCTTAAGGTTAAGTGTCAGGGTTAATTCCTAAAGGTTAAGTCTTAAGTTTACATCTCATAGATTGAGTCTTAGGGTTAAGTCTTCATTTTAAGTCTTAGGGTTAAGTCTTAGAGTACAACCTTGAGGATAAGTCTTATGGTTAAGTCTCAGGGTTAAGTCTTAATGTTAAGTCTTAAGGTTGAGCCTTAGGGTTAAGCCTTAGAGTTATGTCTTGGGGATAAGTCTTAGGGCTAAGTCTCAAGATTAGGTATCAAGGTTAAAGCTCAAGGATAAGTCTCAGGGCTACGTTTTCGGGTTAAGTCTTAAGGTTAAATCTTAGGTTTAAGTCTCAGTTTTAAGTTTTAGGGATAAGTCTTATGGATAAATTTCACGCCTAAGTCTCAGGGTTGAGTCTTAAGGTTAAAACTTAACCTTAAGTCTTAGGGTTAAGTCTTATGGTTATATCTTAATGTTAAATCGTAATTTTAAGTCTTAGGGTTAAGTCTAAAGTTTAAATCACAAGTTGAAGTCTTGGGGTTAACTCTTTAGAGTTAAGTCTTGGGGATAAGTCTTCGGGTTAAGTCTTACAATTGAAGTCCTAAGGTTAACTCTTAGGGTTAAATCTGTAAGGTCAACACTTAAGGTTAACTCTTAGGGTTAAGTCTTAAGGTTACATCTTCAAGTTAAAGATTAAGGTTAAGTCTTAGGGTTATTTCTTAAGTTTAAGTCTGAGGGTTATATCTGAGCGTTAATTATTAAGTTGAAGTCTTAGAGCTAATTCTCAGGGTTAAGTCTTAAAGTTACTTCTTAAGGTTGAGTCTTAGGGTTAAGTTTTAAGGTTAAGTCCGAATGTTACATCTTAAAGTTAAGTCTTAGGGTTAAATCTCAGTGTTAAGTCTCAAGGTTAGGTCTCAGGGTATAAGTCGTAAGGCTGTGTCTTAATGTTCAGTCTTATTGTTAAGTCTTAAAAGTTATATTTTAGGGTTCAGTCTTAGGGTTAAATTTTAAGGTTAAGTCTTAGGGTTAAGTCCTAAGGTGAAGTCTTATGGATTGAGTCTTAGGGTTAAGTCTAAAGTTTAATTCATAACTTGAAATCTTAGACTTAAGTCTTGGGGCTAAGTCTTAGGGTTAAGTCTTAAATCTTAGGTTTAAGTCTCAGTGTTGAGTCTGAGGGATAAGTCTTTGAATTACGTCTTCAAGTTTTGTCTTAAGGTTTAACCTTAAGGTTAAGTCATAGGGTTAAGCCTTAGGGTTAAGTTTTGAGTGTAAATCTTAAGGTTACGTTTGAAGGTTAAGTCTTAAGGTTAAGCCTTAATGGTACATCTTCAAGTTAAGTCTTAGCATTAAGACTTAGGGTTAAATCCCAAGTTAAATTTCAAGGTAAAGTCTCAAGGTTAAGTCTCAGGGTTACGTGGTAAGGTTGTGTCTTAGGATTCAGTCTTAGGGTTAAGTTTTGAAGTTAAACTTTAGGTTAAGTCTTAGGGTTAAGTCTCAGGTTTAAGTCTCAGGATTATGTCTTAGGGTGAAGTCTTAATGTGAAGTCTTACATTTAAGTCTTAAGCTTAAGTCTTAGGGTTAAGCCTTAAGGTTAAGTGTCAGGGTTAATTCCTAAAGGTTAAGTCTTAAGTTTACATCTCATAGATTGAGTCTTAGGGTTAAGTCTTCATTTTAAGTCTTAGGGTTAAGTCTTAGAGTACAACCTTGAGGATAAGTCTTATGGTTAAGTCTCAGGGTTAAGTCTTAATGTTAAGTCTTAAGGTTGAGCCTTAGGGTTAAGCCTTAGAGTTATGTCTTGGGGATAAGTCTTAGGGCTAAGTCTCAAGATTAGGTATCAAGGTTAAAGCTCAAGGATAAGTCTCAGGGCTACGTTTTCGGGTTAAGTCTTAAGGTTAAATCTTAGGTTTAAGTCTCAGTTTTAAGTATTAGGGATAAGTCTTATGGATAAGTTTCACGCCTAAGACTCAGGGTTGAGTCTTAAGGTTAAAACTTAACCTTAAGTCTTAGGGTTAAGTCTTATGGTTATATCTTAATGTTAAATCGTAATTTTAAGTCTTAGGGTTAAGTCTAAAGTTTAAATCACAAGTTGAAGTCTTGGGGTTAACTCTTTAGAGTTAAGTCTTGGGGATAAGTCTTCGGGTTAAGTCTTACAATTGAAGTCCTAAGGTTAACTCTTAGGGTTAAATCTGTAAGGTCAACACTTAAGGTTAACTCTTAGGGTTAAGTTTAGGGTTAAGTCTTAAGGTTACATCTTCAAGTTAAAGATTAAGGTTAAGTCTTAGGGTTATTTCTTAAGTTTAAGTCTGAGGGTTATATCTGAGCGTTAATTATTAAGTTGAAGTCTTAGAGTTAATTCTCAGGGTTAAGTCTTAAAGTTACTTCTTAAGGTTGAGTCTTAGGGTTAAGTTTTAAGGTTAAGTCCGAATGTTACATCTTAAAGTTAAGTCTTAGGGTTAAATCTCAGTGTTAAGTCTCAAGGTTAGGTCTCAGGGTATAAGTCGTAAGGCTGTGTCTTAATGTTCAGTCTTATTGTTAAGTCTTAAAAGTTATATTTTAGGGTTCAGTCTTAGGGTTAAATTTTAAGGTTAAGTCTTAGGGTTAAGTCCTAAGGTGAAGTCTTATGGATTGAGTCTTAGGGTTAAGTCTAAAGTTTAATTCATAACTTGAAATCTTAGACTTAAGTCTTGGGGCTAAGTCTTAGGGTTAAGTCTTAAATCTTAGGTTTAAGTCTCAGTGTTGAGTCTTAGGGATAAGTCTTTGAATTACGTCTTCAAGTTTTGTCTTAAGGTTTAACCTTAAGGTTAAGTCATAGGGTTAAGCCTTAGGGTTAAGTTTTGAGTGTAAATCTTAAGGTTACGTTTGAAGGTTAAGTCTTAAGGTTAAGTCTTAATGGTACATCTTCAAGTTAAGTCTTAGCGTTAAGACTTAGGGTTAAATCCCAGGTTAAATTTCAAGGTAAAGTCTCAAGGTTAAGTCTCAGGGTTACGTGGTAAGGTTGTGTCTTAGGATTCAGTCTTAGGGTTAAGTTTTGAAGTTAAACTTTAGGTTAAGTCTTAGGGTTAAGTCTCAGGTTTAAGTCTCAGGATTATGTCTTAGGGTGAAGTCTTAATGTGAAGTCTTACATTTAAGTCTTAAGCTTAAGTCTTAGGGTTAAGCCTTAAGGTTAAGTGTCAGGGTTAATTCCTAAAGGTTAAGTCTTAAGTTTACATCTCATAGATTGAGTCTTAGGGTTAAGTCTTCATTTTAAGTCTTAGGGTTAAGTCTTAGAGTACAACCTTGAGGATAAGTCTTATGGTTAAGTCTCAGGGTTAAGTCTTAATGTTAAGTCTTAAGGTTGAGCCTTAAGGTTAAGTCTTAGGGTTAAGCCTTAGAGTTATGTCTTGGGGATAAGTCTTAGGGCTAAGTCTCAGGATTAGGTATCAAGGTTAAAGCTCAAGGATAAGTCTCAGGGCTACATTTTCGGGTTAAGTCTTAAGGTTAAATCTTAGGTTTAAGTCTCAGTTTTAAGTATTAGGGATAAGTCTTATGGATAAATTTCACGACTAAGTCTCAGGGTTGAGTCTTAAGGTTAAAACTTAACCTTAAGTCTTAGGGTTAAGTCTTATGGTTATATCTTAATGTTAAATCGTAATTTTAAGTCTTAGGGTTAAGTCTAAAGTTTAAATCACAAGCTGAAGTCTTGGGGTTAACTCTTTAGAGTTAAGTCTTGGGGATAAGTCTTCGGGTTAAGTCTTACAATTGAAGTCCTAAGGTTAACTCTTAGGGTTAAATCTGTAAGGTCAACACTTAAGGTTAACTCTTAGGGTTAAGTTTAGGGTTAAGTCTTAAGGTTACATCTTCAAGTTAAAGATTAAGGTTAAGTCTTAGGGTTATTTCTTAAGTTTAAGTCTGAGGGTTATATCTGAGCGTTAATTATTAAGTTGAAGTCTTAGAGCTAATTCTCAGGGTTAAGTCTTAAAGTTACTTCTTAAGGTTGAGTCTTAGGGTTAAGTTTTAAGGTTAAGTCCGAATGTTACATCTTAAAGTTAAGTCTTAGGGTTAAATCTCAGTGTTAAGTCTCAAGGTTAGGTCTCAGGGTATAAGTCGTAAGGCTGTGTCTTAATGTTCAGTCTTATTGTTAAGTCTTAAAAGTTATATTTTAGGGTTCAGTCTTAGGGTTAAATTTTAAGGTTAAGTCTTAGGGTTAAGTCCTAAGGTGAAGTCTTATGGATTGAGTCTTAGGGTTAAGTCTAAAGTTTAATTCATAACTTGAAATCTTAGACTTAAGTCTTGGGGCTAAGTCTTAGGGTTAAGTCTTAAATCTTAGGTTTAAGTCTCAGTGTTGAGTCTGAGGGATAAGTCTTTGAATTACGTCTTCAAGTTTTGTCTTAAGGTTTAACCTTAAGGTTAAGTCATAGGGTTAAGCCTTAGGGTTAAGTTTTGAGTGTAAATCTTAAGGTTACGTTTGAAGGTTAAGTCTTAAGGTTAAGCCTTAATGGTACATCTTCAAGTTAAGTCTTAGCATTAAGACTTAGGGTTAAATCCCAGGTTAAATTTCAAGGTAAAGTCTCAAGGTTAAGTCTCAGGGTTACGTGGTAAGGTTGTGTCTTAGGATTCAGTCTTAGGGTTAAGTTTTGAAGTTAAACTTTAGGTTAAGTCTTAGGGTTAAGTCTCAGGTTTAAGTCTCAGGATTATGTCTTAGGGTGAAGTCTTAATGTGAAGTCTTACATTTAAGTCTTAAGCTTAAGTCTTAGGGTTAAGCCTTAAGGTTAAGTGTCAGGGTTAATTCCTAAAGGTTAAGTCTTAAGTTTACATCTCATAGATTGAGTCTTAGGGTTAAGTCTTCATTTTAAGTCTTAGGGTTAAGTCTTAGAGTACAACCTTGAGGATAAGTCTTATGGTTAAGTCTCAGGGTTAAGTCTTAATGTTAAGTCTTAAGGTTGAGCCTTAAGGTTAAGTCTTAGGGTTAAGCCTTAGAGTTATGTCTTGGGGATAAGTCTTAGGGCTAAGTCTCAGGATTAGGTATCAAGGTTAAAGCTCAAGGATAAGTCTCAGGGCTACGTTTTCGGGTTAAGTCTTAAGGTTAAATCTTAGGTTTAAGTCTCAGTTTTAAGTTTTAGGGATAAGTCTTATGGATAAATTTCACGACTAAGTCTCAGGGTTGAGTCTTAAGGTTAAAACTTAACCTTAAGTCTTAGGGTTAAGTCTTATGGTTATATCTTAATGTTAAATCGTAATTTTAAGTCTTAGGGTTAAGTCTAAAGTTTAAATCACAAGTTGAAGTCTTGGGGTTAACTCTTTAGAGTTAAGTCTTGGGGATAAGTCTTCGGGTTAAGTCTTACAATTGAAGTCCTAAGGTTAACTCTTAGGGTTAAATCTGTAAGGTCAACACTTAAGGTTAACTCTTAGGGTTAAGTTTAGGGTTAAGTCTTAAGGTTACATCTTGAAGTTAAAGATTAAGGTTAAGTCTTAGGGTTATTTCTTAAGTTTAAGTCTGAGGGTTATATCTGAGCGTTAATTATTAAGTTGAAGTCTTAGGGTTAAGTCTTAAAGTTACTTCTTAAGGTTGAGTCTTAGGGTTAAGTTTTAAGGTTAAGTCCGAATGTTACATCTTAAAGTTAAGTCTTAGGGTTAAATCTCAGTGTTAAGTCTCAAGGTTAGGTCTCAGGGTATAAGTCGTAAGGCTGTGTCTTAATGTTCAGTCTTATTGTTAAGTCTTAAAAGTTATATTTTAGGGTTCAGTCTTAGGGTTAAATTTTAAGGTTAAGTCTTAGGGTTAAGTCCTAAGGTGAAGTCTTATGGATTGAGTCTTAGGGTTAAGTCTAAAGTTTAATTCATAACTTGAAATCTTAGACTTAAGTCTTGGGGCTAAGTCTTAGGGTTAAGTCTTAAATCTTAGCTTTAAGTCTCAGTGTTGGGTCTGAGGGATAAGTCTTTGAATTACGTCTTCAAGTTTTGTCTTAAGGTTTAACCTTGAGGTTAAGTCATAGGGTTAAGCCTTAGGGTTAAGTTTTGAGTGTAAATCTTAAGGTTACGTTTGAAGGTTAAGTCTTAAGGTTAAGCCTTAATGGTACATCTTCAAGTTAAGTCTTAGCATTAAGACTTAGGGTTAAATCCCAGGTTAAATTTCAAGGTAAAGTCTCAAGGTTAAGTCTCAGGGTTACGTGGTAAGGTTGTGTCTTAGGATTCAGTCTTAGGGTTAAGTTTTGAAGTTAAACTTTAGGTTAAGTCTTAGGGTTAAGTCTCAGGTTTAAGTCTCAGGATTATGTCTTAGGGTGAAGTCTTAATGTGAAGTCTTACATTTAAGTCTTAAGCTTAAGTCTTAGGGTTAAGCCTTAAGGTTAAGTGTCAGGGTTAATTCCTAAAGGTTAAGTCTTAAGTTTACATCTCATAGATTGAGTCTTAGGGTTAAGTCTTCATTTTAAGTCTTAGGGTTAAGTCTTAGAGTACAACCTTGAGGATAAGTCTTATGGTTAAGTCTCAGGGTTAAGTCTTAATGTTAAGTCTTAAGGTTGAGCCTTAAGGTTAAGTCTTAGGGTTAAGCCTTAGAGTTATGTCTTGGGGATAAGTCTTAGGGCTAAGTCTCAAGATTAGGTATCAAGGTTAAAGCTCAAGGATAAGTCTCAGGGCTACGTTTTCGGGTTAAGTCTTAAGGTTAAATCTTAGGTTTAAGTCTCAGTTTTAAGTTTCAGGGATAAGTCTTATGGATAAATTTCACGACTAAGTCTCAGGGTTGAGTCTTAAGGTTAAAACTTAACCTTAAGTCTTAGGGTTAATTCTTATGGTTATATCTTAATGTTAAATCGTAATTTTAAGTCTTAGGGTTAAGTCTAAAGTTTAAATCACAAGTTGAAGTCTTGGGGTTAACTCTTTAGAGTTAAGTCTTGGGGATAAGTCTTCGGGTTAAGTCTTACAATTGAAGTCCTAAGGTTAACTCTTAGGGTTAAATCTGTAAGGTCAACACTTAAGGTTAACTCTTAGGGTTAAGTCTTAAGGTTACATCTTGAAGTTAAAGATTAAGGTTAAGTCTTAGGGTTATTTCTTAAGTTTAAGTCTGAGGGTTATATCTGAGCGTTAATTATTAAGTTGAAGTCTTAGGGTTAAGTCTTAAAGTTACTTCTTAAGGTTGAGTCTTAGGGTTAAGTTTTAAGGTTAAGTCCGAATGTTACATCTTAAAGTTAAGTCTTAGGGTTAAATCTCAGTGTTAAGTCTCAAGGTTAGGTCTCAGGGTATAAGTCGTAAGGCTGTGTCTTAATGTTCAGTCTTATTGTTAAGTCTTAAAAGTTATATTTTAGGGTTCAGTCTTAGGGTTAAATTTTAAGGTTAAGTCTTAGGGTTAAGTCCTAAGGTGAAGTCTTATGGATTGAGTCTTAGGGTTAAGTCTAAAGTTTAATTCATAACTTGAAATCTTAGACTTAAGTCTAGGGGCTAAGTCTTAGGGTTAAGTCTTAAATCTTAGCTTTAAGTCTCAGTGTTGAGTCTGAGGGATAAGTCTTTGAATTACGTCTTCAAGTTTTGTCTTAAGGTTTAACCTTGAGGTTAAGTCATAGGGTTAAGCCTTAGGGTTAAGTTTTGAGTGTAAATCTTAAGGTTACGTTTGAAGGTTAAGTCTTAAGGTTAAGCCTTAATGGTACATCTTCAAGTTAAGTCTTAG
This sequence comes from Falco punctatus, assembly GCF_963210335.1. Lineage (NCBI taxonomy): Eukaryota > Metazoa > Chordata > Aves > Falconiformes > Falconidae > Falco > Falco punctatus. The sequence continues at coordinate 139,409 of NW_027660153.1, forward strand.
CATTAAGACTTAGGGTTAAATCCCAGGTTAAATTTCAAGGTAAAGTCTCAAGGTTAAGTCTCAGGGTTACGTGGTAAGGTTGTGTCTTAGGATTCAGTCTTAGGGTTAAGTTTTGAAGTTAAACTTTAGGTTAAGTCTTAGGGTTAAGTCTCAGGTTTAAGTCTCAGGATTATGTCTTAGGGTGAAGTCTTAATGTGAAGTCTTACATTTAAGTCTTAAGCTTAAGTCTTAGGGTTAAGCCTTAAGGTTAAGTGTCAGGGTTAATTCCTAAAGGTTAAGTCTTAAGTTTACATCTCATAGATTGAGTCTTAGGGTTAAGTCTTCATTTTAAGTCTTAGGGTTAAGTCTTAGAGTACAACCTTGAGGATAAGTCTTATGGTTAAGTCTCAGGGTTAAGTCTTAATGTTAAGTCTTAAGGTTGAGCCTTAAGGTTAAGTCTTAGGGTTAAGCCTTAGAGTTATGTCTTGGGGATAAGTCTTAGGGCTAAGTCTCAAGATTAGGTATCAAGGTTAAAGCTCAAGGATAAGTCTCAGGGCTACGTTTTCGGGTTAAGTCTTAAGGTTAAATCTTAGGTTTAAGTCTCAGTTTTAAGTTTCAGGGATAAGTCTTATGGATAAATTTCACGACTAAGTCTCAGGGTTGAGTCTTAAGGTTAAAACTTAACCTTAAGTCTTAGGGTTAATTCTTATGGTTATATCTTAATGTTAAATCGTAATTTTAAGTCTTAGGGTTAAGTCTAAAGTTTAAATCACAAGTTGAAGTCTTGGGGTTAACTCTTTAGAGTTAAGTCTTGGGGATAAGTCTTCGGGTTAAGTCTTACAATTGAAGTCCTAAGGTTAACTCTTAGGGTTAAATCTGTAAGGTCAACACTTAAGGTTAACTCTTAGGGTTAAGTCTTAAGGTTACATCTTGAAGTTAAAGATTAAGGTTAAGTCTTAGGGTTATTTCTTAAGTTTAAGTCTGAGGGTTATATCTGAGCGTTAATTATTAAGTTGAAGTCTTAGGGTTAAGTCTTAAAGTTACTTCTTAAGGTTGAGTCTTAGGGTTAAGTTTTAAGGTTAAGTCCGAATGTTACATCTTAAAGTTAAGTCTTAGGGTTAAATCTCAGTGTTAAGTCTCAAGGTTAGGTCTCAGGGTATAAGTCGTAAGGCTGTGTCTTAATGTTCAGTCTTATTGTTAAGTCTTAAAAGTTATATTTTAGGGTTCAGTCTTAGGGTTAAATTTTAAGGTTAAGTCTTAGGGTTAAGTCCTAAGGTGAAGTCTTATGGATTGAGTCTTAGGGTTAAGTCTAAAGTTTAATTCATAATTTGAAATCTTAGACTTAAGTCTTGGGGCTAAGTCTTAGGGTTAAGTCTTAAATCTTAGCTTTAAGTCTCAGTGTTGAGTCTTAGGGATAAGTCTTTGAATTACGTCTTCAAGTTTTGTCTTAAGGTTTAACCTTGAGGTTAAGTCATAGGGTTAAGCCTTAGGGTTAAGTTTTGAGTGTAAATCTTAAGGTTACGTTTGAAGGTTAAGTCTTAAGGTTAAGCCTTAATGGTACATCTTCAAGTTAAGTCTTAGCATTAAGACTTAGGGTTAAATCCCAGGTTAAATTTCAAGGTAAAGTCTCAAGGTTAAGTCTCAGGGTTACGTGGTAAGGTTGTGTCTTAGGATTCAGTCTTAGGGTTAAGTTTTGAAGTTAAACTTTAGGTTAAGTCTTAGGGTTAAGTCTCAGGTTTAAGTCTCAGGATTATGTCTTAGGGTGAAGTCTTAATGTGAAGTCTTACATTTAAGTCTTAAGCTTAAGTCTTAGGGTTAAGCCTTAAGGTTAAGTGTCAGGGTTAATTCCTAAAGGTTAAGTCTTAAGTTTACATCTCATAGATTGAGTCTTAGGGTTAAGTCTTCATTTTAAGTCTTAGGGTTAAGTCTTAGAGTACAACCTTGAGGATAAGTCTTATGGTTAAGTCTCAGGGTTAAGTCTTAATGTTAAGTCTTAAGGTTGAGCCTTAAGGTTAAGTCTTAGGGTTAAGCCTTAGAGTTATGTCTTGGGGATAAGTCTTAGGGCTAAGTCTCAGGATTAGGTATCAAGGTTAAAGCTCAAGGATAAGTCTCAGGGCTACGTTTTTGGGTTAAGTCTTAAGGTTAAATCTTAGGTTTAAGTCTCAGTTTTAAGTTTTAGGGATAAGTCTTATGGATAAGTTTCACGACTAAGTCTCAGGGTTGAGTCTTAAGGTTAAAACTTAACCTTAAGTCTTAGGGTTAATTCTTATGGTTATATCTTAATGTTAAATCGTAATTTTAAGTCTTAGGGTTAAGTCTAAAGTTTAAATCACAAGTTGAAGTCTTGGGGTTAACTCTTTAGAGTTAAGTCTTGGGGATAAGTCTTCGGGTTAAGTCTTACAATTGAAGTCCTAAGGTTAACTCTTAGGGTTAAATCTGTAAGGTCAACACTTAAGGTTAACTCTTAGGGTTAAGTCTTAAGGTTACATCTTCAAGTTAAAGATTAAGGTTAAGTCTTAGGGTTATTTCTTAAGTTTAAGTCTGAGGGTTATATCTGAGCGTTAATTATTAAGTTGAAGTCTTAGAGTTAATTCTCAGGGTTAAGTCTTAAAGTTACTTCTTAAGGTTGAGTCTTAGGGTTAAGTTTTAAGGTTAAGTCCGAATGTTACATCTTAAAGTTAAGTCTTAGGGTTAAATCTCAGTGTTAAGTCTCAAGGTTAGGTCTCAGGGTATAAGTCGTAAGGCTGTGTCTTAATGTTCAGTCTTATTGTTAAGTCTTAAAAGTTATATTTTAGGGTTCAGTCTTAGGGTTAAATTTTAAGGTTAAGTCTTAGGGTTAAGTCCTAAGGTGAAGTCTTATGGATTGAGTCTTAGGGTTAAGTCTAAAGTTTAATTCATAACTTGAAATCTTAGACTTAAGTCTTGGGGCTAAGTCTTAGGGTTAAGTCTTAAATCTTAGCTTTAAGTCTCAGTGTTGAGTCTGAGGGATAAGTCTTTGAATTACGTCTTCAAGTTTTGTCTTAAGGTTTAACCTTGAGGTTAAGTCATAGGGTTAAGCCTTAGGGTTAAGTTTTGAGTGTAAATCTTAAGGTTACGTTTGAAGGTTAAGTCTTAAGGTTAAGCCTTAATGGTACATCTTCAAGTTAAGTCTTAGCATTAAGACTTAGGGTTAAATCCCAGGTTAAATTTCAAGGTAAAGTCTCAAGGTTAAGTCTCAGGGTTACGTGGTAAGGTTGTGTCTTAGGATTCAGACTTAGGGTTAAGTTTTGAAGTTAAACTTTAGGTTAAGTCTTAGGGTTAAGTCTCAGGTTTAAGTCTCAGGATTATGTCTTAGGGTGAAGTCTTAATGTGAAGTCTTACATTTAAGTCTTAAGCTTAAGTCTTAGGGTTAAGCCTTAAGGTTAAGTGTCAGGGTTAATTCCTAAAGGTTAAGTCTTAAGTTTACATCTCATAGATTGAGTCTTAGGGTTAAGTCTTCATTTTAAGTCTTAGGGTTAAGTCTTAGAGTACAACCTTGAGGATAAGTCTTATGGTTAAGTCTCAGGGTTAAGTCTTAATGTTAAGTCTTAAGGTTGAGCCTTAAGGTTAAGTCTTAGGGTTATGTCTTGGGGATAAGTCTTAGGGCTAAGTCTCAAGATTAGGTATCAAGGTTAAAGCTCAAGGATAAGTCTCAGGGCTACGTTTTCGGGTTAAGTCTTAAGGTTAAATCTTAGGTTTAAGTCTCAGTTTTAAGTTTTAGGGATAAGTCTTATGGATAAATTTCACGACTAAGTCTCAGGGTTGAGTCTTAAGGTTAAAACTTAACCTTAAGTCTTAGGGTTAATTCTTATGGTTATATCTTAATGTTAAATCGTAATTTTAAGTCTTAGGGTTAAGTCTAAAGTTTAAATCACAAGTTGAAGTCTTGGGGTTAACTCTTTAGAGTTAAGTCTTGGGGATAAGTCTTCGGGTTAAGTCTTACAATTGAAGTCCTAAGGTTAACTCTTAGGGTTAAATCTGTAAGGTCAACACTTAAGGTTAACTCTTAGGGTTAAGTCTTAAGGTTACATCTTCAAGTTAAAGATTAAGGTTAAGTCTTAGGGTTATTTCTTAAGTTTAAGTCTGAGGGTTAAATCTGAGCGTTAATTATTAAGTTGAAGTCTTAGAGCTAATTCTCAGGGTTAAGTCTTAAAGTTACTTCTTAAGGTTGAGTCTTAGGGTTAAGTTTTAAGGTTAAGTCCGAATGTTACATCTTAAAGTTAAGTCTTAGGGTTAAATCTCAGTGTTAAGTCTCAAGGTTAGGTCTCAGGGTATAAGTCGTAAGGCTGTGTCTTAATGTTCAGTCTTATTGTTAAGTCTTAAAAGTTATATTTTAGGGTTCAGTCTTAGGGTTAAATTTTAAGGTTAAGTCTTAGGGTTAAGTCCTAAGGTGAAGTCTTATGGATTGAGTCTTAGGGTTAAGTCTAAAGTTTAATTCATAACTTGAAATCTTAGACTTAAGTCTTGGGGCTAAGTCTTAGGGTTAAGTCTTAAATCTTAGCTTTAAGTCTCAGTGTTGAGTCTGAGGGATAAGTCTTTGAATTACGTCTTCAAGTTTTGTCTTAAGGTTTAACCTTGAGGTTAAGTCATAGGGTTAAGCCTTAGGGTTAAGTTTTGAGTGTAAATCTTAAGGTTACGTTTGAAGGTTAAGTCTTAAGGTTAAGCCTTAATGGTACATCTTCAAGTTAAGTCTTAGCATTAAGACTTAGGGTTAAATCCCAGGTTAAATTTCAAGGTAGTGTCTCAAGGTTAAGTCTCAGGGTTACGTGGTAAGGTTGTGTCTTAGGATTCAGTCTTAGGGTTAAGTTTTGAAGTTAAACTTTAGGTTAAGTCTTAGGGTTAAGTCTCAGGTTTAAGTCTCAGGATTATGTCTTAGGGTGAAGTCTTAATGTGAAGTCTTACATTTAAGTCTTAAGCTTAAGTCTTAGGGTTAAGCCTTAAGGTTAAGTGTCAGGGTTAATTCCTAAAGGTTAAGTCTTAAGTTTACATCTCATAGATTGAGTCTTAGGGTTAAGTCTTCATTTTAAGTCTTAGGGTTAAGTCTTAGAGTACAACCTTGAGGATAAGTCTTATGGTTAAGTCTCAGGGTTAAGTCTTAATGTTAAGTCTTAAGGTTGAGCCTTAAGGTTAAGTCTTAGGGTTAAGCCTTAGAGTTATGTCTTGGGGATAAGTCTTAGGGCTAAGTCTCAAGATTAGGTATCAAGGTTAAAGCTCAAGGATAAGTCTCAGGGCTACGTTTTCGGGTTAAGTCTTAAGGTTAAATCTTAGGTTTAAGTCTCAGTTTTAAGTTTTAGGGATAAGTCTTACGGATAAATTTCACGACTAAGTCTCAGGGTTGAGTCTTAAGGTTAAAACTTAACCTTAAGTCTTAGGGTTAATTCTTATGGTTATATCTTAATGTTAAATCGTAATTTTAAGTCTTAGGGTTAAGTCTAAAGTTTAAATCACAAGTTGAAGTCTTGGGGTTAACTCTTTAGAGTTAAGTCTTGGGGATAAGTCTTCGGGTTAAGTCTTACAATTGAAGTCCTAAGGTTAACTCTTAGGGTTAAATCTGTAAGGTCAACACTTAAGGTTAACTCTTAGGGTTAAGTCTTAAGGTTACATCTTCAAGTTAAAGATTAAGGTTAAGTCTTAGGGTTATTTCTTAAGTTTAAGTCTGAGGGTTATATCTGAGCGTTAATTATTAAGTTGAAGTCTTAGAGCTAATTCTCAGGGTTAAGTCTTAAAGTTACTTCTTAAGGTTGAGTCTTAGGGTTAAGTTTTAAGGTTAAGTCCGAATGTTACATCTTAAAGTTAAGTCTTAGGGTTAAATCTCAGTGTTAAGTCTCAAGGTTAGGTCTCAGGGTATAAGTCGTAAGGCTGTGTCTTAATGTTCAGTCTTATTGTTAAGTCTTAAAAGTTATATTTTAGGGTTCAGTCTTAGGGTTAAATTTTAAGGTTAAGTCTTAGGGTTAAGTCCTAAGGTGAAGTCTTATGGATTGAGTCTTAGGGTTAAGTCTAAAGTTTAATTCATAACTTGAAATCTTAGACTTAAGTCTTGGGGCTAAGTCTTAGGGTTAAGTCTTAAATCTTAGGTTTAAGTCTCAGTGTTGAGTCTGAGGGATAAGTCTTTGAATTACGTCTTCAAGTTTTGTCTTAAGGTTTAACCTTAAGGTTAAGTCATAGGGTTAAGCCTTAGGGTTAAGTTTTGAGTGTAAATCTTAAGGTTACGTTTGAAGGTTAAGTCTTAAGGTTAAGCCTTAATGGTACATCTTCAAGTTAAGTCTTAGCATTAAGACTTAGGGTTAAATCCCAAGTTAAATTTCAAGGTAAAGTCTCAAGGTTAAGTCTCAGGGTTACGTGGTAAGGTTGTGTCTTAGGATTCAGTCTTAGGGTTAAGTTTTGAAGTTAAACTTTAGGTTAAGTCTTAGGGTTAAGTCTCAGGTTTAAGTCTCAGGATTATGTCTTAGGGTGAAGTCTTAATGTGAAGTCTTACATTTAAGTCTTAAGCTTAAGTCTTAGGGTTAAGCCTTAAGGTTAAGTGTCAGGGTTAATTCCTAAAGGTTAAGTCTTAAGTTTACATCTCATAGATTGAGTCTTAGGGTTAAGTCTTCATTTTAAGTCTTAGGGTTAAGTCTTAGAGTACAACCTTGAGGATAAGTCTTATGGTTAAGTCTCAGGGTTAAGTCTTAATGTTAAGTCTTAAGGTTGAGCCTTAAGGTTAAGTCTTAGGGTTAAGCCTTAGAGTTATGTCTTGGGGATAAGTCTTAGGGCTAAGTCTCAAGATTAGGTATCAAGGTTAAAGCTCAAGGATAAGTCTCAGGGCTACGTTTTCGGGTTAAGTCTTAAGGTTAAATCTTAGGTTTAAGTCTCAGTTTTAAGTTTTAGGGATAAGTCTTATGGATAAATTTCACGACTAAGTCTCAGGGTTGAGTCTTAAGGTTAAAACTTAACCTTAAGTCTTAGGGTTAATTCTTATGGTTATATCTTAATGTTAAATCGTAATTTTAAGTCTTAGGGTTAAGTCTAAAGTTTAAATCACAAGTTGAAGTCTTGGGGTTAACTCTTTAGAGTTAAGTCTTGGGGATAAGTCTTCGGGTTAAGTCTTACAATTGAAGTCCTAAGGTTAACTCTTAGGGTTAAATCTGTAAGGTCAACACTTAAGGTTAACTCTTAGGGTTAAGTCTTAAGGTTACATCTTCAAGTTAAAGATTAAGGTTAAGTCTTAGGGTTATTTCTTAAGTTTAAGTCTGAGGGTTAAATCTGAGCGTTAATTATTAAGTTGAAGTCTTAGAGCTAATTCTCAGGGTTAAGTCTTAAAGTTACTTCTTAAGGTTGAGTCTTAGGGTTAAGTTTTAAGGTTAAGTCCGAATGTTACATCTTAAAGTTAAGTCTTAGGGTTAAATCTCAGTGTTAAGTCTCAAGGTTAGGTCTCAGGGTATAAGTCGTAAGGCTGTGTCTTAATGTTCAGTCTTATTGTTAAGTCTTAAAAGTTATATTTTAGGGTTCAGTCTTAGGGTTAAATTTTAAGGTTAAGTCTTAGGGTTAAGTCCTAAGGTGAAGTCTTATGGATTGAGTCTTAGGGTTAAGTCTAAAGTTTAATTCATAACTTGAAATCTTAGACTTAAGTCTTGGGGCTAAGTCTTAGGGTTAAGTCTTAAATCTTAGCTTTAAGTCTCAGTGTTGAGTCTGAGGGATAAGTCTTTGAATTACGTCTTCAAGTTTTGTCTTAAGGTTTAACCTTGAGGTTAAGTCATAGGGTTAAGCCTTAGGGTTAAGTTTTGAGTGTAAATCTTAAGGTTACGTTTGAAGGTTAAGTCTTAAGGTTAAGCCTTAATGGTACATCTTCAAGTTAAGTCTTAGCATTAAGACTTAGGGTTAAATCCCAGGTTAAATTTCAAGGTAGTGTCTCAAGGTTAAGTCTCAGGGTTACGTGGTAAGGTTGTGTCTTAGGATTCAGTCTTAGGGTTAAGTTTTGAAGTTAAACTTTAGGTTAAGTCTTAGGGTTAAGTCTCAGGTTTAAGTCTCAGGATTATGTCTTAGGGTGAAGTCTTAATGTGAAGTCTTACATTTAAGTCTTAAGCTTAAGTCTTAGGGTTAAGCCTTAAGGTTAAGTGTCAGGGTTAATTCCTAAAGGTTAAGTCTTAAGTTTACATCTCATAGATTGAGTCTTAGGGTTAAGTCTTCATTTTAAGTCTTAGGGTTAAGTCTTAGAGTACAACCTTGAGGATAAGTCTTATGGTTAAGTCTCAGGGTTAAGTCTTAATGTTAAGTCTTAAGGTTGAGCCTTAAGGTTAAGTCTTAGGGTTAAGCCTTAGAGTTATGTCTTGGGGATAAGTCTTAGGGCTAAGTCTCAAGATTAGGTATCAAGGTTAAAGCTCAAGGATAAGTCTCAGGGCTACGTTTTCGGGTTAAGTCTTAAGGTTAAATCTTAGGTTTAAGTCTCAGTTTTAAGTTTTAGGGATAAGTCTTATGGATAAATTTCACGACTAAGTCTCAGGGTTGAGTCTTAAGGTTAAAACTTAACCTTAAGTCTTAGGGTTAATTCTTATGGTTATATCTTAATGTTAAATCGTAATTTTAAGTCTTAGGGTTAAGTCTAAAGTTTAAATCACAAGTTGAAGTCTTGGGGTTAACTCTTTAGAGTTAAGTCTTGGGGATAAGTCTTCGGGTTAAGTCTTACAATTGAAGTCCTAAGGTTAACTCTTAGGGTTAAATCTGTAAGGTCAACACTTAAGGTTAACTCTTAGGGTTAAGTCTTAAGGTTACATCTTCAAGTTAAAGATTAAGGTTAAGTCTTAGGGTTATTTCTTAAGTTTAAGTCTGAGGGTTATATCTGAGCGTTAATTATTAAGTTGAAGTCTTAGAGCTAATTCTCAGGGTTAAGTCTTAAAGTTACTTCTTAAGGTTGAGTCTTAGGGTTAAGTTTTAAGGTTAAGTCCGAATGTTACATCTTAAAGTTAAGTCTTAGGGTTAAATCTCAGTGTTAAGTCTCAAGGTTAGGTCTCAGGGTATAAGTCGTAAGGCTGTGTCTTAATGTTCAGTCTTATTGTTAAGTCTTAAAAGTTATATTTTAGGGTTCAGTCTTAGGGTTAAATTTTAAGGTTAAGTCTTAGGGTTAAGTCCTAAGGTGAAGTCTTATGGATTGAGTCTTAGGGTTAAGTCTAAAGTTTAATTCATAACTTGAAATCTTAGACTTAAGTCTTGGGGCTAAGTCTTAGGGTTAAGTCTTAAATCTTAGCTTTAAGTCTCAGTGTTGAGTCTGAGGGATAAGTCTTTGAATTACGTCTTCAAGTTTTGTCTTAAGGTTTAACCTTGAGGTTAAGTCATAGGGTTAAGCCTTAGGGTTAAGGTTTGAGTGTAAATCTTAAGGTTACGTTTGAAGGTTAAGTCTTAAGGTTAAGCCTTAATGGTACATCTTCAAGTTAAGTCTTAGCATTAAGACTTAGGGTTAAATCCCAGGTTAAATTTCAAGGTAGTGTCTCAAGGTTAAGTCTCAGGGTTACGTGGTAAGGTTGTGTCTTAGGATTCAGTCTTAGGGTTAAGTTTTGAAGTTAAACTTTAGGTTAAGTCTTAGGGTTAAGTCTCAGGTTTAAGTCTCAGGATTATGTCTTAGGGTTCAGTCTTAATGTGAAGTCTTACATTTAAGTCTTAAGCTTAAGTCTTAGGGTTAAGCCTTAAGGTTAAGTGTCAGGGTTAATTCCTAAAGGTTAAGTCTTAAGTTTACATCTCATAGATTGAGTCTTAGGGTTAAGTCTTCATTTTAAGTCTTAGGGTTAAGTCTTAGAGTACAACCTTGAGGATAAGTCTTATGGTTAAGTCTCAGGGTTAAGTCTTAATGTTAAGTCTTAAGGTTGAGCCTTAAGGTTAAGTCTTAGGGTTAAGCCTTAGAGTTATGTCTTGGGGATAAGTCTTAGGGCTAAGTCTCAAGATTAGGTATCAAGGTTAAAGCTCAAGGATAAGTCTCAGGGCTACGTTTTCGGGTTAAGTCTTAAGGTTAAATCTTAGGTTTAAGTCTCAGTTTTAAGTTTTAGGGATAAGTCTTATGGATAAATTTCACGACTAAGTCTCAGGGTTGAGTCTTAAGGTTAAAACTTAACCTTAAGTCTTAGGGTTAATTCTTATGGTTATATCTTAATGTTAAATCGTAATTTTAAGTCTTAGGGTTAAGTCTAAAGTTTAAATCACAAGTTGAAGTCTTGGGGTTAACTCTTTAGAGTTAAGTCTTGGGGATAAGTCTTCGGGTTAAGTCTTACAATTGAAGTCCTAAGGTTAACTCTTAGGGTTAAATCTGTAAGGTCAACACTTAAGGTTAACTCTTAGGGTTAAGTCTTAAGGTTACATCTTCAAGTTAAAGATTAAGGTTAAGTCTTAGGGTTATTTCTTAAGTTTAAGTCTGAGGGTTATATCTGAGCGTTAATTATTAAGTTGAAGTCTTAGAGCTAATTCTCAGGGTTAAGTCTTAAAGTTACTTCTTAAGGTTGAGTCTTAGGGTTAAGTTTTAAGGTTAAGTCCGAATGTTACATCTTAAAGTTAAGTCTTAGGGTTAAATCTCAGTGTTAAGTCTCAAGGTTAGGTCTCAGGGTATAAGTCGTAAGGCTGTGTCTTAATGTTCAGTCTTATTGTTAAGTCTTAAAAGTTATATTTTAGGGTTCAGTCTTAGGGTTAAATTTTAAGGTTAAGTCTTAGGGTTAAGTCCTAAGGTGAAGTCTTATGGATTGAGTCTTAGGGTTAAGTCTAAAGTTTAATTCATAACTTGAAATCTTAGACTTAAGTCTTGGGGCTAAGTCTTAGGGTTAAGTCTTAAATCTTAGGTTTAAGTCTCAGTGTTGAGTCTTAGGGATAAGTCTTTGAATTACGTCTTCAAGTTTTGTCTTAAGGTTTAACCTTAAGGTTAAGTCATAGGGTTAAGCCTTAGGGTTAAGTTTTGAGTGTAAATCTTAAGGTTACGTTTGAAGGTTAAGTCTTAAGGTTAAGCCTTAATGGTACATCTTCAAGTTAAGTCTTAGCATTAAGACTTAGGGTTAAATCCCAAGTTAAATTTCAAGGTAAAGTCTCAAGGTTAAGTCTCAGGGTTACGTGGTAAGGTTGTGTCTTAGGATTCAGTCTTAGGGTTAAGTTTTGAAGTTAAACTTTAGGTTAAGTCTTAGGGTTAAGTCTCAGGTTTAAGTCTCAGGATTATGTCTTAGGGTGAAGTCTTAATGTGAAGTCTTACATTTAAGTCTTAAGCTTAAGTCTTAGGGTTAAGCCTTAAGGTTAAGTGTCAGGGTTAATTCCTAAAGGTTAAGTCTTAAGTTTACATCTCATAGATTGAGTCTTAGGGTTAAGTCTTCATTTTAAGTCTTAGGGTTAAGTCTTAGAGTACAACCTTGAGGATAAGTCTTATGGTTAAGTCTCAGGGTTAAGTCTTAATGTTAAGTCTTAAGGTTGAGCCTTAAGGTTAAGTCTTAGGGTTAAGCCTTAGAGTTATGTCTTGGGGATAAGTCTTAGGGCTAAGTCTCAAGATTAGGTATCAAGGTTAAAGCTCAAGGATAAGTCTCAGGGCTACGTTTTCGGGTTAAGTCTTAAGGTTAAATCTTAGGTTTAAGTCTCAATTTTAAGTTTTAGGGATAAGTCTTATGGATAAATTTCACGACTAAGTCTCAGGGTTGAGTCTTAAGGTTAAAACTTAACCTTAAGTCTTAGGGTTAAGTCTTATGCTTATATCTTAATGTTAAATCGTAATTTTAAGTCTTAGGGTTAAGTCTAAAGTTTAAATCACAAGTTGAAGTCTTGGGGTTAACTCTTTAGAGTTAAGTCTTGGGGATAAGTCTTCGGGTTAAGTCTTACAATTGAAGTCCTAAGGTTAACTCTTAGGGTTAAATCTGTAAGGTCAACACTTAAGGTTAACTCTTAGGGTTAAGTCTTAAGGTTACATCTTCAAGTTAAAGATTAAGGTTAAGTCTTAGGGTTATTTCTTAAGTTTAAGTCTGAGGGTTAAATCTGAGCGTTAATTATTAAGTTGAAGTCTTAGAGCTAATTCTCAGGGTTAAGTCTTAAAGTTACTTCTTAAGGTTGAGTCTTAGGGTTAAGTTTTAAGGTTAAGTCCGAATGTTACATCTTAAAGTTAAGTCTTAGGGTTAAATCTCAGTGTTAAGTCTCAAGGTTAGGTCTCAGGGTATAAGTCGTAAGGCTGTGTCTTAATGTTCAGTCTTATTGTTAAGTCTTAAAAGTTATATTTTAGGGTTCAGTCTTAGGGTTAAATTTTAAGGTTAAGTCTTAGGGTTAAGTCCTAAGGTGAAGTCTTATGGATTGAGTCTTAGGGTTAAGTCTAAAGTTTAATTCATAACTTGAAATCTTAGACTTAAGTCTTGGGGCTAAGTCTTAGGGTTAAGTCTTAAATCTTAGCTTTAAGTCTCAGTGTTGAGTCTGAGGGATAAGTCTTTGAATTACGTCTTCAAGTTTTGTCTTAAGGTTTAACCTTGAGGTTAAGTCATAGGGTTAAGCCTTAGGGTTAAGTTTTGAGTGTAAATCTTAAGGTTACGTTTGAAGGTTAAGTCTTAAGGTTAAGCCTTAATGGTACATCTTCAAGTTAAGTCTTAGCATTAAGACTTAGGGTTAAATCCCAGGTTAAATTTCAAGGTAGTGTCTCAAGGTTAAGTCTCAGGGTTACGTGGTAAGGTTGTGTCTTAGGATTCAGTCTTAGGGTTAAGTTTTGAAGTTAAACTTTAGGTTAAGTCTTAGGGTTAAGTCTCAGGTTTAAGTCTCAGGATTATGTCTTAGGGTGAAGTCTTAATGTGAAGTCTTACATTTAAGTCTTAAGCTTAAGTCTTAGGGTTAAGCCTTAAGGTTAAGTGTCAGGGTTAATTCCTAAAGGTTAAGTCTTAAGTTTACATCTCATAGATTGAGTCTTAGGGTTAAGTCTTCATTTTAAGTCTTAGGGTTAAGTCTTAGAGTACAACCTTGAGGATAAGTCTTATGGTTAAGTCTCAGGGTTAAGTCTTAATGTTAAGTCTTAAGGTTGAGCCTTAAGGTTAAGTCTTAGGGTTAAGCCTTAGAGTTATGTCTTGGGGATAAGTCTTAGGGCTAAGTCTCAAGATTAGGTATCAAGGTTAAAGCTCAAGGATAAGTCTCAGGGCTACGTTTTCGGGTTAAGTCTTAAGGTTAAATCTTAGGTTTAAGTCTCAATTTTAAGTTTTAGGGATAAGTCTTATGGATAAATTTCACGACTAAGTCTCAGGGTTGAGTCTTAAGGTTAAAACTTAACCTTAAGTCTTAGGGTTAATTCTTATGGTTATATCTTAATGTTAAATCGTAATTTTAAGTCTTAGGGTTAAGTCTAAAGTTTAAATCACAAGTTGAAGTCTTGGGGTTAACTCTTTAGAGTTAAGTCTTGGGGATAAGTCTTCGGGTTAAGTCTTACAATTGAAGTCCTAAGGTTAACTCTTAGGGTTAAATCTGTAAGGTCAACACTTAAGGTTAACTCTTAGGGTTAAGTCTTAAGGTTACATCTTCAAGTTAAAGATTAAGGTTAAGTCTTAGGGTTATTTCTTAAGTTTAAGTCTGAGGGTTAAATCTGAGCGTTAATTATTAAGTTGAAGTCTTAGAGCTAATTCTCAGGGTTAAGTCTTAAAGTTACTTCTTAAGGTTGAGTCTTAGGGTTAAGTTTTAAGGTTAAGTCCGAATGTTACATCTTAAAGTTAAGTCTTAGGGTTAAATCTCAGTGTTAAGTCTCAAGGTTAGGTCTCAGGGTATAAGTCGTAAGGCTGTGTCTTAATGTTCAGTCTTATTGTTAAGTCTTAAAAGTTATATTTTAGGGTTCAGTCTTAGGGTTAAATTTTAAGGTTAAGTCTTAGGGTTAAGTCCTAAGGTGAAGTCTTATGGATTGAGTCTTAGGGTTAAGTCTAAAGTTTAATTCATAACTTGAAATCTTAGACTTAAGTCTTGGGGCTAAGTCTTAGGGTTAAGTCTTAAATCTTAGCTTTAAGTCTCAGTGTTGAGTCTGAGGGATAAGTCTTTGAATTACGTCTTCAAGTTTTGTCTTAAGGTTTAACCTTGAGGTTAAGTCATAGGGTTAAGCCTTAGGGTTAAGTTTTGAGTGTAAATCTTAAGGTTACGTTTGAAGGTTAAGTCTTAAGGTTAAGCCTTAATGGTACATCTTCAAGTTAAGTCTTAGCATTAAGACTTAGGGTTAAATCCCAGGTTAAATTTCAAGGTAGTGTCTCAAGGTTAAGTCTCAGGGTTACGTGGTAAGGTTGTGTCTTAGGATTCAGTCTTAGGGTTAAGTTTTGAAGTTAAACTTTAGGTTAAGTCTTAGGGTTAAGTCTCAGGTTTAAGTCTCAGGATTATGTCTTAGGGTGAAGTCTTAATGTGAAGTCTTACATTTAAGTCTTAAGCTTAAGTCTTAGGGTTAAGCCTTAAGGTTAAGTGTCAGGGTTAATTCCTAAAGGTTAAGTCTTAAGTTTACATCTCATAGATTGAGTCTTAGGGTTAAGTCTTCATTTTAAGTCTTAGGGTTAAGTCTTAGAGTACAACCTTGAGGATAAGTCTTATGGTTAAGTCTCAGGGTTAAGTCTTAATGTTAAGTCTTAAGGTTGAGCCTTAAGGTTAAGTCTTAGGGTTAAGCCTTAGAGTTATGTCTTGGGGATAAGTCTTAGGGCTAAGTCTCAAGATTAGGTATCAAGGTTAAAGCTCAAGGATAAGTCTCAGGGCTACGTTTTCGGGTTAAGTCTTAAGGTTAAATCTTAGGTTTAAGTCTCAGTTTTAAGTTTTAGGGATAAGTCTTATGGATAAATTTCACGACTAAGTCTCAGGGTTGAGTCTTAAGGTTAAAACTTAACCTTAAGTCTTAGGGTTAATTCTTATGGTTATATCTTAATGTTAAATCGTAATTTTAAGTCTTAGGGTTAAGTCTAAAGTTTAAATCACAAGTTGAAGTCTTGGGGTTAACTCTTTAGAGTTAAGTCTTGGGGATAAGTCTTCGGGTTAAGTCTTACAATTGAAGTCCTAAGGTTAACTCTTAGGGTTAAATCTGTAAGGTCAACACTTAAGGTTAACTCTTAGGGTTAAGTCTTAAGGTTACATCTTCAAGTTAAAGATTAAGGTTAAGTCTTAGGGTTATTTCTTAAGTTTAAGTCTGAGGGTTAAATCTGAGCGTTAATTATTAAGTTGAAGTCTTAGAGCTAATTCTCAGGGTTAAGTCTTAAAGTTACTTCTTAAGGTTGAGTCTTAGGGTTAAGTTTTAAGGTTAAGTCCGAATGTTACATCTTAAAGTTAAGTCTTAGGGTTAAATCTCCGTGTTAAGTCTCAAGGTTAGGTCTCAGGGTATAAGTCGTAAGGCTGTGTCTTAATGTTCAGTCTTATTGTTAAGTCTTAAAAGTTATATTTTAGGGTTCAGTCTTAGGGTTAAATTTTAAGGTTAAGTCTTAGGGTTAAGTCCTAAGGTGAAGTCTTATGGATTGAGTCTTAGGGTTAAGTCTAAAGTTTAATTCATAACTTGAAATCTTAGACTTAAGTCTTGGGGCTAAGTCTTAGGGTTAAGTCTTAAATCTTAGCTTTAAGTCTCAGTGTTGAGTCTTAGGGATAAGTCTTTGAATTACGTCTTCAAGTTTTGTCTTAAGGTTTAACCTTAAGGTTAAGTCATAGGGTTAAGCCTTAGGGTTAAGTTTTGAGTGTAAATCTTAAGGTTACCTTTGAAGGTTAAGTCTTAAGGTTAAGCCTTAATGGTACATCTTCAAGTTAAGTCTTAGCATTAAGACTTAGGGTTAAATCCCAAGTTAAATTTCAAGGTAAAGTCTCAAGGTTAAGTCTCAGGGTTACGTGGTAAGGTTGTGTCTTAGGATTCAGTCTTAGGGTTAAGTTTTGAAGTTAAACTTTAGGTTAAGTCTTAGGGTTAAGTCTCAGGTTTAAGTCTCAGGATTATGTCTTAGGGTGAAGTCTTAATGTGAAGTCTTACATTTAAGTCTTAAGCTTAAGTCTTAGGGTTAAGCCTTAAGGTTAAGTGTCAGGGTTAATTCCTAAAGGTTAAGTCTTAAGTTTACATCTCATAGATTGAGTCTTAGGGTTAAGTCTTCATTTTAAGTCTTAGGGTTAAGTCTTAGAGTACAACCTTGAGGATAAGTCTTATGGTTAAGTCTCAGGGTTAAGTCTTAATGTTAAGTCTTAAGGTTGAGCCTTAAGGTTAAGCCTTAGAGTTATGTCTTGGGGATAAGTCTTAGGGCTAAGTCTCAAGATTAGGTATCAAGGTTAAAGCTCAAGGATAAGTCTCAGGGCTACGTTTTCAGGTTAAGTCTTAAGGTTAAATCTTAGGTTTAAGTCTCAGTTTTAAGTTTTAGGGATAAGTCTTATGGATAAATTTCACGACTAAGTCTCAGGGTTGAGTCTTAAGGTTAAAACTTAACCTTAAGTCTTAGGGTTAATTCTTATGGTTATATCTTAATGTTAAATCGTAATTTTAAGTCTTAGGGTTAAGTCTAAAGTTTAAATCACAAGTTGAAGTCTTGGGGTTAACTCTTTAGAGTTAAGTCTTGGGGATAAGTCTTCGGGTTAAGTCTTACAATTGAAGTCCTAAGGTTAACTCTTAGGGTTAAATCTGTAAGGTCAACACTTAAGGTTAACTCTTAGGGTTAAGTCTTAAGGTTACATCTTCAAGTTAAAGATTAAGGTTAAGTCTTAGGGTTATTTCTTAAGTTTAAGTCTGAGGGTTATATCTGAGCGTTAATTATTAAGTTGAAGTCTTAGAGCTAATTCTCAGGGTTAAGTCTTAAAGTTACTTCTTAAGGTTGAGTCTTAGGGTTAAGTTTTAAGGTTAAGTCCGAATGTTACATCTTAAAGTTAAGTCTTAGGGTTAAATCTCAGTGTTAAGTCTCAAGGTTAGGTCTCAGGGTATAAGTCGTAAGGCTGTGTCTTAATGTTCAGTCTTATTGTTAAGTCTTAAAAGTTATATTTTAGGGTTCAGTCTTAGGGTTAAATTTTAAGGTTAAGTCTTAGGGTTAAGTCCTAAGGTGAAGTCTTATGGATTGAGTCTTAGGGTTAAGTCTAAAGTTTAATTCATAACTTGAAATCTTAGACTTAAGTCTTGGGGCTAAGTCTTAGGGTTAAGTCTTAAATCTTAGCTTTAAGTCTCAGTGTTGAGTCTGAGGGATAAGTCTTTGAATTACGTCTTCAAGTTTTGTCTTAAGGTTTAACCTTGAGGTTAAGTCATAGGGTTAAGCCTTAGGGTTAAGTTTTGAGTGTAAATCTTAAGGTTACGTTTGAAGGTTAAGTCTTAAGGTTAAGCCTTAATGGTACATCTTCAAGTTAAGTCTTAGCATTAAGACTTAGGGTTAAATCCCAGGTTAAATTTCAAGGTAGTGTCTCAAGGTTAAGTCTCAGGGTTACGTGGTAAGGTTGTGTCTTAGGATTCAGTCTTAGGGTTAAGTTTTGAAGTTAAACTTTAGGTTAAGTCTTAGGGTTAAGTCTCAGGTTTAAGTCTCAGGATTATGTCTTAGGGTTAAGTCTTAATGTGAAGTCTTACATTTAAGTCTTAAGCTTAAGTCTTAGGGTTAAGCCTTAAGGTTAAGTGTCAGGGTTAATTCCTAAAGGTTAAGTCTTAAGTTTACATCTCATAGATTGAGTCTTAGGGTTAAGTCTTCATTTTAAGTCTTAGGGTTAAGTCTTAGAGTACAACCTTGAGGATAAGTCTTATGGTTAAGTCTCAGGGTTAAGTCTTAATGTTAAGTCTTAAGGTTGAGCCTTAAGGTTAAGTCTTAGGGTTAAGCCTTAGAGTTATGTCTTGGGGATAAGTCTTAGGGCTAAGTCTCAAGATTAGGTATCAAGGTTAAAGCTCAAGGATAAGTCTCAGGGCTACGTTTTCGGGTTAAGTCTTAAGGTTAAATCTTAGGTTTAAGTCTCAGTTTTAAGTTTTAGGGATAAGTCTTATGGATAAATTTCACGACTAAGTCTCAGGGTTGAGTCTTAAGGTTAAAACTTAACCTTAAGTCTTAGGGTTAATTCTTATGCTTATATCTTAATGTTAAATCGTAATTTTAAGTCTTAGGGTTAAGTCTAAAGTTTAAATCACAAGTTGAAGTCTTGGGGTTAACTCTTTAGAGTTAAGTCTTGGGGATAAGTCTTCGGGTTAAGTCTTACAATTGAAGTCCTAAGGTTAACTCTTAGGGTTAAATCTGTAAGGTCAACACTTAAGGTTAACTCTTAGGGTTAAGTCTTAAGGTTACATCTTCAAGTTAAAGATTAAGGTTAAGTCTTAGGGTTATTTCTTAAGTTTAAGTCTGAGGGTTATATCTGAGCGTTAATTATTAAGTTGAAGTCTTAGAGCTAATTCTCAGGGTTAAGTCTTAAAGTTACTTCTTAAGGTTGAGTCTTAGGGTTAAGTTTTAAGGTTAAGTCCGAATGTTACATCTTAAAGTTAAGTCTTAGGGTTAAATCTCAGTGTTAAGTCTCAAGGTTAGGTCTCAGGGTATAAGTCGTAAGGCTGTGTCTTAATGTTCAGTCTTATTGTTAAGTCTTAAAAGTTATATTTTAGGGTTCAGTCTTAGGGTTAAATTTTAAGGTTAAGTCTTAGGGTTAAGTCCTAAGGTGAAGTCTTATGGATTGAGTCTTAGGGTTAAGTCTAAAGTTTAATTCATAACTTGAAATCTTAGACTTAAGTCTTGGGGCTAAGTCTTAGGGTTAAGTCTTAAATCTTAGCTTTAAGTCTCAGTGTTGAGTCTGAGGGATAAGTCTTTGAATTACGTCTTCAAGTTTTGTCTTAAGGTTTAACCTTAAGGTTAAGTCATAGGGTTAAGCCTTAGGGTTAAGTTTTGAGTGTAAATCTTAAGGTTACGTTTGAAGGTTAAGTCTTAAGGTTAAGTCTTAATGGTACATCTTCAAGTTAAGTCTTAGCATTAAGACTTAGGGTTAAATCCCAGGTTAAATTTCAAGGTAAAGTCTCAAGGTTAAGTCTCAGGGTTACGTGGTAAGGTTGTGTCTTAGGATTCAGTCTTAGGGTTAAGTTTTGAAGTTAAACTTTAGGTTAAGTCTTAGGGTTAAGTCTCAGGTTTAAGTCTCAGGATTATGTCTTAGGGTTAAGTCTTAATGTGAAGTCTTACATTTAAGTCTTAAGCTTAAGTCTTAGGGTTAAGCCTTAAGGTTAAGTGTCAGGGTTAATTCCTAAAGGTTAAGTCTTAAGTTTACATCTCATAGATTGAGTCTTAGGGTTAAGTCTTCATTTTAAGTCTTAGGGTTAAGTCTTAGAGTACAACCTTGAGGATAAGTCTTATGGTTAAGTCTCAGGGTTAAGTCTTAATGTTAAGTCTTAAGGTTGAGCCTTAAGGTTAAGTCTTAGGGTTAAGCCTTAGAGTTATGTCTTGGGGATAAGTCTTAGGGCTAAGTCTCAAGATTAGGTATCAAGGTTAAAGCTCAAGGATAAGTCTCAGGGCTACGTTTTCGGGTTAAGTCTTAAGGTTAAATCTTAGGTTTAAGTCTCAGTTTTAAGTATTAGGGATAAGTCTTATGGATAAGTTTCACGACTAAGTCTCAGGGTTGAGTCTTAAGGTTAAAACTTAACCTTAAGTCTTAGGGTTAAGTCTTATGGTTATATCTTAATGTTAAATCGTAATTTTAAGTCTTAGGGTTAAGTCTAAAGTTTAAATCACAAGTTGAAGTCTTGGGGTTAACTCTTTAGAGTTAAGTCTTGGGGATAAGTCTTCGGGTTAAGTCTTACAATTGAAGTCCTAAGGTTAACTCTTAGGGTTAAATCTGTAAGGTCAACACTTAAGGTTAACTCTTAGGGTTAAGTTTAGGGTTAAGTCTTAAGGTTACATCTTCAAGTTAAAGATTAAGGTTAAGTCTTAGGGTTATTTCTTAAGTTTAAGTCTGAGGGTTATATCTGAGCGTTAATTATTAAGTTTAAGTCTTAGGGTTAAGTCTTAAAGTTACTTCTTAAGGTTGAGTCTTAGGGTTAAGTTTTAAGGTTAAGTCCGAATGTTACATCTTAAAGTTAAGTCTTAGGGTTAAATCTCAGTGTTAAGTCTCAAGGTTAGGTCTCAGGGTATAAGTCGTAAGGTTGTGTCTTAATGTTCAGTCTTATTGTTAAGTCTTAAAAGTTATATTTTAGGGTTCAGTCTTAGGGTTAAATTTTAAGGTTAAGTCTTAGGGTTAAGTCCTAAGGTGAAGTCTTATGGATTGAGTCTTAGGGTTAAGTCTAAAGTTTAATTCATAACTTGAAATCTTAGACTTAAGTCTTGGGGCTAAATCTTAGGGTTAAGTCTTAAATCTTAGGTTTAAGTCTCAGTGTTGAGTCTTAGGGATAAGTCTTTGAATTACGTCTTCAAGTTTTGTCTTAAGGTTTAACCTTAAGGTTAAGTCATAGGGTTAAGCCTTAGGGTTAAGTTTTGAGTGTAAATCTTAAGGTTACGTTTGAAGGTTAAGTCTTAAGGTTAAGTCTTAATGGTACATCTTCAAGTTAAGTCTTAGCATTAAGACTTAGGGTTAAATCCCAGGTTAAATTTCAAGGTAAAGTCTCAAGGTTAAGTCTCAGGGTTACGTGGTAAGGTTGTGTCTTAGGATTCAGTCTTAGGGTTAAGTTTTGAAGTTAAACTTTAGGTTAAGTCTTAGGGTTAAGTCTCAGGTTTAAGTCTCAGGATTATGTCTTAGGGTGAAGTCTTAATGTGAAGTCTTACATTTAAGTCTTAAGCTTAAGTCTTAGGGTTAAGCCTCAAGGTTAAGTGTCAGGGTTAATTCCTAAAGGTTAAGTCTTAAGTTTACATCTCATAGATTGAGTCTTAGGGTTAAGTCTTCATTTTAAGTCTTAGGGTTAAGTCTTAGAGTACAACCTTGAGGATAAGTCTTATGGTTAAGTCTCAGGGTTAAGTCTTAATGTTAAGTCTTAAGGTTGAGCCTTAAGGTTAAGTCTTAGGGTTAAGCCTTAGAGTTATGTCTTGGGGATAAGTCTTAGGGCTAAGTCTCAGGATTAGGTATCAAGGTTAAAGCTCAAGGATAAGTCTCAGGGCTACGTTTTCGGGTTAAGTCTTAAGGTTAAATCTTAGGTTTAAGTCTCAGTTTTAAGTATTAGGGATAAGTCTTATGGATAAGTTTCACGCCTAAGTCTCAGGGTTGAGTCTTAAGGTTAAAACTTAACCTTAAGTCTTAGGGTTAAGTCTTATGGTTATATCTTAATGTTAAATCGTAATTTTAAGTCTTAGGGTTAAGTCTAAAGTTTAAATCACAAGTTGAAGTCTTGGGGTTAACTCTTTAGAGTTAAGTCTTGGGGATAAGTCTTCGGGTTAAGTCTTACAATTGAAGTCCTAAGGTTAACTCTTAGGGTTAAATCTGTAAGGTCAACACTTAAGGTTAACTCTTAGGGTTAAGTTTAGGGTTAAGTCTTAAGGTTACATCTTGAAGTTAAAGATTAAGGTTAAGTCTTAGGGTTATTTCTTAAGTTTAAGTCTGAGGGTTATATCTGAGCGTTAATTATTAAGTTGAAGTCTTAGAGCTAATTCTCAGGGTTAAGTCATAAAGTTACTTCTTAAGGTTGAGTCTTAGGGTTAAGTTTTAAGGTTAAGTCCGAATGTTACATCTTAAAGTTAAGTCTTAGGGTTAAATCTCAGTGTTAAGTCTCAAGGTTAGGTCTCAGGGTATAAGTCGTAAGGCTGTGTCTTAATGTTCAGTCTTATTGTTAAGTCTTAAAAGTTATATTTTAGGGTTCAGTCTTAGGGTTAAATTTTAAGGTTAAGTCTTAGGGTTAAGTCCTAAGGTGAAGTCTTATGGATTGAGTCTTAGGGTTAAGTCTAAAGTTTAATTCATAACTTGAAATCTTAGACTTAAGTCTTGGGGCTAAGTCTTAGGGTTAAGTCTTAAATCTTAGCTTTAAGTCTCAGTGTTGAGTCTTAGGGATAAGTCTTTGAATTACGTCTTCAAGTTTTGTCTTAAGGTTTAACCTTAAGGTTAAGTCATAGGGTTAAGCCTTAGGGTTAAGTTTTGAGTGTAAATCTTAAGGTTACGTTTGAAGGTTAAGTCTTAAGGTTAAGTCTTAATGGTACATCTTCAAGTTAAGTCTTAGCATTAAGACTTAGGGTTAAATCCCAGGTTAAATTTCAAGGTAAAGTCTCAAGGTTAAGTCTCAGGGTTACGTGGTAAGGTTGTGTCTTAGGATTCAGTCTTAGGGTTAAGTTTTGAAGTTAAACTTTAGCTTAAGTCTTAGGGTTAAGTCTCAGGTTTAAGTCTCAGGATTATGTCTTAGGGTGAAGTCTTAATGTTAAGTCTTAAGGTTGAGCCTTAAGGTTAAGTCTTAGGGTTAAGCCTTAGAGTTATGTCTTGGGGATAAGTCTTAGGGCTAAGTCTCAAGATTAGGTATCAAGGTTAAAGCTCAAGGATAAGTCTCAGGGCTACGTTTTCGGGTTAAGTCTTAAGGTTAAATCTTAGGTTTAAGTCTCAGTTTTAAGTATTAGGGATAAGTCTTATGGATAAGTTTCACGACTAAGTCTCAGGGTTGAGTCTTAAGGTTAAAACTTAACCTTAAGTCTTAGGGTTAAGTCTTATGGTTATATCTTAATGTTAAATCGTAATTTTAAGTCTTAGGGTTAAGTCTAAAGTTTAAATCACAAGTTGAAGTCTTGGGGTTAACTCTTTAGAGTTAAGTCTTGGGGATAAGTCTTCGGGTTAAGTCTTACAATTGAAGTCCTAAGGTTAACTCTTAGGGTTAAATCTGTAAGGTCAACACTTAAGGTTAACTCTTAGGGTTAAGTTTAGGGTTAAGTCTTAAGGTTACATCTTGAAGTTAAAGATTAAGGTTAAGTCTTAGGGTTATTTCTTAAGTTTAAGTCTGAGGGTTATATCTGAGCGTTAATTATTAAGTTGAAGTCTTAGGGTTAAGTCTTAAAGTTACTTCTTAAGGTTGAGTCTTAGGGTTAAGTTTTAAGGTTAAGTCCGAATGTTACATCTTAAAGTTAAGTCTTAGGGTTAAATCTCAGTGTTAAGTCTCACGGTTAGGTCTCAGGGTATAAGTCGTAAGGCTGTGTCTTAATGTTCAGTCTTATTGTTAAGTCTTAAAAGTTATATTTTAGGGTTCAGTCTTAGGGTTAAATTTTAAGGTTAAGTCTTAGGGTTAAGTCCTAAGGTGAAGTCTTATGGATTGAGTCTTAGGGTTAAGTCTAAAGTTTAATTCATAACTTGAAATCTTAGACTTAAGTCTTGGGGCTAAATCTTAGGGTTAAGTCTTAAATCTTAGGTTTAAGTCTCAGTGTTGAGTCTTAGGGATAAGTCTTTGAATTACGTCTTCAAGTTTTGTCTTAAGGTTTAACCTTAAGGTTAAGTCATAGGGTTAAGCCTTAGGGTTAAGTTTTGAGTGTAAATCTTAAGGTTACGTTTGAAGGTTAAGTCTTAAGGTTAAGTCTTAATGGTACATCTTCAAGTTAAGTCTTAGCATTAAGACTTAGGGTTAAATCCCAGGTTAAATTTCAAGGTAAAGTCTCAAGGTTAAGTCTCAGGGTTACGTGGTAAGGTTGTGTCTTAGGATTCAGTCTTAGGGTTAAGTTTTGAAGTTAAACTTTAGGTTAAGTCTCAGGTTTAAGTCTCAGGATTATGTCTTAGGGTGAAGTCTTAATGTTAAGTCTTAAGGTTGAGCCTTAAGGTTAAGTCTTAGGGTTAAGCCTTAGAGTTATGTCTTGGGGATAAGTCTTAGGGCTAAGTCTCAAGATTAGGTATCAAGGTTAAAGCTCAAGGATAAGTCTCAGGGCTACGTTTTCGGGTTAAGTCTTAAGGTTAAATCTTAGGTTTAAGTCTCAGTTTTAAGTATTAGGGATAAGTCTTATGGATAAGTTTCACGACTAAGTCTCAGGGTTGAGTCTTAAGGTTAAAACTTAACCTTAAGTCTTAGGGTTAAGTCTTATGGTTATATCTTAATGTTAAATCGTAATTTTAAGTCTTAGGGTTAAGTCTAAAGTTTAAATCACAAGTTGAAGTCTTGGGGTTAACTCTTTAGAGTTAAGTCTTGGGGATAAGTCTTCGGGTTAAGTCTTACAATTGAAGTCCTAAGGTTAACTCTTAGGGTTAAATCTGTAAGGTCAACACTTAAGGTTAACTCTTAGGGTTAAGTTTAGGGTTAAGTCTTAAGGTTACATCTTCAAGTTAAAGATTAAGGTTAAGTCTTAGGGTTATTTCTTAAGTTTAAGTCTGAGGGTTATATCTGAGCGTTAATTATTAAGTTGAAGTCTTAGAGTTAATTCTCAGGGTTAAGTCTTAAAGTTACTTCTTAAGGTTGAGTCTTAGGGTTAAGTTTTAAGGTTAAGTCCGAATGTTACATCTTAAAGTTAAGTCTTAGGGTTAAATCTCAGTGTTAAGTCTCACGGTTAGGTCTCAGGGTATAAGTCGTAAGGCTGTGTCTTAATGTTCAGTCTTATTGTTAAGTCTTAAAAGTTATATTTTAGGGTTCAGTCTTAGGGTTAAATTTTAAGGTTAAGTATTAGGGTTAAGTCCTAAGGTGAAGTCTTATGGATTGAGTCTTAGGGTTAAGTCTAAAGTTTAATTCATAACTTGAAATCTTAGACTTAAGTCTTGGGGCTAAGTCTTAGGGTTAAGTCTTAAATCTTAGGTTTAAGTCTCAGTGTTGAGTCTTAGGGATAAGTCTTTGAATTACGTCTTCAAGTTTTGTCTTAAGGTTTAACCTTAAGGTTAAGTCATAGGGTTAAGCCTTAGGGTTAAGTTTTGAGTGTAAATCTTAAGGTTACGTTTGAAGGTTAAGTCTTAATGGTACATCTTCAAGTTAAGTCTTAGCGTTAAGACTTAGGGTTAAATCCCAGGTTAAATTTCAAGGTAAAGTCTCAAGGTTAAGTCTCAGGGTTACGTGGTAAGGTTGTGTCTTAGGATTCAGTCTTAGGGTTAAGTTTTGAAGTTAAACTTTAGGTTAAGTCTTAGGGTTAAGTCTCAGGTTTAAGTCTCAGGATTATGTCTTAGGGTTAAGTCTTAATGTGAAGTCTTACATTTAAGTCTTAAGCTTAAGTCTTAGGGTTAAGCCTTAAGGTTAAGTGTCAGGGTTAATTCCTAAAGGTTAAGTCTTAAGTTTACATCTCATAGATTGAGTCTTAGGGTTAAGTCTTCATTTTAAGTCTTAGGGTTAAGTCTTAGAGTACAACCTTGAGGATAAGTCTTATGGTTAAGTCTCAGGGTTAAGTCTTAATGTTAAGTCTTAAGGTTGAGCCTTAGGGTTAAGCCTTAGAGTTATGTCTTGGGGATAAGTCTTAGGGCTAAGTCTCAAGATTAGGTATCAAGGTTAAAGCTCAAGGATAAGTCTCAGGGCTACGTTTTCGGGTTAAGTCTTAAGGTTAAATCTTAGGTTTAAGTCTCAGTTTTAAGTATTAGGGATAAGTCTTATGGATAAGTTTCACGACTAAGTCTCAGGGTTGAGTCTTAAGGTTAAAACTTAACCTTAAGTCTTAGGGTTAAGTCTTATGGTTATATCTTAATGTTAAATCGTAATTTTAAGTCTTAGGGTTAAGTCTAAAGTTTAAATCACAAGTTGAAGTCTTGGGGTTAACTCTTTAGAGTTAAGTCTTGGGGATAAGTCTTCGGGTTAAGTCTTACAATTGAAGTCCTAAGGTTAACTCTTAGGGTTAAATCTGTAAGGTCAACACTTAAGGTTAACTCTTAGGGTTAAGTTTAGGGTTAAGTCTTAAGGTTACATCTTCAAGTTAAAGATTAAGGTTAAGTCTTAGGGTTATTTCTTAAGTTTAAGTCTGAGGGTTATATCTGAGCGTTAATTATTAAGTTGAAGTCTTAGAGTTAATTCTCAGGGTTAAGTCTTAAAGTTACTTCTTAAGGTTGAGTCTTAGGGTTAAGTTTTAAGGTTAAGTCCGAATGTTACATCTTAAAGTTAAGTCTTAGGGTTAAATCTCAGTGTTAAGTCTCACGGTTAGGTCTCAGGGTATAAGTCGTAAGGCTGTGTCTTAATGTTCAGTCTTATTGTTAAGTCTTAAAAGTTATATTTTAGGGTTCAGTCTTAGGGTTAAATTTTAAGGTTAAGTATTAGGGTTAAGTCCTAAGGTGAAGTCTTATGGATTGAGTCTTAGGGTTAAGTCTAAAGTTTAATTCATAACTTGAAATCTTAGACTTAAGTCTTGGGGCTAAGTCTTAGGGTTAAGTCTTAAATCTTAGGTTTAAGTCTCAGTGTTGAGTCTTAGGGATAAGTCTTTGAATTACGTCTTCAAGTTTTGTCTTAAGGTTTAACCTTAAGGTTAAGTCATAGGGTTAAGCCTTAGGGTTAAGTTTTGAGTGTAAATCTTAAGGTTACGTTTGAAGGTTAAGTCTTAATGGTACATCTTCAAGTTAAGTCTTAGCGTTAAGACTTAGGGTTAAATCCCAGGTTAAATTTCAAGGTAAAGTCTCAAGGTTAAGTCTCAGGGTTACGTGGTAAGGTTGTGTCTTAGGATTCAGTCTTAGGGTTAAGTTTTGAAGTTAAACTTTAGGTTAAGTCTTAGGGTTAAGTCTCAGGTTTAAGTCTCAGGATTATGTCTTAGGGTTAAGTCTTAATGTGAAGTCTTACATTTAAGTCTTAAGCTTAAGTCTTAGGGTTAAGCCTTAAGGTTAAGTGTCAGGGTTAATTCCTAAAGGTTAAGTCTTAAGTTTACATCTCATAGATTGAGTCTTAGGGTTAAGTCTTCATTTTAAGTCTTAGGGTTAAGTCTTAGAGTACAACCTTGAGGATAAGTCTTATGGTTAAGTCTCAGGGTTAAGTCTTAATGTTAAGTCTTAAGGTTGAGCCTTAGGGTTAAGCCTTAGAGTTATGTCTTGGGGATAAGTCTTAGGGCTAAGTCTCAAGATTAGGTATCAAGGTTAAAGCTCAAGGATAAGTCTCAGGGCTACGTTTTCGGGTTAAGTCTTAAGGTTAAATCTTAGGTTTAAGTCTCAGTTTTAAGTATTAGGGATAAGTCTTATGGATAAGTTTCACGACTAAGTCTCAGAGTTGAGTCTTAAGGTTAAAACTTAACCTTAAGTCTTAGGGTTAAGTCTTATGGTTATATCTTAATGTTAAATCGTAATTTTAAGTCTTAGGGTTAAGTCTAAAGTTTAAATCACAAGTTGAAGTCTTGGGGTTAACTCTTTAGAGTTAAGTCTTGGGGATAAGTCTTCGGGTTAAGTCTTACAATTGAAGTCCTAAGGTTAACTCTTAGGGTTAAATCTGTAAGGTCAACACTTAAGGTTAACTCTTAGGGTTAAGTTTAGGGTTAAGTCTTAAGGTTACATCTTCAAGTTAAAGATTAAGGTTAAGTCTTAGGGTTATTTCTTAAGTTTAAGTCTGAGGGTTATATCTGAGCGTTAATTATTAAGTTGAAGTCTTAGGGTTAAGTCTTAAAGTTACTTCTTAAGGTTGAGTCTTAGGGTTAAGTTTTAAGGTTAAGTCCGAATGTTACATCTTAAAGTTAAGTCTTAGGGTTAAATCTCAGTGTTAAGTCTCAAGGTTAGGTCTCAGGGTATAAGTCGTAAGGCTGTGTCTTAATGTTCAGTCTTATTGTTAAGTCTTAAAAGTTATATTTTAGGGTTCAGTCTTAGGGTTAAATTTTAAGGTTAAGTCTTAGGGTTAAGTCCTAAGGTGAAGTCTTATGGATTGAGTCTTAGGGTTAAGTCTAAAGTTTAATTCATAACTTGAAATCTTAGACTTAAGTCTTGGGGCTAAATCTTAGGGTTAAGTCTTAAATCTTAGGTTTAAGTCTCAGTGTTGAGTCTTAGGGATAAGTCTTTGAATTACGTCTTCAAGTTTTGTCTTAAGGTTTAACCTTAAGGTTAAGTCATAGGGTTAAGCCTTAGGGTTAAGTTTTGAGTGTAAATCTTAAGGTTACGTTTGAAGGTTAAGTCTTAAGGTTAAGTCTTAATGGTACATCTTCAAGTTAAGTCTTAGCGTTAAGACTTAGGGTTAAATCCCAGGTTAAATTTCAAGGTAAAGTCTCAAGGTTAAGTCTCAGGGTTACGTGGTAAGGTTGTGTCTTAGGATTCAGTCTTAGGGTTAAGTTTTGAAGTTAAACTTTAGCTTAAGTCTTAGGGTTAAGTCTCAGGTTTAAGTCTCAGGATTATGTCTTAGGGTTAAGTCTTAATGTGAAGTCTTACATTTAAGTCTTAAGCTTAAGTCTTAGGGTTAAGCCTTAAGGTTAAGTGTCAGGGTTAATTCCTAAAGGTTAAGTCTTAAGTTTACATCTCATAGATTGAGTCTTAGGGTTAAGTCTTCATTTTAAGTCTTAGGGTTAAGTCTTAGAGTACAACCTTGAGGATAAGTCTTATGGTTAAGTCTCAGGGTTAAGTCTTAATGTTAAGTCTTAAGGTTGAGCCTTAGGGTTAAGCCTTAGAGTTATGTCTTGGGGATAAGTCTTAGGGCTAAGTCTCAAGATTAGGTATCAAGGTTAAAGCTCAAGGATAAGTGTCAGGGCTACGTTTTCGGGTTAAGTCTTAAGGTTAAATCTTAGGTTTAAGTCTCAGTTTTAAGTATTAGGGATAAGTCTTATGGATAAGTTTCACGACTAAGTCTCAGGGTTGAGTCTTAAGGTTAAAACTTAACCTTAAGTCTTAGGGTTAAGTCTTATGCTTATATCTTAATGTTAAATCGTAATTTTAAGTCTTAGGGTTAAGTCTAAAGTTTAAATCACAAGTTGAAGTCTTGGGGTTAACTCTTTAGAGTTAAGTCTTGGGGATAAGTCTTCGGGTTAAGTCTTACAATTGAAGTCCTAAGGTTAACTCTTAGGGTTAAATCTGTAAGGTCAACACTTAAGGTTAACTCTTAGGGTTAAGTTTAGGGTTAAGTCTTAAGGTTACATCTTCAAGTTAAAGATTAAGGTTAAGTCTTAGGGTTATTTCTTAAGTTTAAGTCTGAGGGTTATATCTGAGCGTTAATTATTAAGTTGAAGTCTTAGAGTTAATTCTCAGGGTTAAGTCTTAAAGTTACTTCTTAAGGTTGAGTCTTAGGGTTAAGTTTTAAGGTTAAGTCCGAATGTTACATCTTAAAGTTAAGTCTTAGGGTTAAATCTCAGTGTTAAGTCTCACGGTTAGGTCTCAGGGTATAAGTCGTAAGGCTGTGTCTTAATGTTCAGTCTTATTGTTAAGTCTTAAAAGTTATATTTTAGGGTTCAGTCTTAGGGTTAAATTTTAAGGTTAAGTCTTAGGGTTAAGTCCTAAGGTGAAGTCTTATGGATTGAGTCTTAGGGTTAAGTCTAAAGTTTAATTCATAACTTGAAATCTTAGACTTAAGTCTTGGGGCTAAGTCTTAGGGTTAAGTCTTAAATCTTAGCTTTAAGTCTCAGTGTTGAGTCTTAGGGATAAGTCTTTGAATTACGTCTTCAAGTTTTGTCTTAAGGTTTAACCTTAAGGTTAAGTCATAGGGTTAAGCCTTAGGGTTAAGTTTTGAGTGTAAATCTTAAGGTTACCTTTGAAGGTTAAGTCTTAAGGTTAAGTCTTAATGGTACATCTTCAAGTTAAGTCTTAGCATTAAGACTTAGGGTTAAATCCCAGGTTAAATTTCAAGGTAAAGTCTCAAGGTTAAGTCTCAGGGTTACGTGGTAAGGTTGTGTCTTAGGATTCAGTCTTAGGGTTAAGTTTTGAAGTTAAACTTTAGGTTAAGTCTTAGGGTTAAGTCTCAGGTTTAAGTCTCAGGATTATGTCTTAGGGTGAAGTCTTAATGTGAAGTCTTACATTTAAGTCTTAAGCTTAAGTCTTAGGGTTAAGCCTCAAGGTTAAGTGTCAGGGTTAATTCCTAAAGGTTAAGTCTTAAGTTTACATCTCATAGATTGAGTCTTAGGGTTAAGTCTTCATTTTAAGTCTTAGGGTTAAGTCTTAGAGTACAACCTTGAGGATAAGTCTTATGGTTAAGTCTCAGGGTTAAGTCTTAATGTTAAGTCTTAAGGTTGAGCCTTAAGGTTAAGTCTTAGGGTTAAGCCTTAGAGTTATGTCTTGGGGATAAGTCTTAGGGCTAAGTCTCAGGATTAGGTATCAAGGTTAAAGCTCAAGGATAAGTCTCAGGGCTACGTTTTCGGGTTAAGTCTTAAGGTTAAATCTTAGGTTTAAGTCTCAGTTTTAAGTATTAGGGATAAGTCTTATGGATAAGTTTCACGACTAAGTCTCAGGGTTGAGTCTTAAGGTTAAAACTTAACCTTAAGTCTTAGGGTTAAGTCTTATGCTTATATCTTAATGTTAAATCGTAATTTTAAGTCTTAGGGTTAAGTCTAAAGTTTAAATCACAAGTTGAAGTCTTGGGGTTAACTCTTTAGAGTTAAGTCTTGGGGATAAGTCTTCGGGTTAAGTCTTACAATTGAAGTCCTAAGGTTAACTCTTAGGGTTAAATCTGTAAGGTCAACACTTAAGGTTAACTCTTAGGGTTAAGTTTAGGGTTAAGTCTTAAGGTTACATCTTCAAGTTAAAGATTAAGGTTAAGTCTTAGGGTTATTTCTTAAGTTTAAGTCTGAGGGTTATATCTGAGCGTTAATTATTAAATTTAAGTCTTAGAGCTAATTCTCAGGGTTAAGTCTTAAAGTTACTTCTTAAGGTTGAGTCTTAGGGTTAAGTTTTAAGGTTAAGTCCGAATGTTACATCTTAAAGTTAAGTCTTAGGGTTAAATCTCAGTGTTAAGTCTCAAGGTTAGGTCTCAGGGTATAAGTCGTAAGGTTGTGTCTTAATGTTCAGTCTTATTGTTAAGTCTTAAAAGTTATATTTTAGGGTTCAGTCTTAGGGTTAAATTTTAAGGTTAAGTCTTAGGGTTAAGTCCTAAGGTGAAGTCTTATGGATTGAGTCTTAGGGTTAAGTCTAAAGTTTAATTCATAACTTGAAATCTTAGACTTAAGTCTTGGGGCTAAATCTTAGGGTTAAGTCTTAAATCTTAGGTTTAAGTCTCAGTGTTGAGTCTTAGGGATAAGTCTTTGAATTACGTCTTCAAGTTTTGTCTTAAGGTTTAACCTTAAGGTTAAGTCATAGGGTTAAGCCTTAGGGTTAAGTTTTGAGTGTAAATCTTAAGGTTACCTTTGAAGGTTAAGTCTTAAGGTTAAGTCTTAATGGTACATCTTCAAGTTAAGTCTTAGCATTAAGACTTAGGGTTAAATCCCAGGTTAAATTTCAAGGTAAAGTCTCAAGGTTAAGTCTCAGGGTTACGTGGTAAGGTTGTGTCTTAGGATTCAGTCTTAGGGTTAAGTTTTGAAGTTAAACTTTAGGTTAAGTCTTAGGGTTAAGTCTCAGGTTTAAGTCTCAGGATTATGTCTTAGGGTGAAGTCTTAATGTGAAGTCTTACATTTAAGTCTTAAGCTTAAGTCTTAGGATTAAGCCTCAAGGTTAAGTGTCAGGGTTAAT
Source organism: Falco punctatus (assembly GCF_963210335.1). NCBI lineage: Eukaryota > Metazoa > Chordata > Aves > Falconiformes > Falconidae > Falco > Falco punctatus. The sequence goes on from NW_027660153.1 coordinate 170,654, forward strand.
TCCTAAAGGTTAAGTCTTAAGTTTACATCTCATAGATTGAGTCTTAGGGTTAAGTCTTCATTTTAAGTCTTAGGGTTAAGTCTTAGAGTACAACCTTGAGGATAAGTCTTATGGTTAAGTCTCAGGGTTAAGTCTTAATGTTAAGTCTTAAGGTTGAGCCTTAAGGTTAAGTCTTAGGGTTAAGCCTTAGAGTTATGTCTTGGGGATAAGTCTTAGGGCTAAGTCTCAGGATTAGGTATCAAGGTTAAAGCTCAAGGATAAGTCTCAGGGCTACGTTTTCGGGTTAAGTCTTAAGGTTAAATCTTAGGTTTAAGTCTCAGTTTTAAGTATTAGGGATAAGTCTTATGGATAAGTTTCACGCCTAAGTCTCAGGGTTGAGTCTTAAGGTTAAAACTTAACCTTAAGTCTTAGGGTTAAGTCTTATGGTTATATCTTAATGTTAAATCGTAATTTTAAGTCTTAGGGTTAAGTCTAAAGTTTAAATCACAAGTTGAAGTCTTGGGGTTAACTCTTTAGAGTTAAGTCTTGGGGATAAGTCTTCGGGTTAAGTCTTACAATTGAAGTCCTAAGGTTAACTCTTAGGGTTAAATCTGTAAGGTCAACACTTAAGGTTAACTCTTAGGGTTAAGTTTAGGGTTAAGTCTTAAGGTTACATCTTCAAGTTAAAGATTAAGGTTAAGTCTTAGGGTTATTTCTTAAGTTTAAGTCTGAGGGTTATATCTGAGCATTAATTATTAAGTTTAAGTCTTAGGGTTAAGTCTTAAAGTTACTTCTTAAGGTTGAGTCTTAGGGTTAAGTTTTAAGGTTAAGTCCGAATGTTACATCTTAAAGTTAAGTCTTAGGGTTAAATCTCAGTGTTAAGTCTCAAGGTTAGGTCTCAGGGTATAAGTCGTAAGGCTGTGTCTTAATGTTCAGTCTTATTGTTAAGTCTTAAAAGTTATATTTTAGGGTTCAGTCTTAGGGTTAAATTTTAAGGTTAAGTCTTAGGGTTAAGTCCTAAGGTGAAGTCTTATGGATTGAGTCTTAGGGTTAAGTCTAAAGTTTAATTCATAACTTGAAATCTTAGACTTAAGTCTTGGGGCTAAGTCTTAGGGTTAAGTCTTAAATCTTAGCTTTAAGTCTCAGTGTTGAGTCTGAGGGATAAGTCTTTGAATTACGTCTTCAAGTTTTGTCTTAAGGTTTAACCTTAAGGTTAAGTCATAGGGTTAAGCCTTAGGGTTAAGTTTTGAGTGTAAATCTTAAGGTTACGTTTGAAGGTTAAGTCTTAAGGTTAAGTCTTAATGGTACATCTTCAAGTTAAGTCTTAGCATTAAGACTTAGGGTTAAATCCCAGGTTAAATTTCAAGGTAAAGTCTCAAGGTTAAGTCTCAGGGTTACGTGGTAAGGTTGTGTCTTAGGATTCAGTCTTAGGGTTAAGTTTTGAAGTTAAACTTTAGGTTAAGTCTTAGGGTTAAGTCTCAGGTTTAAGTCTCAGGATTATGTCTTAGGGTGAAGTCTTAATGTTAAGTCTTAAGGTTGAGCCTTAAGGTTAAGTCTTAGGGTTAAGCCTTAGAGTTATGTCTTGGGGATAAGTCTTAGGGCTAAGTCTCAAGATTAGGTATCAAGGTTAAAGCTCAAGGATAAGTCTCAGGGCTACGTTTTCGGGTTAAGTCTTAAGGTTAAATCTTAGGTTTAAGTCTCAGTTTTAAGTATTAGGGATAAGTCTTATGGATAAGTTTCACGACTAAGTCTCAGGGTTGAGTCTTAAGGTTAAAACTTAACCTTAAGTCTTAGGGTTAAGTCTTATGCTTATATCTTAATGTTAAATCGTAATTTTAAGTCTTAGGGTTAAGTCTAAAGTTTAAATCACAAGTTGAAGTCTTGGGGTTAACTCTTTAGAGTTAAGTCTTGGGGATAAGTCTTCGGGTTAAGTCTTACAATTGAAGTCCTAAGGTTAACTCTTAGGGTTAAATCTGTAAGGTCAACACTTAAGGTTAACTCTTAGGGTTAAGTTTAGGGTTAAGTCTTAAGGTTACATCTTCAAGTTAAAGATTAAGGTTAAGTCTTAGGGTTATTTCTTAAGTTTAAGTCTGAGGGTTATATCTGAGCGTTAATTATTAAGTTGAAGTCTTAGGGTTAAGTCTTAAAGTTACTTCTTAAGGTTGAGTCTTAGGGTTAAGTTTTAAGGTTAAGTCCGAATGTTACATCTTAAAGTTAAGTCTTAGGGTTAAATCTCAGTGTTAAGTCTCAAGGTTAGGTCTCAGGGTATAAGTCGTAAGGTTGTGTCTTAATGTTCAGTCTTATTGTTAAGTCTTAAAAGTTATATTTTAGGGTTCAGTCTTAGGGTTAAATTTTAAGGTTAAGTCTTAGGGTTAAGTCCTAAGGTGAAGTCTTATGGATTGAGTCTTAGGGTTAAGTCTAAAGTTTAATTCATAACTTGAAATCTTAGACTTAAGTCTTGGGGCTAAATCTTAGGGTTAAGTCTTAAATCTTAGGTTTAAGTCTCAGTGTTGAGTCTTAGGGATAAGTCTTTGAATTACGTCTTCAAGTTTTGTCTTAAGGTTTAACCTTAAGGTTAAGTCATAGGGTTAAGCCTTAGGGTTAAGTTTTGAGTGTAAATCTTAAGGTTACGTTTGAAGGTTAAGTCTTAAGGTTAAGTCTTAATGGTACATCTTCAAGTTAAGTCTTAGCATTAAGACTTAGGGTTAAATCCCAGGTTAAATTTCAAGGTAAAGTCTCAAGGTTAAGTCTCAGGGTTACGTGGTAAGGTTGTGTCTTAGGATTCAGTCTTAGGGTTAAGTTTTGAAGTTAAACTTTAGGTTAAGTCTTAGGGTTAAGTCTCAGGTTTAAGTCTCAGGATTATGTCTTAGGGTGAAGTCTTAATGTGAAGTCTTACATTTAAGTCTTAAGCTTAAGTCTTAGGGTTAAGCCTCAAGGTTAAGTGTCAGGGTTAATTCCTAAAGGTTAAGTCTTAAGTTTACATCTCATAGATTGAGTCTTAGGGTTAAGTCTTCATTTTAAGTCTTAGGGTTAAGTCTTAGAGTACAACCTTGAGGATAAGTCTTATGGTTAAGTCTCAGGGTTAAGTCTTAATGTTAAGTCTTAAGGTTGAGCCTTAAGGTTAAGTCTTAGGGTTAAGCCTTAGAGTTATGTCTTGGGGATAAGTCTTAGGGCTAAGTCTCAGGATTAGGTATCAAGGTTAAAGCTCAAGGATAAGTCTCAGGGCTACGTTTTCGGGTTAAGTCTTAAGGTTAAATCTTAGGTTTAAGTCTCAGTTTTAAGTATTAGGGATAAGTCTTATGGATAAGTTTCACGCCTAAGTCTCAGGGTTGAGTCTTAAGGTTAAAACTTAACCTTAAGTCTTAGGGTTAAGTCTTATGGTTATATCTTAATGTTAAATCGTAATTTTAAGTCTTAGGGTTAAGTCTAAAGTTTAAATCACAAGTTGAAGTCTTGGGGTTAACTCTTTAGAGTTAAGTCTTGGGGATAAGTCTTCGGGTTAAGTCTTACAATTGAAGTCCTAAGGTTAACTCTTAGGGTTAAATCTGTAAGGTCAACACTTAAGGTTAACTCTTAGGGTTAAGTTTAGGGTTAAGTCTTAAGGTTACATCTTGAAGTTAAAGATTAAGGTTAAGTCTTAGGGTTATTTCTTAAGTTTAAGTCTGAGGGTTATATCTGAGCATTAATTATTAAGTTTAAGTCTTAGGGTTAAGTCTTAAAGTTACTTCTTAAGGTTGAGTCTTAGGGTTAAGTTTTAAGGTTAAGTCCGAATGTTACATCTTAAAGTTAAGTCTTAGGGTTAAATCTCAGTGTTAAGTCTCAAGGTTAGGTCTCAGGGTATAAGTCGTAAGGCTGTGTCTTAATGTTCAGTCTTATTGTTAAGTCTTAAAAGTTATATTTTAGGGTTCAGTCTTAGGGTTAAATTTTAAGGTTAAGTCTTAGGGTTAAGTCCTAAGGTGAAGTCTTATGGATTGAGTCTTAGGGTTAAGTCTAAAGTTTAATTCATAACTTGAAATCTTAGACTTAAGTCTTGGGGCTAAGTCTTAGGGTTAAGTCTTAAATCTTAGCTTTAAGTCTCAGTGTTGAGTCTTAGGGATAAGTCTTTGAATTACGTCTTCAAGTTTTGTCTTAAGGTTTAACCTTAAGGTTAAGTCATAGGGTTAAGCCTTAGGGTTAAGTTTTGAGTGTAAATCTTAAGGTTACGTTTGAAGGTTAAGTCTTAAGGTTAAGTCTTAATGGTACATCTTCAAGTTAAGTCTTAGCATTAAGACTTAGGGTTAAATCCCAGGTTAAATTTCAAGGTAAAGTCTCAAGGTTAAGTCTCAGGGTTACGTGGTAAGGTTGTGTCTTAGGATTCAGTCTTAGGGTTAAGTTTTGAAGTTAAACTTTAGGTTAAGTCTTAGGGTTAAGTCTCAGGTTTAAGTCTCAGGATTATGTCTTAGGGTGAAGTCTTAATGTTAAGTCTTAAGGTTGAGCCTTAAGGTTAAGTCTTAGGGTTAAGCCTTAGAGTTATGTCTTGGGGATAAGTCTTAGGGCTAAGTCTCAAGATTAGGTATCAAGGTTAAAGCTCAAGGATAAGTCTCAGGGCTACGTTTTCGGGTTAAGTCTTAAGGTTAAATCTTAGGTTTAAGTCTCAGTTTTAAGTATTAGGGATAAGTCTTATGGATAAGTTTCACGACTAAGTCTCAGGGTTGAGTCTTAAGGTTAAAACTTAACCTTAAGTCTTAGGGTTAAGTCTTATGGTTATATCTTAATGTTAAATCGTAATTTTAAGTCTTAGGGTTAAGTCTAAAGTTTAAATCACAAGTTGAAGTCTTGGGGTTAACTCTTTAGAGTTAAGTCTTGGGGATAAGTCTTCGGGTTAAGTCTTACAATTGAAGTCCTAAGGTTAACTCTTAGGGTTAAATCTGTAAGGTCAACACTTAAGGTTAACTCTTAGGGTTAAGTTTAGGGTTAAGTCTTAAGGTTACATCTTGAAGTTAAAGATTAAGGTTAAGTCTTAGGGTTATTTCTTAAGTTTAAGTCTGAGGGTTATATCTGAGCGTTAATTATTAAGTTGAAGTCTTAGGGTTAAGTCTTAAAGTTACTTCTTAAGGTTGAGTCTTAGGGTTAAGTTTTAAGGTTAAGTCCGAATGTTACATCTTAAAGTTAAGTCTTAGGGTTAAATCTCAGTGTTAAGTCTCACGGTTAGGTCTCAGGGTATAAGTCGTAAGGCTGTGTCTTAATGTTCAGTCTTATTGTTAAGTCTTAAAAGTTATATTTTAGGGTTCAGTCTTAGGGTTAAATTTTAAGGTTAAGTCTTAGGGTTAAGTCCTAAGGTGAAGTCTTATGGATTGAGTCTTAGGGTTAAGTCTAAAGTTTAATTCATAACTTGAAATCTTAGACTTAAGTCTTGGGGCTAAATCTTAGGGTTAAGTCTTAAATCTTAGGTTTAAGTCTCAGTGTTGAGTCTTAGGGATAAGTCTTTGAATTACGTCTTCAAGTTTTGTCTTAAGGTTTAACCTTAAGGTTAAGTCATAGGGTTAAGCCTTAGGGTTAAGTTTTGAGTGTAAATCTTAAGGTTACGTTTGAAGGTTAAGTCTTAATGGTACATCTTCAAGTTAAGTCTTAGCGTTAAGACTTAGGGTTAAATCCCAGGTTAAATTTCAAGGTAAAGTCTCAAGGTTAAGTCTCAGGGTTACGTGGTAAGGTTGTGTCTTAGGATTCAGTCTTAGGGTTAAGTTTTGAAGTTAAACTTTAGGTTAAGTCTTAGGGTTAAGTCTCAGGTTTAAGTCTCAGGATTATGTCTTAGGGTTAAGTCTTAATGTGAAGTCTTACATTTAAGTCTTAAGCTTAAGTCTTAGGGTTAAGCCTTAAGGTTAAGTGTCAGGGTTAATTCCTAAAGGTTAAGTCTTAAGTTTACATCTCATAGATTGAGTCTTAGGGTTAAGTCTTCATTTTAAGTCTTAGGGTTAAGTCTTAGAGTACAACCTTGAGGATAAGTCTTATGGTTAAGTCTCAGGGTTAAGTCTTAATGTTAAGTCTTAAGGTTGAGCCTTAGGGTTAAGCCTTAGAGTTATGTCTTGGGGATAAGTCTTAGGGCTAAGTCTCAAGATTAGGTATCAAGGTTAAAGCTCAAGGATAAGTCTCAGGGCTACGTTTTCGGGTTAAGTCTTAAGGTTAAATCTTAGGTTTAAGTCTCAGTTTTAAGTATTAGGGATAAGTCTTATGGATAAGTTTCACGACTAAGTCTCAGAGTTGAGTCTTAAGGTTAAAACTTAACCTTAAGTCTTAGGGTTAAGTCTTATGGTTATATCTTAATGTTAAATCGTAATTTTAAGTCTTAGGGTTAAGTCTAAAGTTTAAATCACAAGTTGAAGTCTTGGGGTTAACTCTTTAGAGTTAAGTCTTGGGGATAAGTCTTCGGGTTAAGTCTTACAATTGAAGTCCTAAGGTTAACTCTTAGGGTTAAATCTGTAAGGTCAACACTTAAGGTTAACTCTTAGGGTTAAGTTTAGGGTTAAGTCTTAAGGTTACATCTTCAAGTTAAAGATTAAGGTTAAGTCTTAGGGTTATTTCTTAAGTTTAAGTCTGAGGGTTATATCTGAGCGTTAATTATTAAGTTTAAGTCTTAGGGTTAAGTCTTAAAGTTACTTCTTAAGGTTGAGTCTTAGGGTTAAGTTTTAAGGTTAAGTCCGAATGTTACATCTTAAAGTTAAGTCTTAGGGTTAAATCTCAGTGTTAAGTCTCAAGGTTAGGTCTCAGGGTATAAGTCGTAAGGCTGTGTCTTAATGTTCAGTCTTATTGTTAAGTCTTAAAAGTTATATTTTAGGGTTCAGTCTTAGGGTTAAATTTTAAGGTTAAGTCTTAGGGTTAAGTCCTAAGGTGAAGTCTTATGGATTGAGTCTTAGGGTTAAGTCTAAAGTTTAATTCATAACTTGAAATCTTAGACTTAAGTCTTGGGGCTAAATCTTAGGGTTAAGTCTTAAATCTTAGGTTTAAGTCTCAGTGTTGAGTCTTAGGGATAAGTCTTTGAATTACGTCTTCAAGTTTTGTCTTAAGGTTTAACCTTAAGGTTAAGTCATAGGGTTAAGCCTTAGGGTTAAGTTTTGAGTGTAAATCTTAAGGTTACGTTTGAAGGTTAAGTCTTAAGGTTAAGTCTTAATGGTACATCTTCAAGTTAAGTCTTAGCGTTAAGACTTAGGGTTAAATCCCAGGTTAAATTTCAAGGTAAAGTCTCAAGGTTAAGTCTCAGGGTTACGTGGTAAGGTTGTGTCTTAGGATTCAGTCTTAGGGTTAAGTTTTGAAGTTAAACTTTAGGTTAAGTCTTAGGGTTAAGTCTCAGGTTTAAGTCTCAGGATTATGTCTTAGGGTTAAGTCTTAATGTGAAGTCTTACATTTAAGTCTTAAGCTTAAGTCTTAGGGTTAAGCCTTAAGGTTAAGTGTCAGGGTTAATTCCTAAAGGTTAAGTCTTAAGTTTACATCTCATAGATTGAGTCTTAGGGTTAAGTCTTCATTTTAAGTCTTAGGGTTAAGTCTTAGAGTACAACCTTGAGGATAAGTCTTATGGTTAAGTCTCAGGGTTAAGTCTTAATGTTAAGTCTTAAGGTTGAGCCTTAGGGTTAAGCCTTAGAGTTATGTCTTGGGGATAAGTCTTAGGGCTAAGTCTCAAGATTAGGTATCAAGGTTAAAGCTCAAGGATAAGTCTCAGGGCTACGTTTTCGGGTTAAGTCTTAAGGTTAAATCTTAGGTTTAAGTCTCAGTTTTAAGTATTAGGGATAAGTCTTATGGATAAGTTTCACGACTAAGTCTCAGGGTTGAGTCTTAAGGTTAAAACTTAACCTTAAGTCTTAGGGTTAAGTCTTATGGTTATATCTTAATGTTAAATCGTAATTTTAAGTCTTAGGGTTAAGTCTAAAGTTTAAATCACAAGTTGAAGTCTTGGGGTTAACTCTTTAGAGTTAAGTCTTGGGGATAAGTCTTCGGGTTAAGTCTTACAATTGAAGTCCTAAGGTTAACTCTTAGGGTTAAATCTGTAAGGTCAACACTTAAGGTTAACTCTTAGGGTTAAGTTTAGGGTTAAGTCTTAAGGTTACATCTTCAAGTTAAAGATTAAGGTTAAGTCTTAGGGTTATTTCTTAAGTTTAAGTCTGAGGGTTATATCTGAGCGTTAATTATTAAGTTTAAGTCTTAGGGTTAAGTCTTAAAGTTACTTCTTAAGGTTGAGTCTTAGGGTTAAGTTTTAAGGTTAAGTCCGAATGTTACATCTTAAAGTTAAGTCTTAGGGTTAAATCTCAGTGTTAAGTCTCAAGGTTAGGTCTCAGGGTATAAGTCGTAAGGTTGTGTCTTAATGTTCAGTCTTATTGTTAAGTCTTAAAAGTTATATTTTAGGGTTCAGTCTTAGGGTTAAATTTTAAGGTTAAGTCTTAGGGTTAAGTCCTAAGGTGAAGTCTTATGGATTGAGTCTTAGGGTTAAGTCTAAAGTTTAATTCATAACTTGAAATCTTAGACTTAAGTCTTGGGGCTAAATCTTAGGGTTAAGTCTTAAATCTTAGGTTTAAGTCTCAGTGTTGAGTCTTAGGGATAAGTCTTTGAATTACGTCTTCAAGTTTTGTCTTAAGGTTTAACCTTAAGGTTAAGTCATAGGGTTAAGCCTTAGGGTTAAGTTTTGAGTGTAAATCTTAAGGTTACGTTTGAAGGTTAAGTCTTAAGGTTAAGTCTTAATGGTACATCTTCAAGTTAAGTCTTAGCATTAAGACTTAGGGTTAAATCCCAGGTTAAATTTCAAGGTAAAGTCTCAAGGTTAAGTCTCAGGGTTACGTGGTAAGGTTGTGTCTTAGGATTCAGTCTTAGGGTTAAGTTTTGAAGTTAAACTTTAGGTTAAGTCTTAGGGTTAAGTCTCAGGTTTAAGTCTCAGGATTATGTCTTAGGGTGAAGTCTTAATGTGAAGTCTTACATTTAAGTCTTAAGCTTAAGTCTTAGGGTTAAGCCTCAAGGTTAAGTGTCAGGGTTAATTCCTAAAGGTTAAGTCTTAAGTTTACATCTCATAGATTGAGTCTTAGGGTTAAGTCTTCATTTTAAGTCTTAGGGTTAAGTCTTAGAGTACAACCTTGAGGATAAGTCTTATGGTTAAGTCTCAGGGTTAAGTCTTAATGTTAAGTCTTAAGGTTGAGCCTTAAGGTTAAGTCTTAGGGTTAAGCCTTAGAGTTATGTCTTGGGGATAAGTCTTAGGGCTAAGTCTCAGGATTAGGTATCAAGGTTAAAGCTCAAGGATAAGTCTCAGGGCTACGTTTTCGGGTTAAGTCTTAAGGTTAAATCTTAGGTTTAAGTCTCAGTTTTAAGTATTAGGGATAAGTCTTATGGATAAGTTTCACGACTAAGTCTCAGGGTTGAGTCTTAAGGTTAAAACTTAACCTTAAGTCTTAGGGTTAAGTCTTATGGTTATATCTTAATGTTAAATCGTAATTTTAAGTCTTAGGGTTAAGTCTAAAGTTTAAATCACAAGTTGAAGTCTTGGGGTTAACTCTTTAGAGTTAAGTCTTGGGGATAAGTCTTCGGGTTAAGTCTTACAATTGAAGTCCTAAGGTTAACTCTTAGGGTTAAATCTGTAAGGTCAACACTTAAGGTTAACTCTTAGGGTTAAGTTTAGGGTTAAGTCTTAAGGTTACATCTTGAAGTTAAAGATTAAGGTTAAGTCTTAGGGTTATTTCTTAAGTTTAAGTCTGAGGGTTATATCTGAGCATTAATTATTAAGTTTAAGTCTTAGGGTTAAGTCTTAAAGTTACTTCTTAAGGTTGAGTCTTAGGGTTAAGTTTTAAGGTTAAGTCCGAATGTTACATCTTAAAGTTAAGTCTTAGGGTTAAATCTCAGTGTTAAGTCTCAAGGTTAGGTCTCAGGGTATAAGTCGTAAGGCTGTGTCTTAATGTTCAGTCTTATTGTTAAGTCTTAAAAGTTATATTTTAGGGTTCAGTCTTAGGGTTAAATTTTAAGGTTAAGTCTTAGGGTTAAGTCCTAAGGTGAAGTCTTATGGATTGAGTCTTAGGGTTAAGTCTAAAGTTTAATTCATAACTTGAAATCTTAGACTTAAGTCTTGGGGCTAAATCTTAGGGTTAAGTCTTAAATCTTAGCTTTAAGTCTCAGTGTTGAGTCTTAGGGATAAGTCTTTGAATTACGTCTTCAAGTTTTGTCTTAAGGTTTAACCTTAAGGTTAAGTCATAGGGTTAAGCCTTAGGGTTAAGTTTTGAGTGTAAATCTTAAGGTTACCTTTGAAGGTTAAGTCTTAAGGTTAAGCCTTAATGGTACATCTTCAAGTTAAGTCTTAGCGTTAAGACTTAGGGTTAAATCCCAGGTTAAATTTCAAGGTAAAGTCTCAAGGTTAAGTCTCAGGGTTACGTGGTAAGGTTGTGTCTTAGGATTCAGTCTTAGGGTTAAGTTTTGAAGTTAAACTTTAGGTTAAGTCTTAGGGTTAAGTCTCAGGTTTAAGTCTCAGGATTATGTCTTAGGGTTAAGTCTTAATGTGAAGTCTTACATTTAAGTCTTAAGCTTAAGTCTTAGGGTTAAGCCTCAAGGTTAAGTGTCAGGGTTAATTCCTAAAGGTTAAGTCTTAAGTTTACATCTCATAGATTGAGTCTTAGGGTTAAGTCTTCATTTTAAGTCTTAGGGTTAAGTCTTAGAGTACAACCTTGAGGATAAGTCTTATGGTTAAGTCTCAGGGTTAAGTCTTAATGTTAAGTCTTAAGGTTGAGCCTTAAGGTTAAGTCTTAGGGTTAAGCCTTAGAGTTATGTCTTGGGGATAAGTCTTAGGGCTAAGTCTCAGGATTAGGTATCAAGGTTAAAGCTCAAGGATAAGTCTCAGGGCTACGTTTTCGGGTTAAGTCTTAAGGTTAAATCTTAGGTTTAAGTCTCAGTTTTAAGTATTAGGGATAAGTCTTATGGATAATTTTCACGCCTAAGTCTCAGGGTTGAGTCTTAAGGTTAAAACTTAACCTTAAGTCTTAGGGTTAAGTCTTATGGTTATATCTTAATGTTAAATCGTAATTTTAAGTCTTAGGGTTAAGTCTAAAGTTTAAATCACAAGTTGAAGTCTTGGGGTTAACTCTTTAGAGTTAAGTCTTGGGGATAAGTCTTCGGGTTAAGTCTTACAATTGAAGTCCTAAGGTTAACTCTTAGGGTTAAATCTGTAAGGTCAACACTTAAGGTTAACTCTTAGGGTTAAGTTTAGGGTTAAGTCTTAAGGTTACATCTTGAAGTTAAAGATTAAGGTTAAGTCTTAGGGTTATTTCTTAAGTTTAAGTCTGAGGGTTATATCTGAGCGTTAATTATTAAGTTGAAGTCTTAGAGTTAATTCTCAGGGTTAAGTCTTAAAGTTACTTCTTAAGGTTGAGTCTTAGGGTTAAGTTTTAAGGTTAAGTCCGAATGTTACATCTTAAAGTTAAGTCTTAGGGTTAAATCTCAGTGTTAAGTCTCACGGTTAGGTCTCAGGGTATAAGTCGTAAGGCTGTGTCTTAATGTTCAGTCTTATTGTTAAGTCTTAAAAGTTATATTTTAGGGTTCAGTCTTAGGATTAAATTTTAAGGTTAAGTATTAGGGTTAAGTCCTAAGGTGAAGTCTTATGGATTGAGTCTTAGGGTTAAGTCTAAAGTTTAATTCATAACTTGAAATCTTAGACTTAAGTCTTGGGGCTAAGTCTTAGGGTTAAGTCTTAAATCTTAGGTTTAAGTCTCAGTGTTGAGTCTTAGGGATAAGTCTTTGAATTACGTCTTCAAGTTTTGTCTTAAGGTTTAACCTTAAGGTTAAGTCATAGGGTTAAGCCTTAGGGTTAAGTTTTGAGTGTAAATCTTAAGGTTACGTTTGAAGGTTAAGTCTTAATGGTACATCTTCAAGTTAAGTCTTAGCGTTAAGACTTAGGGTTAAATCCCAGGTTAAATTTCAAGGTAAAGTCTCAAGGTTAAGTCTCAGGGTTACGTGGTAAGGTTGTGTCTTAGGATTCAGTCTTAGGGTTAAGTTTTGAAGTTAAACTTTAGGTTAAGTCTTAGGGTTAAGTCTCAGGTTTAAGTCTCAGGATTATGTCTTAGGGTTAAGTCTTAATGTGAAGTCTTACATTTAAGTCTTAAGCTTAAGTCTTAGGGTTAAGCCTTAAGGTTAAGTGTCAGGGTTAATTCCTAAAGGTTAAGTCTTAAGTTTACATCTCATAGATTGAGTCTTAGGGTTAAGTCTTCATTTTAAGTCTTAGGGTTAAGTCTTAGAGTACAACCTTGAGGATAAGTCTTATGGTTAAGTCTCAGGGTTAAGTCTTAATGTTAAGTCTTAAGGTTGAGCCTTAGGGTAAAGCCTTAGAGTTATGTCTTGGGGATAAGTCTTAGGGCTAAGTCTCAAGATTAGGTATCAAGGTTAAAGCTCAAGGATAAGTCTCAGGGCTACGTTTTCGGGTTAAGTCTTAAGGTTAAATCTTAGGTTTAAGTCTCAGTTTTAAGTATTAGGGATAAGTCTTATGGATAAGTTTCACGACTAAGTCTCAGAGTTGAGTCTTAAGGTTAAAACTTAACCTTAAGTCTTAGGGTTAAGTCTTATGGTTATATCTTAATGTTAAATCGTAATTTTAAGTCTTAGGGTTAAGTCTAAAGTTTAAATCACAAGTTGAAGTCTTGGGGTTAACTCTTTAGAGTTAAGTCTTGGGGATAAGTCTTCGGGTTAAGTCTTACAATTGAAGTCCTAAGGTTAACTCTTAGGGTTAAATCTGTAAGGTCAACACTTAAGGTTAACTCTTAGGGTTAAGTTTAGGGTTAAGTCTTAAGGTTACATCTTCAAGTTAAAGATTAAGGTTAAGTCTTAGGGTTATTTCTTAAGTTTAAGTCTGAGGGTTATATCTGAGCGTTAATTATTAAGTTTAAGTCTTAGGGTTAAGTCTTAAAGTTACTTCTTAAGGTTGAGTCTTAGGGTTAAGTTTTAAGGTTAAGTCCGAATGTTACATCTTAAAGTTAAGTCTTAGGGTTAAATCTCAGTGTTAAGTCTCAAGGTTAGGTCTCAGGGTATAAGTCGTAAGGCTGTGTCTTAATGTTCAGTCTTATTGTTAAGTCTTAAAAGTTATATTTTAGGGTTCAGTCTTAGGGTTAAATTTTAAGGTTAAGTCTTAGGGTTAAGTCCTAAGGTGAAGTCTTATGGATTGAGTCTTAGGGTTAAGTCTAAAGTTTAATTCATAACTTGAAATCTTAGACTTAAGTCTTGGGGCTAAGTCTTAGGGTTAAGTCTTAAATCTTAGGTTTAAGTCTCAGTGTTGAGTCTTAGGGATAAGTCTTTGAATTACGTCTTCAAGTTTTGTCTTAAGGTTTAACCTTAAGGTTAAGTCATAGGGTTAAGCCTTAGGGTTAAGTTTTGAGTGTAAATCTTAAGGTTACGTTTGAAGGTTAAGTCTTAAGGTTAAGTCTTAATGGTACATCTTCAAGTTAAGTCTTAGCATTAAGACTTAGGGTTAAATCCCAGGTTAAATTTCAAGGTAAAGTCTCAAGGTTAAGTCTCAGGGTTACGTGGTAAGGTTGTGTCTTAGGATTCAGTCTTAGGGTTAAGTTTTGAAGTTAAACTTTAGCTTAAGTCTTAGGGTTAAGTCTCAGGTTTAAGTCTCAGGATTATGTCTTAGGGTTAAATCTTAATGTTAAGTCTTAAGGTTGAGCCTTAAGGTTAAGTCTTAGGGTTAAGCCTTAGAGTTATGTCTTGGGGATAAGTCTTAGGGCTAAGTCTCAGGATTAGGTATCAAGGTTAAAGCTCAAGGATAAGTCTCAGGGCTACGTTTTCGGGTTAAGTCTTAAGGTTAAATCTTAGGTTTAAGTCTCAGTTTTAAGTATTAGGGATAAGTCTTATGGATAATTTTCACGCCTAAGTCTCAGGGTTGAGTCTTAAGGTTAAAACTTAACCTTAAGTCTTAGGGTTAAGTCTTATGGTTATATCTTAATGTTAAATCGTAATTTTAAGTCTTAGGGTTAAGTCTAAAGTTTAAATCACAAGTTGAAGTCTTGGGGTTAACTCTTTAGAGTTAAGTCTTGGGGATAAGTCTTCGGGTTAAGTCTTACAATTGAAGTCCTAAGGTTAACTCTTAGGGTTAAATCTGTAAGGTCAACACTTAAGGTTAACTCTTAGGGTTAAGTTTAGGGTTAAGTCTTAAGGTTACATCTTGAAGTTAAAGATTAAGGTTAAGTCTTAGGGTTATTTCTTAAGTTTAAGTCTGAGGGTTATATCTGAGCGTTAATTATTAAGTTGAAGTCTTAGAGTTAATTCTCAGGGTTAAGTCTTAAAGTTACTTCTTAAGGTTGAGTCTTAGGGTTAAGTTTTAAGGTTAAGTCCGAATGTTACATCTTAAAGTTAAGTCTTAGGGTTAAATCTCAGTGTTAAGTCTCACGGTTAGGTCTCAGGGTATAAGTCGTAAGGCTGTGTCTTAATGTTCAGTCTTATTGTTAAGTCTTAAAAGTTATATTTTAGGGTTCAGTCTTAGGGTTAAATTTTAAGGTTAAGTCTTAGGGTTAAGTCCTAAGGTGAAGTCTTATGGATTGAGTCTTAGGGTTAAGTCTAAAGTTTAATTCATAACTTGAAATCTTAGACTTAAGTCTTGGGGCTAAATCTTAGGGTTAAGTCTTAAATCTTAGGTTTAAGTCTCAGTGTTGAGTCTTAGGGATAAGTCTTTGAATTACGTCTTCAAGTTTTGTCTTAAGGTTTAACCTTAAGGTTAAGTCATAGGGTTAAGCCTTAGGGTTAAGTTTTGAGTGTAAATCTTTAGGTTACGTTTGAAGGTTAAGTCTTAAGATTAAGTCTTAATGGTACATCTTCAAGTTAAGTCTTAGCGTTAAGACTTAGGGTTAAATCCCAGGTTAAATTTCAAGGTAAAGTCTCAAGGTTAAGTCTCAGAGTTACGTGGTAAAGTTGTGTCTTAGTATTCAGTCTTAGGGTTAAGTTTTGAAGTTAAACTTTAGGTTAAGACTTAGGGTTAAATCCCAGGTTAAATTTCAAGGTAAAGTCTCAAGGTTAAGTCTCAGGGTTACGTGGTAAGGTTGTGTCTTAGGATTCAGTCTTAGGGTTAAGTTTTGAAGTTAAACTTTAGGTTAAGTCTTAGGGTTAAGTCTCAGGTTTAAGTCTCAGGATTATGTCTTAGGGTTAAGTCTTAATGTGAAGTCTTACATTTAAGTCTTAAGCTTAAGTCTTAGGGTTAAGCCTCAAGGTTAAGTGTCAGGGTTAATTCCTAAAGGTTAAGTCTTAAGTTTACATCTCATAGACTGAGTCTTAGGGTTAAGTCTTCATTTTAAGTCTTAGGGTTAAGTCTTAGAGTACAACCTTGAGGATAAGTCTTATGGTTAAGTCTCAGGGTTAAGTCTTAATGTTAAGTCTTAAGGTTGAGCCTTAAGGTTAAGTCTTAGGGTTAAGCCTTAGAGTTATGTCTTGGGGATAAGTCTCAAGATTAGGTATCAAGGTTAAAGCTCAAGGATAAGTCTCAGGGCTACGTTTTCGGGTTAAGTCTTAAGGTTAAATCTTAGGTTTAAGTCTCAGTTTTAAGTATTAGGGATAAGTCTTATGGATAAGTTTCACGACTAAGTCTCAGAGTTGAGTCTTAAGGTTAAAACTTAACCTTAAGTCTTAGGGTTAAGTCTTATGCTTATATCTTAATGTTAAATCGTAATTTTAAGTCTTAGGGTTAAGTCTAAAGTTTAAATCACAAGTTGAAGTCTTGGGGTTAACTCTTTAGAGTTAAGTCTTGGGGATAAGTCTTCGGGTTAAGTCTTACAATTGAAGTCCTAAGGTTAACTCTTAGGGTTAAATCTGTAAGGTCAACACTTAAGGTTAACTCTTAGGGTTAAGTTTAGGGTTAAGTCTTAAGGTTACATCTTGAAGTTAAAGATTAAGGTTAAGTCTTAGGGTTATTTCTTAAGTTTAAGTCTGAGGGTTATATCTGAGCGTTAATTATTAAGTTGAAGTCTTAGAGCTAATTCTCAGGGTTAAGTCTTAAAGTTACTTCTTAAGGTTGAGTCTTAGGGTTAAGTTTTAAGGTTAAGTCCGAATGTTACATCTTAAAGTTAAGTCTTAGGGTTAAATCTCAGTGTTAAGTCTCAAGGTTAGGTCTCAGGGTATAAGTCGTAAGGCTGTGTCTTAATGTTCAGTCTTATTGTTAAGTCTTAAAAGTTATATTTTAGGGTTCAGTCTTAGGGTTAAATTTTAAGGTTAAGTCTTAGGGTTAAGTCCTAAGGTGAAGTCTTATGGATTGAGTCTTAGGGTTAAGTCTAAAGTTTAATTCATAACTTGAAATCTTAGACTTAAGTCTTGGGGCTAAGTCTTAGGGTTAAGTCTTAAATCTTAGGTTTAAGTCTCAGTGTTGAGTCTTAGGGATAAGTCTTTGAATTACGTCTTCAAGTTTTGTCTTAAGGTTTAACCTTAAGGTTAAGTCATAGGGTTAAGCCTTAGGGTTAAGTTTTGAGTGTAAATCTTAAGGTTACGTTTGAAGGTTAAGTCTTAAGGTTAAGTCTTAATGGTACATCTTCAAGTTAAGTCTTAGCGTTAAGACTTAGGGTTAAATCCCAGGTTAAATTTCAAGGTAAAGTCTCAAGGTTAAGTCTCAGGGTTACGTGGTAAGGTTGTGTCTTAGGATTCAGTCTTAGGGTTAAGTTTTGAAGTTAAACTTTAGCTTAAGTCTTAGGGTTAAGTCTCAGGTTTAAGTCTCAGGATTATGTCTTAGGGTGAAGTCTTAATGTTAAGTCTTAAGGTTGAGCCTTAAGGTTAAGTCTTAGGGTTAAGCCTTAGAGTTATGTCTTGGGGATAAGTCTTAGGGCTAAGTCTCAAGATTAGGTATCAAGGTTAAAGCTCAAGGATAAGTCTCAGGGCTACGTTTTCGGGTTAAGTCTTAAGGTTAAATCTTAGGTTTAAGTCTCAGTTTTAAGTATTAGGGATAAGTCTTATGGATAATTTTCACGCCTAAGTCTCAGGGTTGAGTCTTAAGGTTAAAACTTAACCTTAAGTCTTAGGGTTAAGTCTTATGGTTATATCTTAATGTTAAATCGTAATTTTAAGTCTTAGGGTTAAGTCTAAAGTTTAAATCACAAGTTGAAGTCTTGGGGTTAACTCTTTAGAGTTAAGTCTTGGGGATAAGTCTTCGGGTTAAGTCTTACAATTGAAGTCCTAAGGTTAACTCTTAGGGTTAAATCTGTAAGGTCAACACTTAAGGTTAACTCTTAGGGTTAAGTTTAGGGTTAAGTCTTAAGGTTACATCTTGAAGTTAAAGATTAAGGTTAAGTCTTAGGGTTATTTCTTAAGTTTAAGTCTGAGGGTTATATCTGAGCGTTAATTATTAAGTTGAAGTCTTAGAGTTAATTCTCAGGGTTAAGTCTTAAAGTTACTTCTTAAGGTTGAGTCTTAGGGTTAAGTTTTAAGGTTAAGTCCGAATGTTACATCTTAAAGTTAAGTCTTAGGGTTAAATCTCAGTGTTAAGTCTCACGGTTAGGTCTCAGGGTATAAGTCGTAAGGCTGTGTCTTAATGTTCAGTCTTATTGTTAAGTCTTAAAAGTTATATTTTAGGGTTCAGTCTTAGGGTTAAATTTTAAGGTTAAGTCTTAGGGTTAAGTCCTAAGGTGAAGTCTTATGGATTGAGTCTTAGGGTTAAGTCTAAAGTTTAATTCATAACTTGAAATCTTAGACTTAAGTCTTGGGGCTAAATCTTAGGGTTAAGTCTTAAATCTTAGGTTTAAGTCTCAGTGTTGAGTCTTAGGGATAAGTCTTTGAATTACGTCTTCAAGTTTTGTCTTAAGGTTTAACCTTAAGGTTAAGTCATAGGGTTAAGCCTTAGGGTTAAGTTTTGAGTGTAAATCTTTAGGTTACGTTTGAAGGTTAAGTCTTAAGATTAAGTCTTAATGGTACATCTTCAAGTTAAGTCTTAGCGTTAAGACTTAGGGTTAAATCCCAGGTTAAATTTCAAGGTAAAGTCTCAAGGTTAAGTCTCAGAGTTACGTGGTAAAGTTGTGTCTTAGTATTCAGTCTTAGGGTTAAGTTTTGAAGTTAAACTTTAGGTTAAGACTTAGGGTTAAATCCCAGGTTAAATTTCAAGGTAAAGTCTCAAGGTTAAGTCTCAGGGTTACGTGGTAAGGTTGTGTCTTAGGATTCAGTCTTAGGGTTAAGTTTTGAAGTTAAACTTTAGGTTAAGTCTTAGGGTTAAGTCTCAGGTTTAAGTCTCAGGATTATGTCTTAGGGTTAAGTCTTAATGTGAAGTCTTACATTTAAGTCTTAAGCTTAAGTCTTAGGGTTAAGCCTCAAGGTTAAGTGTCAGGGTTAATTCCTAAAGGTTAAGTCTTAAGTTTACATCTCATAGACTGAGTCTTAGGGTTAAGTCTTCATTTTAAGTCTTAGGGTTAAGTCTTAGAGTACAACCTTGAGGATAAGTCTTATGGTTAAGTCTCAGGGTTAAGTCTTAATGTTAAGTCTTAAGGTTGAGCCTTAAGGTTAAGTCTTAGGGTTAAGCCTTAGAGTTATGTCTTGGGGATAAGTCTCAAGATTAGGTATCAAGGTTAAAGCTCAAGGATAAGTCTCAGGGCTACGTTTTCGGGTTAAGTCTTAAGGTTAAATCTTAGGTTTAAGTCTCAGTTTTAAGTATTAGGGATAAGTCTTATGGATAAGTTTCACGACTAAGTCTCAGAGTTGAGTCTTAAGGTTAAAACTTAACCTTAAGTCTTAGGGTTAAGTCTTATGCTTATATCTTAATGTTAAATCGTAATTTTAAGTCTTAGGGTTAAGTCTAAAGTTTAAATCACAAGTTGAAGTCTTGGGGTTAACTCTTTAGAGTTAAGTCTTGGGGATAAGTCTTCGGGTTAAGTCTTACAATTGAAGTCCTAAGGTTAACTCTTAGGGTTAAATCTGTAAGGTCAACACTTAAGGTTAACTCTTAGGGTTAAGTTTAGGGTTAAGTCTTAAGGTTACATCTTGAAGTTAAAGATTAAGGTTAAGTCTTAGGGTTATTTCTTAAGTTTAAGTCTGAGGGTTATATCTGAGCGTTAATTATTAAGTTGAAGTCTTAGAGCTAATTCTCAGGGTTAAGTCTTAAAGTTACTTCTTAAGGTTGAGTCTTAGGGTTAAGTTTTAAGGTTAAGTCCGAATGTTACATCTTAAAGTTAAGTCTTAGGGTTAAATCTCAGTGTTAAGTCTCAAGGTTAGGTCTCAGGGTATAAGTCGTAAGGCTGTGTCTTAATGTTCAGTCTTATTGTTAAGTCTTAAAAGTTATATTTTAGGGTTCAGTCTTAGGGTTAAATTTTAAGGTTAAGTCTTAGGGTTAAGTCCTAAGGTGAAGTCTTATGGATTGAGTCTTAGGGTTAAGTCTAAAGTTTAATTCATAACTTGAAATCTTAGACTTAAGTCTTGGGGCTAAGTCTTAGGGTTAAGTCTTAAATCTTAGGTTTAAGTCTCAGTGTTGAGTCTGAGGGATAAGTCTTTGAATTACGTCTTCAAGTTTTGTCTTAAGGTTTAACCTTAAGGTTAAGTCATAGGGTTAAGCCTTAGGGTTAAGTTTTGAGTGTAAATCTTAAGGTTACCTTTGAAGGTTAAGTCTTAAGGTTAAGCCTTAATGGTACATCTTCAAGTTAAGTCTTAGCGTTAAGACTTAGGGTTAAATCCCAGGTTAAATTTCAAGGTAAAGTCTCAAGGTTAAGTCTCAGGGTTACGTGGTAAGGTTGTGTCTTAGGATTCAGTCTTAGGGTTAAGTTTTGAAGTTAAACTTTAGCTTAAGTCTTAGGGTTAAGTCTCAGGTTTAAGTCTCAGGATTATGTCTTAGGGTGAAGTCTTAATGTTAAGTCTTAAGGTTGAGCCTTAAGGTTAAGTCTTAGGGTTAAGCCTTAGAGTTATGTCTTGGGGATAAGTCTTAGGGCTAAGTCTCAAGATTAGGTATCAAGGTTAAAGCTCAAGGATAAGTCTCAGGGCTACGTTTTCGGGTTAAGTCTTAAGGTTAAATCTTAGGTTTAAGTCTCAGTTTTAAGTATTAGGGATAAGTCTTATGGATAAGTTTCACGCCTAAGTCTCAGGGTTGAGTCTTAAGGTTAAAACTTAACCTTAAGTCTTAGGGTTAAGTCTTATGGTTATATCTTAATGTTAAATCGTAATTTTAAGTCTTAGGGTTAAGTCTAAAGTTTAAATCACAAGTTGAAGTCTTGGGGTTAACTCTTTAGAGTTAAGTCTTGGGGATAAGTCTTCGGGTTAAGTCTTACAATTGAAGTCCTAAGGTTAACTCTTAGGGTTAAATCTGTAAGGTCAACACTTAAGGTTAACTCTTAGGGTTAAGTTTAGGGTTAAGTCTTAAGGTTACATCTTGAAGTTAAAGATTAAGGTTAAGTCTTAGGGTTATTTCTTAAGTTTAAGTCTGAGGGTTATATCTGAGCGTTAATTATTAAGTTGAAGTCTTAGAGTTAATTCTCAGGGTTAAGTCTTAAAGTTACTTCTTAAGGTTGAGTCTTAGGGTTAAGTTTTAAGGTTAAGTCCGAATGTTACATCTTAAAGTTAAGTCTTAGGGTTAAATCTCAGTGTTAAGTCTCACGGTTAGGTCTCAGGGTATAAGTCGTAAGGCTGTGTCTTAATGTTCAGTCTTATTGTTAAGTCTTAAAAGTTATATTTTAGGGTTCAGTCTTAGGGTTAAATTTTAAGGTTAAGTCTTAGGGTTAAGTCCTAAGGTGAAGTCTTATGGATTGAGTCTTAGGGTTAAGTCTAAAGTTTAATTCATAACTTGAAATCTTAGACTTAAGTCTTGGGGCTAAATCTTAGGGTTAAGTCTTAAATCTTAGGTTTAAGTCTCAGTGTTGAGTCTTAGGGATAAGTCTTTGAATTACGTCTTCAAGTTTTGTCTTAAGGTTTAACCTTAAGGTTAAGTCATAGGGTTAAGCCTTAGGGTTAAGTTTTGAGTGTAAATCTTAAGGTTACGTTTGAAGGTTAAGTCTTAAGATTAAGTCTTAATGGTACATCTTCAAGTTAAGTCTTAGCGTTAAGACTTAGGGTTAAATCCCAGGTTAAATTTCAAGGTAAAGTCTCAAGGTTAAGTCTCAGGGTTACGTGGTAAGGTTGTGTCTTAGGATTCAGTCTTAGGGTTAAGTTTTGAAGTTAAACTTTAGGTTAAGTCTTAGGGTTAAGTCTCAGGTTTAAGTCTCAGGATTATGTCTTAGGGTGAAGTCTTAATGTGAAGTCTTACATTTAAGTCTTAAGCTTAAGTCTTAGGGTTAAGCCTTAAGGTTAAGTGTCAGGGTTAATTCCTAAAGGTTAAGTCTTAAGTTTACATCTCATAGATTGAGTCTTAGGGTTAAGTCTTCATTTTAAGTCTTAGGGTTAAGTCTTAGAGTACAACCTTGAGGATAAGTCTTATGGTTAAGTCTCAGGGTTAAGTCTTAATGTTAAGACTTAAGGTTGAGCCTTAAGGTTAAGTCTTAGGGTTAAGCCTTAGAGTTATGTCTTGGGGATAAGTCTCAAGATTAGGTATTAAGGTTAAAGCTCAAGGATAAGTGTCAGGGCTACGTTTTCGGGTTAAGTCTTAAGGTTAAATCTTAGGTTTAAGTCTCAGTTTTAAGTATTAGGGATAAGTCTTATGGATAAGTTTCACGACTAAGTCTCAGAGTTGAGTCTTAAGGTTAAAACTTAACCTTAAGTCTTAGGGTTAAGTCTTATGCTTATATCTTAATGTTAAATCGTAATTTTAAGTCTTAGGGTTAAGTCTAAAGTTTAAATCACAAGTTGAAGTCTTGGGGTTAACTCTTTAGAGTTAAGTCTTGGGGATAAGTCTTCGGGTTAAGTCTTACAATTGAAGTCCTAAGGTTAACTCTTAGGGTTAAATCTGTAAGGTCAACACTTAAGGTTAACTCTTAGGGTTAAGTTTAGGGTTAAGTCTTAAGGTTACATCTTCAAGTTAAAGATTAAGGTTAAGTCTTAGGGTTATTTCTTAAGTTTAAGTCTGAGGGTTATATCTGAGCGTTAATTATTAAATTTAAGTCTTAGAGCTAATTCTCAGGGTTAAGTCTTAAAGTTACTTCTTAAGGTTGAGTCTTAGGGTTAAGTTTTAAGGTTAAGTCCGAATGTTACATCTTAAAGTTAAGTCTTAGGGTTAAATCTCAGTGTTAAGTCTCAAGGTTAGGTCTCAGGGTATAAGTCGTAAGGCTGTGTCTTAATGTTCAGTCTTATTGTTAAGTCTTAAAAGTTATATTTTAGGGTTCAGTCTTAGGGTTAAATTTTAAGGTTAAGTCTTAGGGTTAAGTCCTAAGGTGAAGTCTTATGGATTGAGTCTTAGGGTTAAGTCTAAAGTTTAATTCATAACTTGAAATCTTAGACTTAAGTCTTGGGGCTAAGTCTTAGGGTTAAGTCTTAAATCTTAGCTTTAAGTCTCAGTGTTGAGTCTTAGGGATAAGTCTTTGAATTACGTCTTCAAGTTTTGTCTTAAGGTTTAACCTTAAGGTTAAGTCATAGGGTTAAGCCTTAGGGTTAAGTTTTGAGTGTAAATCTTAAGGTTACGTTTGAAGGTTAAGTCTTAAGGTTAAGTCTTAATGGTACATCTTCAAGTTAAGTCTTAGCGTTAAGACTTAGGGTTAAATCCCAGGTTAAATTTCAAGGTAAAGTCTCAAGGTTAAGTCTCAGGGTTACGTGGTAAGGTTGTGTCTTAGGATTCAGTCTTAGGGTTAAGTTTTGAAGTTAAACTTTAGCTTAAGTCTTAGGGTTAAGTCTCAGGTTTAAGTCTCAGGATTATGTCTTAGGGTGAAGTCTTAATGTTAAGTCTTAAGGTTGAGCCTTAAGGTTAAGTCTTAGGGTTAAGCCTTAGAGTTATGTCTTGGGGATAAGTCTTAGGGCTAAGTCTCAAGATTAGGTATCAAGGTTAAAGCTCAAGGATAAGTCTCAGGGCTACGTTTTCGGGTTAAGTCTTAAGGTTAAATCTTAGGTTTAAGTCTCAGTTTTAAGTATTAGGGATAAGTCTTATGGATAAGTTTCACGCCTAAGTCTCAGGGTTGAGTCTTAAGGTTAAAACTTAACCTTAAGTCTTAGGGTTAAGTCTTATGGTTATATCTTAATGTTAAATTGTAATTTTAAGTCTTAGGGTTAAGTCTAAAGTTTAAATCACAAGTTGAAGTCTTGGGGTTAACTCTTTAGAGTTAAGTCTTGGGGATAAGTCTTCGGGTTAAGTCTTACAATTGAAGTCCTAAGGTTAACTCTTAGGGTTAAATCTGTAAGGTCAACACTTAAGGTTAACTCTTAGGGTTAAGTTTAGGGTTAAGTCTTAAGGTTACATCTTGAAGTTAAAGATTAAGGTTAAGTCTTAGGGTTATTTCTTAAGTTTAAGTCTGAGGGTTATATCTGAGCGTTAATTATTAAGTTGAAGTCTTAGAGTTAATTCTCAGGGTTAAGTCTTAAAGTTACTTCTTAAGGTTGAGTCTTAGGGTTAAGTTTTAAGGTTAAGTCCGAATGTTACATCTTAAAGTTAAGTCTTAGGGTTAAATCTCAGTGTTAAGTCTCACGGTTAGGTCTCAGGGTATAAGTCGTAAGGCTGTGTCTTAATGTTCAGTCTTATTGTTAAGTCTTAAAAGTTATATTTTAGGGTTCAGTCTTAGGGTTAAATTTTAAGGTTAAGTCTTAGGGTTAAGTCCTAAGGTGAAGTCTTATGGATTGAGTCTTAGGGTTAAGTCTAAAGTTTAATTCATAACTTGAAATCTTAGACTTAAGTCTTGGGGCTAAGTCTTAGGGTTAAGTCTTAAATCTTAGCTTTAAGTCTCAGTGTTGAGTCTTAGGGATAAGTCTTTGAATTACGTCTTCAAGTTTTGTCTTAAGGTTTAACCTTAAGGTTAAGTCATAGGGTTAAGCCTTAGGGTTAAGTTTTGAGTGTAAATCTTAAGGTTACGTTTGAAGGTTAAGTCTTAAGGTTAAGTCTTAATGGTACATCTTCAAGTTAAGTCTTAGCGTTAAGACTTAGGGTTAAATCCCAGGTTAAATTTCAAGGTAAAGTCTCAAGGTTAAGTCTCAGGGTTACGTGGTAAGGTTGTGTCTTAGGATTCAGTCTTAGGGTTAAGTTTTGAAGTTAAACTTTAGCTTAAGTCTTAGGGTTAAGTCTCAGGTTTAAGTCTCAGGATTATGTCTTAGGGTGAAGTCTTAATGTTAAGTCTTAAGGTTGAGCCTTAAGGTTAAGTCTTAGGGTTAAGCCTTAGAGTTATGTCTTGGGGATAAGTCTTAGGGCTAAGTCTCAAGATTAGGTATCAAGGTTAAAGCTCAAGGATAAGTCTCAGGGCTACGTTTTCGGGTTAAGTCTTAAGGTTAAATCTTAGGTTTAAGTCTCAGTTTTAAGTATTAGGGATAAGTCTTATGGATAAGTTTCACGCCTAAGTCTCAGGGTTGAGTCTTAAGGTTAAAACTTAACCTTAAGTCTTAGGGTTAAGTCTTATGGTTATATCTTAATGTTAAATCGTAATTTTAAGTCTTAGGGTTAAGTCTAAAGTTTAAATCACAAGTTGAAGTCTTGGGGTTAACTCTTTAGAGTTAAGTCTTGGGGATAAGTCTTCGGGTTAAGTCTTACAATTGAAGTCCTAAGGTTAACTCTTAGGGTTAAATCTGTAAGGTCAACACTTAAGGTTAACTCTTAGGGTTAAGTTTAGGGTTAAGTCTTAAGGTTACATCTTGAAGTTAAAGATTAAGGTTAAGTCTTAGGGTTATTTCTTAAGTTTAAGTCTGAGGGTTATATCTGAGCGTTAATTATTAAGTTGAAGTCTTAGAGTTAATTCTCAGGGTTAAGTCTTAAAGTTACTTCTTAAGGTTGAGTCTTAGGGTTAAGTTTTAAGGTTAAGTCCGAATGTTACATCTTAAAGTTAAGTCTTAGGGTTAAATCTCAGTGTTAAGTCTCACGGTTAGGTCTCAGGGTATAAGTCGTAAGGCTGTGTCTTAATGTTCAGTCTTATTGTTAAGTCTTAAAAGTTATATTTTAGGGTTCAGTCTTAGGGTTAAATTTTAAGGTTAAGTCTTAGGGTTAAGTCCTAAGGTGAAGTCTTATGGATTGAGTCTTAGGGTTAAGTCTAAAGTTTAATTCATAACTTGAAATCTTAGACTTAAGTCTTGGGGCTAAATCTTAGGGTTAAGTCTTAAATCTTAGGTTTAAGTCTCAGTGTTGAGTCTTAGGGATAAGTCTTTGAATTACGTCTTCAAGTTTTGTCTTAAGGTTTAACCTTAAGGTTAAGTCATAGGGTTAAGCCTTAGGGTTAAGTTTTGAGTGTAAATCTTAAGGTTACGTTTGAAGGTTAAGTCTTAAGATTAAGTCTTAATGGTACATCTTCAAGTTAAGTCTTAGCGTTAAGACTTAGGGTTAAATCCCAGGTTAAATTTCAAGGTAAAGTCTCAAGGTTAAGTCTCAGGGTTACGTGGTAAGGTTGTGTCTTAGGATTCAGTCTTAGGGTTAAGTTTTGAAGTTAAACTTTAGGTTAAGTCTTAGGGTTAAGTCTCAGGTTTAAGTCTCAGGATTATGTCTTAGGGTTAAGTCTTAATGTGAAGTCTTACATTTAAGTCTTAAGCTTAAGTCTTAGGGTTAAGCCTTAAGGTTAAGTGTCAGGGTTAATTCCTAAAGGTTAAGTCTTAAGTTTACATCTCATAGATTGAGTCTTAGGGTTAAGTCTTCATTTTAAGTCTTAGGGTTAAGTCTTAGAGTACAACCTTGAGGATAAGTCTTATGGTTAAGTCTCAGGGTTAAGTCTTAATGTTAAGTCTTAAGGTTGAGCCTTAAGGTTAAGTCTTAGGGTTAAGCCTTAGAGTTATGTCTTGGGGATAAGTCTCAAGATTAGGTATCAAGGTTAAAGCTCAAGGATAAGTCTCAGGGCTACGTTTTCGGGTTAAGTCTTAAGGTTAAATCTTAGGTTTAAGTCTCAGTTTTAAGTATTAGGGATAAGTCTTATGGATAAGTTTCACGACTAAGTCTCAGAGTTGAGTCTTAAGGTTAAAACTTAACCTTAAGTCTTAGGGTTAAGTCTTATGCTTATATCTTAATGTTAAATCGTAATTTTAAGTCTTAGGGTTAAGTCTAAAGTTTAAATCACAAGTTGAAGTCTTGGGGTTAACTCTTTAGAGTTAAGTCTTGGGGATAAGTCTTCGGGTTAAGTCTTACAATTGAAGTCCTAAGGTTAACTCTTAGGGTTAAATCTGTAAGGTCAACACTTAAGGTTAACTCTTAGGGTTAAGTTTAGGGTTAAGTCTTAAGGTTACATCTTCAAGTTAAAGATTAAGGTTAAGTCTTAGGGTTATTTCTTAAGTTTAAGTCTGAGGGTTATATCTGAGCGTTAATTATTAAGTTTAAGTCTTAGGGTTAAGTCTTAAAGTTACTTCTTAAGGTTGAGTCTTAGGGTTAAGTTTTAAGGTTAAGTCCGAATGTTACATCTTAAAGTTAAGTCTTAGGGTTAAATCTCAGTGTTAAGTCTCAAGGTTAGGTCTCAGGGTATAAGTCGTAAGGCTGTGTCTTAATGTTCAGTCTTATTGTTAAGTCTTAAAAGTTATATTTTAGGGTTCAGTCTTAGGGTTAAATTTTAAGGTTAAGTCTTAGGGTTAAGTCCTAAGGTGAAGTCTTATGGATTGAGTCTTAGGGTTAAGTCTAAAGTTTAATTCATAACTTGAAATCTTAGACTTAAGTCTTGGGGCTAAGTCTTAGGGTTAAGTCTTAAATCTTAGCTTTAAGTCTCAGTGTTGAGTCTTAGGGATAAGTCTTTGAATTACGTCTTCAAGTTTTGTCTTAAGGTTTAACCTTAAGGTTAAGTCATAGGGTTAAGCCTTAGGGTTAAGTTTTGAGTGTAAATCTTAAGGTTACGTTTGAAGGTTAAGTCTTAAGGTTAAGTCTTAATGGTACATCTTCAAGTTAAGTCTTAGCGTTAAGACTTAGGGTTAAATCCCAGGTTAAATTTCAAGGTAAAGTCTCAAGGTTAAGTCTCAGGGTTATGTGGTAAGGTTGTGTCTTAGGATTCAGTCTTAGGGTTAAGTTTTGAAGTTAAACTTTAGGTTAAGTCTTAGGGTTAAGTCTCAGGTTTAAGTCTCAGGATTATGTCTTAGGGTGAAGTCTTAATGTGAAGTCTTACATTTAAGTCTTAAGCTTAAGTCTTAGGGTTAAGCCTTAAGGTTAAGTGTCAGGGTTAATTCCTAAAGGTTAAGTCTTAAGTTTACATCTCATAGATTGAGTCTTAGGGTTAAGTCTTCATTTTAAGTCTTAGGGTTAAGTCTTAGAGTACAACCTTGAGGATAAGTCTTATGGTTAAGTCTCAGGGTTAAGTCTTAATGTTAAGTCTTAAGGTTGAGCCTTAAGGTTAAGTCTTAGGGTTA
The DNA here is from genome assembly GCF_963210335.1 of Falco punctatus. Taxonomy (NCBI): domain Eukaryota; kingdom Metazoa; phylum Chordata; class Aves; order Falconiformes; family Falconidae; genus Falco; species Falco punctatus. The sequence goes on from NW_027660153.1 coordinate 197,918, forward strand.
AGCCTTAGAGTTATGTCTTGGGGATAAGTCTTAGGGCTAAGTCTCAAGATTAGGTATCAAGGTTAAAGCTCAAGGATAAGTCTCAGGGCTACGTTTTCGGGTTAAGTCTTAAGGTTAAATCTTAGGTTTAAGTCTCAGTTTTAAGTATTAGGGATAAGTCTTATGGATAAGTTTCACGACTAAGTCTCAGGGTTGAGTCTTAAGGTTAAAACTTAACCTTAAGTCTTAGGGTTAAGTCTTATGGTTATATCTTAATGTTAAATCGTAATTTTAAGTCTTAGGGTTAAGTCTAAAGTTTAAATCACAAGTTGAAGTCTTGGGGTTAACTCTTTAGAGTTAAGTCTTGGGGATAAGTCTTCGGGTTAAGTCTTACAATTGAAGTCCTAAGGTTAACTCTTAGGGTTAAATCTGTAAGGTCAACACTTAAGGTTAACTCTTAGGGTTAAGTTTAGGGTTAAGTCTTAAGGTTACATCTTCAAGTTAAAGATTAAGGTTAAGTCTTAGGGTTATTTCTTAAGTTTAAGTCTGAGGGTTATATCTGAGCGTTAATTATTAAGTTTAAGTCTTAGGGTTAAGTCTTAAAGTTACTTCTTAAGGTTGAGTCTTAGGGTTAAGTTTTAAGGTTAAGTCCGAATGTTACATCTTAAAGTTAAGTCTTAGGGTTAAATCTCAGTGTTAAGTCTCAAGGTTAGGTCTCAGGGTATAAGTCGTAAGGCTGTGTCTTAATGTTCAGTCTTATTGTTAAGTCTTAAAAGTTATATTTTAGGGTTCAGTCTTAGGGTTAAATTTTAAGGTTAAGTCTTAGGGTTAAGTCCTAAGGTGAAGTCTTATGGATTGAGTCTTAGGGTTAAGTCTAAAGTTTAATTCATAACTTGAAATCTTAGACTTAAGTCTTGGGGCTAAGTCTTAGGGTTAAGTCTTAAATCTTAGGTTTAAGTCTCAGTGTTGAGTCTTAGGGATAAGTCTTTGAATTACGTCTTCAAGTTTTGTCTTAAGGTTTAACCTTAAGGTTAAGTCATAGGGTTAAGCCTTAGGGTTAAGTTTTGAGTGTAAATCTTAAGGTTACGTTTGAAGGTTAAGTCTTAAGGTTAAGTCTTAATGGTACATCTTCAAGTTAAGTCTTAGCGTTAAGACTTAGGGTTAAATCCCAGGTTAAATTTCAAGGTAAAGTCTCAAGGTTAAGTCTCAGGGTTACGTGGTAAGGTTGTGTCTTAGGATTCAGTCTTAGGGTTAAGTTTTGAAGTTAAACTTTAGCTTAAGTCTTAGGGATAAGTCTCAGGTTTAAGTCTCAGGATTATGTCTTAGGGTTAAGTCTTAATGTTAAGTCTTAAGGTTGAGCCTTAAGGTTAAGTCTTAGGGTTAAGCCTTAGAGTTATGTCTTGGGGATAAGTCTTAGGGCTAAGTCTCAAGATTAGGTATCAAGGTTAAAGCTCAAGGATAAGTCTCAGGGCTACGTTTTCGGGTTAAGTCTTAAGGTTAAATCTTAGGTTTAAGTCTCAGTTTTAAGTATTAGGGATAAGTCTTATGGATAAGTTTCACGACTAAGTCTCAGGGTTGAGTCTTAAGGTTAAAACTTAACCTTAAGTCTTAGGGTTAAGTCTTATGGTTATATCTTAATGTTAAATCGTAATTTTAAGTCTTAGGGTTAAGTCTAAAGTTTAAATCACAAGTTGAAGTCTTGGGGTTAACTCTTTAGAGTTAAGTCTTGGGGATAAGTCTTCGGGTTAAGTCTTACAATTGAAGTCCTAAGGTTAACTCTTAGGGTTAAATCTGTAAGGTCAACACTTAAGGTTAACTCTTAGGATTAAGTTTAGGGTTAAGTCTTAAGGTTACATCTTCAAGTTAAAGATTAAGGTTAAGTCTTAGGGTTATTTCTTAAGTTTAAGTCTGAGGGTTATATCTGAGCATTAATTATTAAGTTGAAGTCTTAGAGTTAATTCTCAGGGTTAAGTCTTAAAGTTACTTCTTAAGGTTGAGTCTTAGGGTTAAGTTTTAAGGTTAAGTCCGAATGTTACATCTTAAAGTTAAGTCTTAGGGTTAAATCTCAGTGTTAAGTCTCAAGGTTAGGTCTCAGGGTATAAGTCGTAAGGCTGTGTCTTAATGTTCAGTCTTATTGTTAAGTCTTAAAAGTTATATTTTAGGGTTCAGTCTTAGGGTTAAATTTTAAGGTTAAGTCTTAGGGTTAAGTCCTAAGGTGAAGTCTTATGGATTGAGTCTTAGGGTTAAGTCTAAAGTTTAATTCATAACTTGAAATCTTAGACTTAAGTCTTGGGGCTAAGTCTTAGGGTTAAGTCTTAAATCTTAGGTTTAAGTCTCAGTGTTGAGTCTTAGGGATAAGTCTTTGAATTACGTCTTCAAGTTTTGTCTTAAGGTTTAACCTTAAGGTTAAGTCATAGGTTTAAGCCTTAGGGTTAAGTTTTGAGTGTAAATCTTAAGGTTACGTTTGAAGGTTAAGTCTTAAGGTTAAGTCTTAATGGTACATCTTCAAGTTAAGTCTTAGCGTTAAGACTTAGGGTTAAATCCCAGGTTAAATTTCAAGGTAAAGTCTCAAGGTTAAGTCTCAGGGTTACGTGGTAAGGTTGTGTCTTAGGATTCAGTCTTAGGGTTAAGTTTTGAAGTTAAACTTTAGGTTAAGTCTTAGGGTTAAGTCTCAGGTTTAAGTCTCAGGATTATGTCTTAGGGTGAAGTCTTAATGTGAAGTCTTACATTTAAGTCTTAAGCTTAAGTCTTAGGGTTAAGCCTCAAGGTTAAGTGTCAGGGTTAATTCCTAAAGGTTAAGTCTTAAGTTTACATCTCATAGATTGAGTCTTAGGGTTAAGTCTTCATTTTAAGTCTTAGGGTTAAGTCTTAGAGTACAACCTTGAGGATAAGTCTTATGGTTAAGTCTCAGGGTTAAGTCTTAATGTTAAGTCTTAAGGTTGAGCCTTAAGGTTAAGTCTTAGGGTTAAGCCTTAGAGTTATGTCTTGGGGATAAGTCTCAAGATTAGGTATCAAGGTTAAAGCTCAAGGATAAGTCTCAGGGCTACGTTTTCGGGTTAAGTCTTAAGGTTAAATCTTAGGTTTAAGTCTCAGTTTTAAGTATTAGGGATAAGTCTTATGGATAAGTTTCACGACTAAGTCTCAGAGTTGAGTCTTAAGGTTAAAACTTAACCTTAAGTCTTAGGGTTAAGTCTTATGGTTATATCTTAATGTTAAATCGTAATTTTAAGTCTTAGGGTTAAGTCTAAAGTTTAAATCACAAGTTGAAGTCTTGGGGTTAACTCTTTAGAGTTAAGTCTTGGGGATAAGTCTTCGGGTTAAGTCTTACAATTGAAGTCCTAAGGTTAACTCTTAGGGTTAAATCTGTAAGGTCAACACTTAAGGTTAACTCTTAGGGTTAAGTTTAGGGTTAAGTCTTAAGGTTACATCTTCAAGTTAAAGATTAAGGTTAAGTCTTAGGGTTATTTCTTAAGTTTAAGTCTGAGGGTTATATCTGAGCGTTAATTATTAAGTTGAAGTCTTAGGGTTAAGTCTTAAAGTTACTTCTTAAGGTTGAGTCTTAGGGTTAAGTTTTAAGGTTAAGTCCGAATGTTACATCTTAAAGTTAAGTCTTAGGGTTAAATCTCAGTGTTAAGTCTCAAGGTTAGGTCTCAGGGTATAAGTCGTAAGGCTGTGTCTTAATGTTCAGTCTTATTGTTAAGTCTTAAAAGTTATATTTTAGGGTTCAGTCTTAGGGTTAAATTTTAAGGTTAAGTCTTAGGGTTAAGTCCTAAGGTGAAGTCTTATGGATTGAGTCTTAGGGTTAAGTCTAAAGTTTAATTCATAACTTGAAATCTTAGACTTAAGTCTTGGGGCTAAGTCTTAGGGTTAAGTCTTAAATCTTAGGTTTAAGTCTCAGTGTTGAGTCTTAGGGATAAGTCTTTGAATTACGTCTTCAAGTTTTGTCTTAAGGTTTAACCTTAAGGTTAAGTCATAGGGTTAAGCCTTAGGGTTAAGTTTTGAGTGTAAATCTTAAGGTTACGTTTGAAGGTTAAGTCTTAAGGTTAAGTCTTAATGGTACATCTTCAAGTTAAGTCTTAGCGTTAAGACTTAGGGTTAAATCCCAGGTTAAATTTCAAGGTAAAGTCTCAAGGTTAAGTCTCAGGGTTACGTGGTAAGGTTGTGTCTTAGGATTCAGTCTTAGGGTTAAGTTTTGAAGTTAAACTTTAGCTTAAGTCTTAGGGATAAGTCTCAGGTTTAAGTCTCAGGATTATGTCTTAGGGTTAAGTCTTAATGTTAAGTCTTAAGGTTGAGCCTTAAGGTTAAGTCTTAGGGTTAAGCCTTAGAGTTATGTCTTGGGGATAAGTCTTAGGGCTAAGTCTCAAGATTAGGTATCAAGGTTAAAGCTCAAGGATAAGTCTCAGGGCTACGTTTTCGGGTTAAGTCTTAAGGTTAAATCTTAGGTTTAAGTCTCAGTTTTAAGTATTAGGGATAAGTCTTATGGATAAGTTTCACGACTAAGTCTCAGGGTTGAGTCTTAAGGTTAAAACTTAACCTTAAGTCTTAGGGTTAAGTCTTATGGTTATATCTTAATGTTAAATCGTAATTTTAAGTCTTAGGGTTAAGTCTAAAGTTTAAATCACAAGTTGAAGTCTTGGGGTTAACTCTTTAGAGTTAAGTCTTGGGGATAAGTCTTCGGGTTAAGTCTTACAATTGAAGTCCTAAGGTTAACTCTTAGGGTTAAATCTGTAAGGTCAACACTTAAGGTTAACTCTTAGGATTAAGTTTAGGGTTAAGTCTTAAGGTTACATCTTCAAGTTAAAGATTAAGGTTAAGTCTTAGGGTTATTTCTTAAGTTTAAGTCTGAGGGTTATATCTGAGCATTAATTATTAAGTTGAAGTCTTAGAGTTAATTCTCAGGGTTAAGTCTTAAAGTTACTTCTTAAGGTTGAGTCTTAGGGTTAAGTTTTAAGGTTAAGTCCGAATGTTACATCTTAAAGTTAAGTCTTAGGGTTAAATCTCAGTGTTAAGTCTCAAGGTTAGGTCTCAGGGTATAAGTCGTAAGGCTGTGTCTTAATGTTCAGTCTTATTGTTAAGTCTTAAAAGTTATATTTTAGGGTTCAGTCTTAGGGTTAAATTTTAAGGTTAAGTCTTAGGGTTAAGTCCTAAGGTGAAGTCTTATGGATTGAGTCTTAGGGTTAAGTCTAAAGTTTAATTCATAACTTGAAATCTTAGACTTAAGTCTTGGGGCTAAGTCTTAGGGTTAAGTCTTAAATCTTAGGTTTAAGTCTCAGTGTTGAGTCTTAGGGATAAGTCTTTGAATTACGTCTTCAAGTTTTGTCTTAAGGTTTAACCTTAAGGTTAAGTCATAGGGTTAAGCCTTAGGGTTAAGTTTTGAGTGTAAATCTTAAGGTTACGTTTGAAGGTTAAGTCTTAAGGTTAAGTCTTAATGGTACATCTTCAAGTTAAGTCTTAGCGTTAAGACTTAGGGTTAAATCCCAGGTTAAATTTCAAGGTAAAGTCTCAAGGTTAAGTCTCAGGGTTACGTGGTAAGGTTGTGTCTTAGGATTCAGTCTTAGGGTTAAGTTTTGAAGTTAAACTTTAGGTTAAGTCTTAGGGTTAAGTCTCAGGTTTAAGTCTCAGGATTATGTCTTAGGGTGAAGTCTTAATGTGAAGTCTTACATTTAAGTCTTAAGCTTAAGTCTTAGGGTTAAGCCTCAAGGTTAAGTGTCAGGGTTAATTCCTAAAGGTTAAGTCTTAAGTTTACATCTCATAGATTGAGTCTTAGGGTTAAGTCTTCATTTTAAGTCTTAGGGTTAAGTCTTAGAGTACAACCTTGAGGATAAGTCTTATGGTTAAGTCTCAGGGTTAAGTCTTAATGTTAAGTCTTAAGGTTGAGCCTTAAGGTTAAGTCTTAGGGTTAAGCCTTAGAGTTATGTCTTGGGGATAAGTCTTAGGGCTAAGTCTCAGGATTAGGTATCAAGGTTAAAGCTCAAGGATAAGTCTCAGGGCTACGTTTTCGGGTTAAGTCTTAAGGTTAAATCTTAGGTTTAAGTCTCAGTTTTAAGTATTAGGGATAAGTCTTATGGATAAGTTTCACGACTAAGTCTCAGAGTTGAGTCTTAAGGTTAAAACTTAACCTTAAGTCTTAGGGTTAAGTCTTATGCTTATATCTTAATGTTAAATCGTAATTTTAAGTCTTAGGGTTAAGTCTAAAGTTTAAATCACAAGTTGAAGTCTTGGGGTTAACTCTTTAGAGTTAAGTCTTGGGGATAAGTCTTCGGGTTAAGTCTTACAATTGAAGTCCTAAGGTTAACTCTTAGGGTTAAATCTGTAAGGTCAACACTTAAGGTTAACTCTTAGGGTTAAGTTTAGGGTTAAGTCTTAAGGTTACATCTTCAAGTTAAAGATTAAGGTTAAGTCTTAGGGTTATTTCTTAAGTTTAAGTCTGAGGGTTATATCTGAGCGTTAATTATTAAGTTGAAGTCTTAGAGCTAATTCTCAGGGTTAAGTCTTAAAGTTACTTCTTAAGGTTGAGTCTTAGGGTTAAGTTTTAAGGTTAAGTCCGAATGTTACATCTTAAAGTTAAGTCTTAGGGTTAAATCTCAGTGTTAAGTCTCAAGGTTAGGTCTCAGGGTATAAGTCGTAAGGCTGTGTCTTAATGTTCAGTCTTATTGTTAAGTCTTAAAAGTTATATTTTAGGGTTCAGTCTTAGGGTTAAATTTTAAGGTTAAGTCTTAGGGTTAAGTCCTAAGGTGAAGTCTTATGGATTGAGTCTTAGGGTTAAGTCTAAAGTTTAATTCATAACTTGAAATCTTAGACTTAAGTCTTGGGGCTAAGTCTTAGGGTTAAGTCTTAAATCTTAGGTTTAAGTCTCAGTGTTGAGTCTTAGGGATAAGTCTTTGAATTACGTCTTCAAGTTTTGTCTTAAGGTTTAACCTTAAGGTTAAGTCATAGGGTTAAGCCTTAGGGTTAAGTTTTGAGTGTAAATCTTAAGGTTACGTTTGAAGGTTAAGTCTTAAGGTTAAGTCTTAATGGTACATCTTCAAGTTAAGTCTTAGCGTTAAGACTTAGGGTTAAATCCCAGGTTAAATTTCAAGGTAAAGTCTCAAGGTTAAGTCTCAGGGTTACGTGGTAAGGTTGTGTCTTAGGATTCAGTCTTAGGGTTAAGTTTTGAAGTTAAACTTTAGCTTAAGTCTTAGGGTTAAGTCTCAGGTTTAAGTCTCAGGATTATGTCTTAGGGTTAAGTCTTAATGTGAAGTCTTACATTTAAGTCTTAAGCTTAAGTCTTAGGGTTAAGCCTTAAGGTTAAGTGTCAGGGTTAATTCCTAAAGGTTAAGTCTTAAGTTTACATCTCATAGATTGAGTCTTAGGGTTAAGTCTTCATTTTAAGTCTTAGGGTTAAGTCTTAGAGTACAACCTTGAGGATAAGTCTTATGGTTAAGTCTCAGGGTTAAGTCTTAATGTTAAGTCTTAAGGTTGAGCCTTAAGGTTAAGTCTTAGGGTTAAGCCTTAGAGTTATGTCTTGGGGATAAGTCTCAAGATTAGGTATCAAGGTTAAAGCTCAAGGATAAGTCTCAGGGCTACGTTTTCGGGTTAAGTCTTAAGGTTAAATCTTAGGTTTAAGTCTCAGTTTTAAGTATTAGGGATAAGTCTTATGGATAAGTTTCACGACTAAGTCTCAGAGTTGAGTCTTAAGGTTAAAACTTAACCTTAAGTCTTAGGGTTAAGTCTTATGCTTATATCTTAATGTTAAATCGTAATTTTAAGTCTTAGGGTTAAGTCTAAAGTTTAAATCACAAGTTGAAGTCTTGGGGTTAACTCTTTAGAGTTAAGTCTTGGGGATAAGTCTTCGGGTTAAGTCTTACAATTGAAGTCCTAAGGTTAACTCTTAGGGTTAAATCTGTAAGGTCAACACTTAAGGTTAACTCTTAGGGTTAAGTTTAGGGTTAAGTCTTAAGGTTACATCTTCAAGTTAAAGATTAAGGTTAAGTCTTAGGGTTATTTCTTAAGTTTAAGTCTGAGGGTTATATCTGAGCGTTAATTATTAAGTTTAAGTCTTAGGGTTAAGTCTTAAAGTTACTTCTTAAGGTTGAGTCTTAGGGTTAAGTTTTAAGGTTAAGTCCGAATGTTACATCTTAAAGTTAAGTCTTAGGGTTAAATCTCAGTGTTAAGTCTCAAGGTTAGGTCTCAGGGTATAAGTCGTAAGGCTGTGTCTTAATGTTCAGTCTTATTTTTAAGTCTTAAAAGTTATATTTTAGGGTTCAGTCTTAGGGTTAAATTTTAAGGTTAAGTCTTAGGGTTAAGTCCTAAGGTGAAGTCTTATGGATTGAGTCTTAGGGTTAAGTCTAAAGTTTAATTCATAACTTGAAATCTTAGACTTAAGTCTTGGGGCTAAGTCTTAGGGTTAAGTCTTAAATCTTAGCTTTAAGTCTCAGTGTTGAGTCTGAGGGATAAGTCTTTGAATTACGTCTTCAAGTTTTGTCTTAAGGTTTAACCTTAAGGTTAAGTCATAGGGTTAAGCCTTAGGGTTAAGTTTTGAGTGTAAATCTTAAGGTTACGTTTGAAGGTTAAGTCTTAAGGTTAAGTCTTAATGGTACATCTTCAAGTTAAGTCTTAGCGTTAAGACTTAGGGTTAAATCCCAGGTTAAATTTCAAGGTAAAGTCTCAAGGTTAAGTCTCAGGGTTACGTGGTAAGGTTGTGTCTTAGGATTCAGTCTTAGGGTTAAGTTTTGAAGTTAAACTTTAGCTTAAGTCTTAGGGATAAGTCTCAGGTTTAAGTCTCAGGATTATGTCTTAGGGTTAAGTCTTAATGTTAAGTCTTAAGGTTGAGCCTTAAGGTTAAGTCTTAGGGTTAAGCCTTAGAGTTATGTCTTGGGGATAAGTCTTAGGGCTAAGTCTCAAGATTAGGTATCAAGGTTAAAGCTCAAGGATAAGTCTCAGGGCTACGTTTTCGGGTTAAGTCTTAAGGTTAAATCTTAGGTTTAAGTCTCAGTTTTAAGTATTAGGGATAAGTCTTATTGATAAGTTTCACGACTAAGTCTCAGGGTTGAGTCTTAAGGTTAAAACTTAACCTTAAGTCTTAGGGTTAAGTCTTATGGTTATATCTTAATGTTAAATCGTAATTTTAAGTCTTAGGGTTAAGTCTAAAGTTTAAATCACAAGTTGAAGTCTTGGGGTTAACTCTTTAGAGTTAAGTCTTGGGGATAAGTCTTCGGGTTAAGTCTTACAATTGAAGTCCTAAGGTTAACTCTTAGGGTTAAATCTGTAAGGTCAACACTTAAGGTTAACTCTTAGGATTAAGTTTAGGGTTAAGTCTTAAGGTTACATCTTCAAGTTAAAGATTAAGGTTAAGTCTTAGGGTTATTTCTTAAGTTTAAGTCTGAGGGTTATATCTGAGCATTAATTATTAAGTTGAAGTCTTAGAGTTAATTCTCAGGGTTAAGTCTTAAAGTTACTTCTTAAGGTTGAGTCTTAGGGTTAAGTTTTAAGGTTAAGTCCGAATGTTACATCTTAAAGTTAAGTCTTAGGGTTAAATCTCAGTGTTAAGTCTCAAGGTTAGGTCTCAGGGTATAAGTCGTAAGGCTGTGTCTTAATGTTCAGTCTTATTGTTAAGTCTTAAAAGTTATATTTTAGGGTTCAGTCTTAGGGTTAAATTTTAAGGTTAAGTCTTAGGGTTAAGTCCTAAGGTGAAGTCTTATGGATTGAGTCTTAGGGTTAAGTCTAAAGTTTAATTCATAACTTGAAATCTTAGACTTAAGTCTTGGGGCTAAATCTTAGGGTTAAGTCTTAAATCTTAGCTTTAAGTCTCAGTGTTGAGTCTTAGGGATAAGTCTTTGAATTACGTCTTCAAGTTTTGTCTTAAGGTTTAACCTTAAGGTTAAGTCATAGGGTTAAGCCTTAGGGTTAAGTTTTGAGTGTAAATCTTAAGGTTACCTTTGAAGGTTAAGTCTTAAGGTTAAGCCTTAATGGTACATCTTCAAGTTAAGTCTTAGCATTAAGACTTAGGGTTAAATCCCAGGTTAAATTTCAAGGTAAAGTCTCAAGGTTAAGTCTCAGGGTTACGTGGTAAGGTTGTGTCTTAGGATTCAGTCTTAGGGTTAAGTTTTGAAGTTAAACTTTAGCTTAAGTCTTAGGGTTAAGTCTCAGGTTTAAGTCTCAGGATTATGTCTTAGGGTTAAGTCTTAATGTGAAGTCTTACATTTAAGTCTTAAGCTTAAGTCTTAGGGTTAAGCCTTAAGGTTAAGTGTCAGGGTTAATTCCTAAAGGTTAAGTCTTAAGTTTACATCTCATAGATTGAGCCTTAGGGTTAAGTCTTCATTTTAAGTCTTAGGGTTAAGTCTTAGAGTACAACCTTGAGGATAAGTCTTATGGTTAAGTCTCAGGGTTAAGTCTTAATGTTAAGTCTTAAGGTTGAGCCTTAAGGTTAAGTCTTAGGGTTAAGCCTTAGAGTTATGTCTTGGGGATAAGTCTTAGGGCTAAGTCTCAAGATTAGGTATCAAGGTTAAAGCTCAAGGATAAGTCTCAGGGCTACGTTCTCGGGTTAAGTCTTAAGGTTAAATCTTAGGTTTAAGTCTCAGTTTTAAGTATTAGGGATAAGTCTTATGGATAAGTTTCACGACTAAGTCTCAGGGTTGAGTCTTAAGGTTAAAACTTAACCTTAAGTCTTAGGGTTAATTCTTATGGTTATATCTTAATGTTAAATCGTAATTTTAAGTCTTAGGGTTAAGTCTAAAGTTTAAATCACAAGTTGAAGTCTTGGGGTTAACTCTTTAGAGTTAAGTCTTGGGGATAAGTCTTCGGGTTAAGTCTTACAATTGAAGTCCTAAGGTTAACTCTTAGGGTTAAATCTGTAAGGTCAACACTTAAGGTTAACTCTTAGGGTTAAGTTTAGGGTTAAGTCTTAAGGTTACATCTTCAAGTTAAAGATTAAGGTTAAGTCTTAGGGTTATTTCTTAAGTTTAAGTCTGAGGGTTATATCTGAGCGTTAATTATTAAGTTGAAGTCTTAGGGTTAAGTCTTAAAGTTACTTCTTAAGGTTGAGTCTTAGGGTTAAGTTTTAAGGTTAAGTCCGAATGTCACATCTTAAAGTTAAGTCTTAGGGTTAAATCTCAGTGTTAAGTCTCAAGGTTAGGTCTCAGGGTATAAGTCGTAAGGCTGTGTCTTAATGTTCAGTCTTATTGTTAAGTCTTAAAAGTTATATTTTAGGGTTCAGTCTTAGGGTTAAATTTTAAGGTTAAGTCTTAGGGTTAAGTCTTAAGGTGAAGTCTTATGGATTGAGTCTTAGGGTTAAGTCTAAAGTTTAATTCATAACTTGAAATCTTAGACTTAAGTCTTGGGGCTAAATCTTAGGGTTAAGTCTTAAATCTTAGGTTTAAGTCTCAGTGTTGAGTCTTAGGGATAAGTCTTTGAATTACGTCTTCAAGTTTTGTCTTAAGGTTTAACCTTAAGGTTAAGTCATAGGGTTAAGCCTTAGGGTTAAGTTTTGAGTGTAAATCTTAAGGTTACGTTTGAAGGTTAAGTCTTAAGGTTAAGTCTTAATGGTACATCTTCAAGTTAAGTCTTAGCGTTAAGACTTAGGGTTAAATCCCAGGTTAAATTTCAAGGTAAAGTCTCAAGGTTAAGTCTCAGGGTTACGTGGTAAGGTTGTGTCTTAGGATTCAGTCTTAGGGTTAAGTTTTGAAGTTAAACTTTAGCTTAAGTCTTAGGGTTAAGTCTCAGGTTTAAGTCTCAGGATTATGTCTTAGGGTGAAGTCTTAATGTGAAGTCTTACATTTAAGTCTTAAGCTTAAGTCTTAGGGTTAAGCCTCAAGGTTAAGTGTCAGGGTTAATTCCTAAAGGTTAAGTCTTAAGTTTACATCTCATAGATTGAGTCTTAGGGTTAAGTCTTCATTTTAAGTCTTAGGGTTAAGTCTTAGAGTACAACCTTGAGGATAAGTCTTATGGTTAAGTCTCAGGGTTAAGTCTTAATGTTAAGTCTTAAGGTTGAGCCTTAAGGTTAAGTCTTAGGGTTAAGCCTTAGAGTTATGTCTTGGGGATAAGTCTTAGGGCTAAGTCTCAAGATTAGGTATCAAGGTTAAAGCTCAAGGATAAGTCTCAGGGCTACGTTTTCGGGTTAAGTCTTAAGGTTAAATCTTAGGTTTAAGTCTCAGTTTTAAGTATTAGGGATAAGTCTTATGGATAAGTTTCACGACTAAGTCTCAGGGTTGAGTCTTAAGGTTAAAACTTAACCTTAAGTCTTAGGGTTAAGTCTTATGGTTATATCTTAATGTTAAATCGTAATTTTAAGTCTTAGGGTTAAGTCTAAAGTTTAAATCACAAGTTGAAGTCTTGGGGTTAACTCTTTAGAGTTAAGTCTTGGGGATAAGTCTTCGGGTTAAGTCTTACAATTGAAGTCCTAAGGTTAACTCTTAGGGTTAAATCTGTAAGGTCAACACTTAAGGTTAACTCTTAGGGTTAAGTTTAGGGTTAAGTCTTAAGGTTACATCTTGAAGTTAAAGATTAAGGTTAAGTCTTAGGGTTATTTCTTAAGTTTAAGTCTGAGGGTTATATCTGAGCGTTAATTATTAAGTTGAAGTCTTAGGGTTAAGTCTTAAAGTTACTTCTTAAGGTTGAGTCTTAGGGTTAAGTTTTAAGGTTAAGTCCGAATGTTACATCTTAAAGTTAAGTCTTAGGGTTAAATCTCAGTGTTAAGTCTCAAGGTTAGGTCTCAGGGTATAAGTCGTAAGGCTGTGTCTTAATGTTCAGTCTTATTGTTAAGTCTTAAAAGTTATATTTTAGGGTTCAGTCTTAGGGTTAAATTTTAAGGTTAAGTCTTAGGGTTAAGTCCTAAGGTGAAGTCTTATGGATTGAGTCTTAGGGTTAAGTCTAAAGTTTAATTCATAACTTGAAATCTTAGACTTAAGTCTTGGGGCTAAATCTTAGGGTTAAGTCTTAAATCTTAGCTTTAAGTCTCAGTGTTGAGTCTTAGGGATAAGTCTTTGAATTACGTCTTCAAGTTTTGTCTTAAGGTTTAACCTTAAGGTTAAGTCATAGGGTTAAGCCTTAGGGTTAAGTTTTGAGTGTAAATCTTAAGGTTACCTTTGAAGGTTAAGTCTTAAGGTTAAGCCTTAATGGTACATCTTCAAGTTAAGTCTTAGCATTAAGACTTAGGGTTAAATCCCAGGTTAAATTTCAAGGTAAAGTCTCAAGGTTAAGTCTCAGGGTTACGTGGTAAGGTTGTGTCTTAGGATTCAGTCTTAGGGTTAAGTTTTGAAGTTAAACTTTAGGTTAAGTCTTAGGGTTAAGTCTCAGGTTTAAGTCTCAGGATTATGTCTTAGGGTTAAGTCTTAATGTGAAGTCTTACATTTAAGTCTTAAGCTTAAGTCTTAGGGTTAAGCCTTAAGGTTAAGTGTCAGGGTTAATTCCTAAAGGTTAAGTCTTAAGTTTACATCTCATAGATTGAGTCTTAGGGTTAAGTCTTCATTTTAAGTCTTAGGGTTAAGTCTTAGAGTACAACCTTGAGGATAAGTCTTATGGTTAAGTCTCAGGGTTAAGTCTTAATGTTAAGTCTTAAGGTTGAGCCTTAAGGTTAAGTCTTAGGGTTAAGCCTTAGAGTTATGTCTTGGGGATAAGTCTTAGGGCTAAGTCTCAAGATTAGGTATCAAGGTTAAAGCTCAAGGATAAGTCTCAGGGCTACGTTCTCGGGTTAAGTCTTAAGGTTAAATCTTAGGTTTAAGTCTCAGTTTTAAGTATTAGGGATAAGTCTTATGGATAAGTTTCACGACTAAGTCTCAGGGTTGAGTCTTAAGGTTAAAACTTAACCTTAAGTCTTAGGGTTAAGTCTTATGGTTATAATTAATGTTAAATCGTAATTTTAAGTCTTAGGGTTAAGTCTAAAGTTTAAATCACAAGTTGAAGTCTTGGGGTTAACTCTTTAGAGTTAAGTCTTGGGGATAAGTCTTCGGGTTAAGTCTTACAATTGAAGTCCTAAGGTTAACTCTTAGGGTTAAATCTGTAAGGTCAACACTTAAGGTTAACTCTTAGGGTTAAGTTTAGGGTTAAGTCTTAAGGTTACATCTTCAAGTTAAAGATTAAGGTTAAGTCTTAGGGTTATTTCTTAAGTTTAAGTCTGAGGGTTATATCTGAGCGTTAATTATTAAGTTGAAGTCTTAGGGTTAAGTCTTAAAGTTACTTCTTAAGGTTGAGTCTTAGGGTTAAGTTTTAAGGTTAAGTCCGAATGTTACATCTTAAAGTTAAGTCTTAGGGTTAAATCTCAGTGTTAAGTCTCAAGGTTAGGTCTCAGGGTATAAGTCGTAAGGCTGTGTCTTAATGTTCAGTCTTATTGTTAAGTCTTAAAAGTTATATTTTAGGGTTCAGTCTTAGGGTTAAATTTTAAGGTTAAGTCTTAGGGTTAAGTCCTAAGGTGAAGTCTTATGGATTGAGTCTTAGGGTTAAGTCTAAAGTTTAATTCATAACTTGAAATCTTAGACTTAAGTCTTGGGGCTAAATCTTAGGGTTAAGTCTTAAATCTTAGCTTTAAGTCTCAGTGTTGAGTCTTAGGGATAAGTCTTTGAATTACGTCTTCAAGTTTTGTCTTAAGGTTTAACCTTAAGGTTAAGTCATAGGGTTAAGCCTTAGGGTTAAGTTTTGAGTGTAAATCTTAAGGTTACGTTTGAAGGTTAAGTCTTAAGGTTAAGTCTTAATGGTACATCTTCAAGTTAAGTCTTAGCGTTAAGACTTAGGGTTAAATCCCAGGTTAAATTTCAAGGTAAAGTCTCAAGGTTAAGTCTCAGGGTTACGTGGTAAGGTTGTGTCTTAGGATTCAGTCTTAGGGTTAAGTTTTGAAGTTAAACTTTAGCTTAAGTCTTAGGGTTAAGTCTCAGGTTTAAGTCTCAGGATTATGTCTTAGGGTTAAGTCTTAATGTGAAGTCTTACATTTAAGTCTTAAGCTTAAGTCTTAGGGTTAAGCCTTAAGGTTAAGTGTCAGGGTTAATTCCTAAAGGTTAAGTCTTAAGTATACATCTCATAGATTGAGTCTTAGGGTTAAGTCTTCATTTTAAGTCTTAGGGTTAAGTCTTAGAGTACAACCTTGAGGATAAGTCTTATGGTTAAGTCTCAGGGTTAAGTCTTAATGTTAAGTCTTAAGGTTGAGCCTTAAGGTTAAGTCTTAGGGTTAAGCCTTAGAGTTATGTCTTGGGGATAAGTCTTAGGGCTAAGTCTCAAGATTAGGTATCAAGGTTAAAGCTCAAGGATAAGTCTCAGGGCTACGTTTTCGGGTTAAGTCTTAAGGTTAAATCTTAGGTTTAAGTCTCAGTTTTAAGTATTAGGAATAAGTCTTATGGATAAGTTTCACGACTAAGTCTCAGGGTTGAGTCTTAAGGTTAAAACTTAACCTTAAGTCTTAGGGTTAAGTCTTATGCTTATATCTTAATGTTAAATCGTAATTTTAAGTCTTAGGGTTAAGTCTAAAGTTTAAATCACAAGTTGAAGTCTTGGGGTTAACTCTTTAGAGTTAAGTCTTGGGGATAAGTCTTCGGGTTAAGTCTTACAATTGAAGTCCTAAGGTTAACTCTTAGGGTTAAATCTGTAAGGTCAACACTTAAGGTTAACTCTTAGGGTTAAGTTTAGGGTTAAGTCTTAAGGTTACATCTTGAAGTTAAAGATTAAGGTTAAGTCTTAGGGTTATTTCTTAAGTTTAAGTCTGAGGGTTATATCTGAGCGTTAATTATTAAGTTGAAGTCTTAGGGTTAAGTCTTAAAGTTACTTCTTAAGGTTGAGTCTTAGGGTTAAGTTTTAAGGTTAAGTCCGAATGTTACATCTTAAAGTTAAGTCTTAGGGTTAAATCTCAGTGTTAAGTCTCAAGGTTAGGTCTCAGGGTATAAGTCGTAAGGCTGTGTCTTAATGTTCAGTCTTATTGTTAAGTCTTAAAAGTTATATTTTAGGGTTCAGTCTTAGGGTTAAATTTTAAGGTTAAGTCTTAGGGTTAAGTCCTAAGGTGAAGTCTTATGGATTGAGTCTTAGGGTTAAGTCTAAAGTTTAATTCATAACTTGAAATCTTAGACTTAAGTCTTGGGGCTAAATCTTAGGGTTAAGTCTTAAATCTTAGGTTTAAGTCTCAGTGTTGAGTCTTAGGGATAAGTCTTTGAATTACGTCTTCAAGTTTTGTCTTAAGGTTTAACCTTAAGGTTAAGTCATAGGGTTAAGCCTTAGGGTTAAGTTTTGAGTGTAAATCTTAAGGTTACGTTTGAAGGTTAAGTCTTAAGGTTAAGTCTTAATGGTACATCTTCAAGTTAAGTCTTAGCATTAAGACTTAGGGTTAAATCCCAGGTTAAATTTCAAGGTAAAGTCTCAAGGTTAAGTCTCAGGGTTACGTGGTAAGGTTGTGTCTTAGGATTCAGTCTTAGGGTTAAGTTTTGAAGTTAAACTTTAGGTTAAGTCTTAGGGTTAAGTCTCAGGTTTAAGTCTCAGGATTATGTCTTAGGGTTAAGTCTTAATGTGAAGTCTTACATTTAAGTCTTAAGCTTAAGTCTTAGGGTTAAGCCTTAAGGTTAAGTGTCAGGGTTAATTCCTAAAGGTTAAGTCTTAAGTTTACATCTCATAGATTGAGTCTTAGGGTTAAGTCTTCATTTTAAGTCTTAGGGTTAAGTCTTAGAGTACAACCTTGAGGATAAGTCTTATGGTTAAGTCTCAGGGTTAAGTCTTAATGTTAAGTCTTAAGGTTGAGCCTTAAGGTTAAGTCTTAGGGTTAAGCCTTAGAGTTATGTCTTGGGGATAAGTCTTAGGGCTAAGTCTCAGGATTAGGTATCAAGGTTAAAGCTCAAGGATAAGTCTCAGGGCTACGTTTTCGGGTTAAGTCTTAAGGTTAAATCTTAGGTTTAAGTCTCAGTTTTAAGTATTAGGAATAAGTCTTATGGATAAGTTTCACGACTAAGTCTCAGGGTTGAGTCTTAAGGTTAAAACTTAACCTTAAGTCTTAGGGTTAAGTCTTATGCTTATATCTTAATGTTAAGTCGTAATTTTAAGTCTTAGGGTTAAGTCTAAAGTTTAAATCACAAGTTGAAGTCTTGGGGTTAACTCTTTAGAGTTAAGTCTTGGGGATAAGTCTTCGGGTTAAGTCTTACAATTGAAGTCCTAAGGTTAACTCTTAGGGTTAAATCTGTAAGGTCAACACTTAAGGTTAACTCTTAGGGTTAAGTTTAGGGTTAAGTCTTAAGGTTACATCTTGAAGTTAAAGATTAAGGTTAAGTCTTAGGGTTATTTCTTAAGTTTAAGTCTGAGGGTTATATCTGAGCGTTAATTATTAAGTTGAAGTCTTAGAGTTAATTCTCAGGGTTAAGTCTTAAAGTTACTTCTTAAGGTTGAGTCTTAGGGTTAAGTTTTAAGGTTAAGTCCGAATGTTACATCTTAAAGTTAAGTCTTAGGGTTAAATCTCAGTGTTAAGTCTCAAGGTTAGGTCTCAGGGTATAAGTCGTAAGGCTGTGTCTTAATGTTCAGTCTTATTGTTAAGTCTTAAAAGTTATATTTTAGGGTTCAGTCTTAGGGTTAAATTTTAAGGTTAAGTCTTAGGGTTAAGTCCTAAGGTGAAGTCTTATGGATTGAGTCTTAGGGTTAAGTCTAAAGTTTAATTCATAACTTGAAATCTTAGACTTAAGTCTTGGGGCTAAGTCTTAGGGTTAAGTCTTAAATCTTAGGTTTAAGTCTCAGTGTTGAGTCTTAGGGATAAGTCTTTGAATTACGTCTTCAAGTTTTGTCTTAAGGTTTAACCTTAAGGTTAAGTCATAGGGTTAAGCCTTAGGGTTAAGTTTTGAGTGTAAATCTTAAGGTTACGTTTGAAGGTTAAGTCTTAAGGTTAAGTCTTAATGGTACATCTTCAAGTTAAGTCTTAGCGTTAAGACTTAGGGTTAAATCCCAGGTTAAATTTCAAGGTAAAGTCTCAAGGTTAAGTCTCAGGGTTACGTGGTAAGGTTGTGTCTTAGGATTCAGTCTTAGGGTTAAGTTTTGAAGTTAAACTTTAGGTTAAGTCTTAGGGTTAAGTCTCAGGTTTAAGTCTCAGGATTATGTCTTAGGGTTCAGTCTTAATGTGAAGTCTTACATTTAAGTCTTAAGCTTAAGTCTTAGGGTTAAGCCTCAAGGTTAAGTGTCAGGGTTAATTCCTAAAGGTTAAGTCTTAAGTTTACATCTCATAGATTGAGTCTTAGGGTTAAGTCTTCATTTTAAGTCTTAGGGTTAAGTCTTAGAGTACAACCTTGAGGATAAGTCTTATGGTTAAGTCTCAGGGTTAAGTCTTAATGTTAAGTCTTAAGGTTGAGCCTTAAGGTTAAGTCTTAGGGTTAAGCCTTAGAGTTATATCTTGGGGATAAGTCTCAAGATTAGGTATCAAGGTTAAAGCTCAAGGATAAGTCTCAGGGCTACGTTTTCGGGTTAAGTCTTAAGGTTAAATCTTAGGTTTAAGTCTCAGTTTTAAGTATTAGGGATAAGTCTTATGGATAAGTTTCACGACTAAGTCTCAGGGTTGAGTCTTAAGGTTAAAACTTAACCTTAAGTCTTAGGGTTAAGTCTTATGCTTATATCTTAATGTTAAGTCGTAATTTTAAGTCTTAGGGTTAAGTCTAAAGTTTAAATCACAAGTTGAAGTCTTGGGGTTAACTCTTTAGAGTTAAGTCTTGGGGATAAGTCTTCGGGTTAAGTCTTACAATTGAAGTCCTAAGGTTAACTCTTAGGGTTAAATCTGTAAGGTCAACACTTAAGGTTAACTCTTAGGGTTAAGTTTAGGGTTAAGTCTTAAGGTTACATCTTGAAGTTAAAGATTAAGGTTAAGTCTTAGGGTTATTTCTTAAGTTTAAGTCTGAGGGTTATATCTGAGCGTTAATTATTAAGTTGAAGTCTTAGAGTTAATTCTCAGGGTTAAGTCTTAAAGTTACTTCTTAAGGTTGAGTCTTAGGGTTAAGTTTTAAGGTTAAGTCCGAATGTTACATCTTAAAGTTAAGTCTTAGGGTTAAATCTCAGTGTTAAGTCTCAAGGTTAGGTCTCAGGGTATAAGTCGTAAGGCTGTGTCTTAATGTTCAGTCTTATTGTTAAGTCTTAAAAGTTATATTTTAGGGTTCAGTCTTAGGGTTAAATTTTAAGGTTAAGTCTTAGGGTTAAGTCCTAAGGTGAAGTCTTATGGATTGAGTCTTAGGGTTAAGTCTAAAGTTTAATTCATAACTTGAAATCTTAGACTTAAGTCTTGGGGCTAAGTCTTAGGGTTAAGTCTTAAATCTTAGGTTTAAGTCTCAGTGTTGAGTCTTAGGGATAAGTCTTTGAATTACGTCTTCAAGTTTTGTCTTAAGGTTTAACCTTAAGGTTAAGTCATAGGGTTAAGCCTTAGGGTTAAGTTTTGAGTGTAAATCTTAAGGTTACGTTTGAAGGTTAAGTCTTAAGGTTAAGTCTTAATGGTACATCTTCAAGTTAAGTCTTAGCGTTAAGACTTAGGGTTAAATCCCAGGTTAAATTTCAAGGTAAAGTCTCAAGGTTAAGTCTCAGGGTTACGTGGTAAGGTTGTGTCTTAGGATTCAGTCTTAGGGTTAAGTTTTGAAGTTAAACTTTAGGTTAAGTCTTAGGGTTAAGTCTCAGGTTTAAGTCTCAGGATTATGTCTTAGGGTTCAGTCTTAATGTGAAGTCTTACATTTAAGTCTTAAGCTTAAGTCTTAGGGTTAAGCCTCAAGGTTAAGTGTCAGGGTTAATTCCTAAAGGTTAAGTCTTAAGTTTACATCTCATAGATTGAGTCTTAGGGTTAAGTCTTCATTTTAAGTCTTAGGGTTAAGTCTTAGAGTACAACCTTGAGGATAAGTCTTATGGTTAAGTCTCAGGGTTAAGTCTTAATGTTAAGTCTTAAGGTTGAGCCTTAAGGTTAAGTCTTAGGGTTAAGCCTTAGAGTTATGTCTTGGGGATAAGTCTTAGGGCTAAGTCTCAGGATTAGGTATCAAGGTTAAAGCTCAAGGATAAGTCTCAGGGCTACGTTTTCGGGTTAAGTCTTAAGGTTAAATCTTAGGTTTAAGTCTCAGTTTTAAGTTTTAGGGATAAGTCTTATGGATAAATTTCACGACTAAGTCTCAGGGTTGAGTCTTAAGGTTAAAACTTAACCTTAAGTCTTAGGGTTAAGTCTTATGCTTATATCTTAATGTTAAGTCGTAATTTTAAGTCTTAGGGTTAAGTCTAAAGTTTAAATCACAAGTTGAAGTCTTGGGGTTAACTCTTTAGAGTTAAGTCTTGGGGATAAGTCTTCGGGTTAAGTCTTACAATTGAAGTCCTAAGGTTAACTCTTAGGGTTAAATCTGTAAGGTCAACACTTAAGGTTAACTCTTAGGGTTAAGTTTAGGGTTAAGTCTTAAGGTTACATCTTCAAGTTAAAGATTAAGGTTAAGTCTTAGGGTTATTTCTTAAGTTTAAGTCTGAGGGTTATATCTGAGCGTTAATTATTAAGTTGAAGTCTTAGAGTTAATTCTCAGGGTTAAGTCTTAAAGTTACTTCTTAAGGTTGAGTCTTAGGGTTAAGTTTTAAGGTTAAGTCCGAATGTTACATCTTAAAGTTAAGTCTTAGGGTTAAATCTCAGTGTTAAGTCTCAAGGTTAGGTCTCAGGGTATAAGTCGTAAGGCTGTGTCTTAATGTTCAGTCTTATTGTTAAGTCTTAAAAGTTATATTTTAGGGTTCAGTCTTAGGGTTAAATTTTAAGGTTAAGTCTTAGGGTTAAGTCCTAAGGTGAAGTCTTATGGATTGAGTCTTAGGGTTAAGTCTAAAGTTTAATTCATAACTTGAAATCTTAGACTTAAGTCTTGGGGCTAAGTCTTAGGGTTAAGTCTTAAATCTTAGGTTTAAGTCTCAGTGTTGAGTCTTAGGGATAAGTCTTTGAATTACGTCTTCAAGTTTTGTCTTAAGGTTTAACCTTAAGGTTAAGTCATAGGGTTAAGCCTTAGGGTTAAGTTTTGAGTGTAAATCTTAAGGTTACGTTTGAAGGTTAAGTCTTAAGGTTAAGTCTTAATGGTACATCTTCAAGTTAAGTCTTAGCGTTAAGACTTAGGGTTAAATCCCAGGTTAAATTTCAAGGTAAAGTCTCAAGGTTAAGTCTCAGGGTTACGTGGTAAGGTTGTGTCTTAGGATTCAGTCTTAGGGTTAAGTTTTGAAGTTAAACTTTAGGTTAAGTCTTAGGGTTAAGTCTCAGGTTTAAGTCTCAGGATTATGTCTTAGGGTTCAGTCTTAATGTGAAGTCTTACATTTAAGTCTTAAGCTTAAGTCTTAGGGTTAAGCCTTAAGGTTAAGTGTCAGGGTTAATTCCTAAAGGTTAAGTCTTAAGTTTACATCTCATAGATTGAGTCTTAGGGTTAAGTCTTCATTTTAAGTCTTAGGGTTAAGTCTTAGAGTACAACCTTGAGGATAAGTCTTATGGTTAAGTCTCAGGGTTAAGTCTTAATGTTAAGTCTTAAGGTTGAGCCTTAAGGTTAAGTCTTAGGGTTAAGCCTTAGAGTTATGTCTTGGGGATAAGTCTCAAGATTAGGTATCAAGGTTAAAGCTCAAGGATAAGTCTCAGGGCTACGTTTTCGGGTTAAGTCTTAAGGTTAAATCTTAGGTTTAAGTCTCAGTTTTAAGTATTAGGGATAAGTCTTATGGATAAGTTTCACGACTAAGTCTCAGAGTTGAGTCTTAAGGTTAAAACTTAACCTTAAGTCTTAGGGTTAAGTCTTATGCTTATATCTTAATGTTAAATCGTAATTTTAAGTCTTAGGGTTAAGTCTAAAGTTTAAATCACAAGTTGAAGTCTTGGGGTTAACTCTTTAGAGTTAAGTCTTGGGGATAAGTCTTCGGGTTAAGTCTTACAATTGAAGTCCTAAGGTTAACTCTTAGGGTTAAATCTGTAAGGTCAACACTTAAGGTTAACTCTTAGGGTTAAGTTTAGGGTTAAGTCTTAAGGTTACATCTTGAAGTTAAAGATTAAGGTTAAGTCTTAGGGTTATTTCTTAAGTTTAAGTCTGAGGGTTATATCTGAGCGTTAATTATTAAGTTGAAGTCTTAGGGTTAAGTCTTAAAGTTACTTCTTAAGGTTGAGTCTTAGGGTTAAGTTTTAAGGTTAAGTCCGAATGTTACATCTTAAAGTTAAGTCTTAGGGTTAAATCTCAGTGTTAAGTCTCAAGGTTAGGTCTCAGGGTATAAGTCGTAAGGCTGTGTCTTAATGTTCAGTCTTATTGTTAAGTCTTAAAAGTTATATTTTAGGGTTCAGTCTTAGGGTTAAATTTTAAGGTTAAGTCTTAGGGTTAAGTCCTAAGGTGAAGTCTTATGGATTGAGTCTTAGGGTTAAGTCTAAAGTTTAATTCATAACTTGAAATCTTAGACTTAAGTCTTGGGGCTAAATCTTAGGGTTAAGTCTTAAATCTTAGGTTTAAGTCTCAGTGTTGAGTCTTAGGGATAAGTCTTTGAATTACGTCTTCAAGTTTTGTCTTAAGGTTTAACCTTAAGGTTAAGTCATAGGTTTAAGCCTTAGGGTTAAGTTTTGAGTGTAAATCTTAAGGTTACGTTTGAAGGTTAAGTCTTAAGGTTAAGTCTTAATGGTACATCTTCAAGTTAAGTCTTAGCGTTAAGACTTAGGGTTAAATCCCAGGTTAAATTTCAAGGTAAAGTCTCAAGGTTAAGTCTCAGGGTTACGTGGTAAGGTTGTGTTTTAGGATTCAGTCTTAGGGTTAAGTTTTGAAGTTAAACTTTAGGTTAAGTCTTAGGGTTAAGTCTCAGGTTTAAGTCTCAGGATTATGTCTTAGGGTTCAGTCTTAATGTGAAGTCTTACATTTAAGTCTTAAGCTTAAGTCTTAGGGTTAAGCCTTAAGGTTAAGTGTCAGGGTTAATTCCTAAAGGTTAAGTCTTAAGTTTACATCTCATAGATTGAGTCTTAGGGTTAAGTCTTCATTTTAAGTCTTAGGGTTAAGTCTTAGAGTACAACCTTGAGGATAAGTCTTATGGTTAAGTCTCAGGGTTAAGTCTTAATGTTAAGTCTTAAGGTTGAGCCTTAAGGTTAAGTCTTAGGGTTAAGCCTTAGAGTTATGTCTTGGGGATAAGTCTTAGGGCTAAGTCTCAGGATTAGGTATCAAGGTTAAAGCTCAAGGATAAGTCTCAGGGCTACGTTTTCGGGTTAAGTCTTAAGGTTAAATCTTAGGTTTAAGTCTCAGTTTTAAGTTTTAGGGATAAGTCTTATGGATAAATTTCACGACTAAGTCTCAGGGTTGAGTCTTAAGGTTAAAACTTAACCTTAAGTCTTAGGGTTAAGTCTTATGCTTATATCTTAATGTTAAGTCGTAATTTTAAGTCTTAGGGTTAAGTCTAAAGTTTAAATCACAAGTTGAAGTCTTGGGGTTAACTCTTTAGAGTTAAGTCTTGGGGATAAGTCTTCGGGTTAAGTCTTACAATTGAAGTCCTAAGGTTAACTCTTAGGGTTAAATCTGTAAGGTCAACACTTAAGGTTAACTCTTAGGGTTAAGTTTAGGGTTAAGTCTTAAGGTTACATCTTCAAGTTAAAGATTAAGGTTAAGTCTTAGGGTTATTTCTTAAGTTTAAGTCTGAGGGTTATATCTGAGCGTTAATTATTAAGTTGAAGTCTTAGAGTTAATTCTCAGGGTTAAGTCTTAAAGTTACTTCTTAAGGTTGAGTCTTAGGGTTAAGTTTTAAGGTTAAGTCCGAATGTTACATCTTAAAGTTAAGTCTTAGGGTTAAATCTCAGTGTTAAGTCTCAAGGTTAGGTCTCAGGGTATAAGTCGTAAGGCTGTGTCTTAATGTTCAGTCTTATTGTTAAGTCTTAAAAGTTATATTTTAGGGTTCAGTCTTAGGGTTAAATTTTAAGGTTAAGTCTTAGGGTTAAGTCCTAAGGTGAAGTCTTATGGATTGAGTCTTAGGGTTAAGTCTAAAGTTTAATTCATAACTTGAAATCTTAGACTTAAGTCTTGGGGCTAAGTCTTAGGGTTAAGTCTTAAATCTTAGGTTTAAGTCTCAGTGTTGAGTCTTAGGGATAAGTCTTTGAATTACGTCTTCAAGTTTTGTCTTAAGGTTTAACCTTAAGGTTAAGTCATAGGGTTAAGCCTTAGGGTTAAGTTTTGAGTGTAAATCTTAAGGTTACGTTTGAAGGTTAAGTCTTAAGGTTAAGTCTTAATGGTACATCTTCAAGTTAAGTCTTAGCGTTAAGACTTAGGGTTAAATCCCAGGTTAAATTTCAAGGTAAAGTCTCAAGGTTAAGTCTCAGGGTTACGTGGTAAGGTTGTGTCTTAGGATTCAGTCTTAGGGTTAAGTTTTGAAGTTAAACTTTAGGTTAAGTCTTAGGGTTAAGTCTCAGGTTTAAGTCTCAGGATTATGTCTTAGGGTTCAGTCTTAATGTGAAGTCTTACATTTAAGTCTTAAGCTTAAGTCTTAGGGTTAAGCCTCAAGGTTAAGTGTCAGGGTTAATTCCTAAAGGTTAAGTCTTAAGTTTACATCTCATAGATTGAGTCTTAGGGTTAAGTCTTCATTTTAAGTCTTAGGGTTAAGTCTTAGAGTACAACCTTGAGGATAAGTCTTATGGTTAAGTCTCAGGGTTAAGTCTTAATGTTAAGTCTTAAGGTTGAGCCTTAAGGTTAAGTCTTAGGGTTAAGCCTTAGAGTTATGTCTTGGGGATAAGTCTTAGGGCTAAGTCTCAGGATTAGGTATCAAGGTTAAAGCTCAAGGATAAGTCTCAGGGCTACGTTTTCGGGTTAAGTCTTAAGGTTAAATCTTAGGTTTAAGTCTCAGTTTTAAGTTTTAGGGATAAGTCTTATGGATAAATTTCACGACTAAGTCTCAGGGTTGAGTCTTAAGGTTAAAACTTAACCTTAAGTCTTAGGGTTAAGTCTTATGCTTATATCTTAATGTTAAGTCGTAATTTTAAGTCTTAGGGTTAAGTCTAAAGTTTAAATCACAAGTTGAAGTCTTGGGGTTAACTCTTTAGAGTTAAGTCTTGGGGATAAGTCTTCGGGTTAAGTCTTACAATTGAAGTCCTAAGGTTAACTCTTAGGGTTAAATCTGTAAGGTCAACACTTAAGGTTAACTCTTAGGGTTAAGTTTAGGGTTAAGTCTTAAGGTTACATCTTCAAGTTAAAGATTAAGGTTAAGTCTTAGGGTTATTTCTTAAGTTTAAGTCTGAGGGTTATATCTGAGCGTTAATTATTAAGTTGAAGTCTTAGAGTTAATTCTCAGGGTTAAGTCTTAAAGTTACTTCTTAAGGTTGAGTCTTAGGGTTAAGTTTTAAGGTTAAGTCCGAATGTTACATCTTAAAGTTAAGTCTTAGGGTTAAATCTCAGTGTTAAGTCTCAAGGTTAGGTCTCAGGGTATAAGTCGTAAGGCTGTGTCTTAATGTTCAGTCTTATTGTTAAGTCTTAAAAGTTATATTTTAGGGTTCAGTCTTAGGGTTAAATTTTAAGGTTAAGTCTTAGGGTTAAGTCCTAAGGTGAAGTCTTATGGATTGAGTCTTAGGGTTAAGTCTAAAGTTTAATTCATAACTTGAAATCTTAGACTTAAGTCTTGGGGCTAAGTCTTAGGGTTAAGTCTTAAATCTTAGGTTTAAGTCTCAGTGTTGAGTCTTAGGGATAAGTCTTTGAATTACGTCTTCAAGTTTTGTCTTAAGGTTTAACCTTAAGGTTAAGTCATAGGGTTAAGCCTTAGGGTTAAGTTTTGAGTGTAAATCTTAAGGTTACGTTTGAAGGTTAAGTCTTAAGGTTAAGTCTTAATGGTACATCTTCAAGTTAAGTCTTAGCGTTAAGACTTAGGGTTAAATCCCAGGTTAAATTTCAAGGTAAAGTCTCAAGGTTAAGTCTCAGGGTTACGTGGTAAGGTTGTGTCTTAGGATTCAGTCTTAGGGTTAAGTTTTGAAGTTAAACTTTAGCTTAAGTCTTAGGGTTAAGTCTCAGGTTTAAGTCTCAGGATTATGTCTTAGGGTGAAGTCTTAATGTGAAGTCTTACATTTAAGTCTTAAGCTTAAGTCTTAGGGTTAAGCCTTAAGGTTAAGTGTCAGGGTTAATTCCTAAAGGTTAAGTCTTAAGTTTACATCTCATAGATTGAGTCTTAGGGTTAAGTCTTCATTTTAAGTCTTAGGGTTAAGTCTTAGAGTACAACCTTGAGGATAAGTCTTATGGTTAAGTCTCAGGGTTAAGTCTTAATGTTAAGTCTTAAGGTTGAGCCTTAAGGTTAAGTCTTAGGGTTAAGCCTTAGAGTTATGTCTTGGGGATAAGTCTCAAGATTAGGTATCAAGGTTAAAGCTCAAGGATAAGTCTCAGGGCTACGTTTTCGGGTTAAGTCTTAAGGTTAAATCTTAGGTTTAAGTCTCAGTTTTAAGTATTAGGGATAAGTCTTATGGATAAGTTTCACGACTAAGTCTCAGAGTTGAGTCTTAAGGTTAAAACTTAACCTTAAGTCTTAGGGTTAAGTCTTATGCTTATATCTTAATGTTAAATCGTAATTTTAAGTCTTAGGGTTAAGTCTAAAGTTTAAATCACAAGTTGAAGTCTTGGGGTTAACTCTTTAGAGTTAAGTCTTGGGGATAAGTCTTCGGGTTAAGTCTTACAATTGAAGTCCTAAGGTTAACTCTTAGGGTTAAATCTGTAAGGTCAACACTTAAGGTTAACTCTTAGGGTTAAGTTTAGGGTTAAGTCTTAAGGTTACATCTTCAAGTTAAAGATTAAGGTTAAGTCTTAGGGTTATTTCTTAAGTTTAAGTCTGAGGGTTATATCTGAGCGTTAATTATTAAGTTGAAGTCTTAGGGTTAAGTCTTAAAGTTACTTCTTAAGGTTGAGTCTTAGGGTTAAGTTTTAAGGTTAAGTCCGAATGTTACATCTTAAAGTTAAGTCTTAGGGTTAAATCTCAGTGTTAAGTCTCAAGGTTAGGTCTCAGGGTATAAGTCGTAAGGCTGTGTCTTAATGTTCAGTCTTATTGTTAAGTCTTAAAAGTTATATTTTAGGGTTCAGTCTTAGGGTTAAATTTTAAGGTTAAGTCTTAGGGTTAAGTCCTAAGGTGAAGTCTTATGGATTGAGTCTTAGGGTTAAGTCTAAAGTTTAATTCATAACTTGAAATCTTAGACTTAAGTCTTGGGGCTAAATCTTAGGGTTAAGTCTTAAATCTTAGGTTTAAGTCTCAGTGTTGAGTCTTAGGGATAAGTCTTTGAATTACGTCTTCAAGTTTTGTCTTAAGGTTTAACCTTAAGGTTAAGTCATAGGGTTAAGCCTTAGGGTTAAGTTTTGAGTGTAAATCTTAAGGTTACCTTTGAAGGTTAAGTCTTAAGGTTAAGCCTTAATGGTACATCTTCAAGTTAAGTCTTAGCATTAAGACTTAGGGTTAAATCCCAGGTTAAATTTCAAGGTAAAGTCTCAAGGTTAAGTCTCAGGGTTACGTGGTAAGGTTGTGTCTTAGGATTCAGTCTTAGGGTTAAGTTTTGAAGTTAAACTTTAGCTTAAGTCTTAGGGTTAAGTCTCAGGTTTAAGTCTCAGGATTATGTTTTAGGGTTAAGTCTTAATGTTAAGTCTTAAGGTTGAGCCTTAAGGTTAAGTCTTAGGGTTAAGCCTTAGAGTTATGTCTTGGGGATAAGTCTTAGGGCTAAGTCTCAAGATTAGGTATCAAGGTTAAAGCTCAAGGATAAGTCTCAGGGCTACGTTTTCGGGTTAAGTCTTAAGGTTAAATCTTAGGTTTAAGTCTCAGTTTTAAGTATTAGGGATAAGTCTTATGGATAAGTTTCACGACTAAGTCTCAGGGTTGAGTCTTAAGGTTAAAACTTAACCTTAAGTCTTAGGGTTAAGTCTTATGGTTATATCTTAATGTTAAATCGTAATTTTAAGTCTTAGGGTTAAGTCTAAAGTTTAAATCACAAGTTGAAGTCTTGGGGTTAACTCTTTAGAGTTAAGTCTTGGGGATAAGTCTTCGGGTTAAGTCTTACAATTGAAGTCCTAAGGTTAACTCTTAGGGTTAAATCTGTAAGGTCAACACTTAAGGTTAACTCTTAGGGTTAAGTTTAGGGTTAAGTCTTAAGGTTACATCTTCAAGTTAAAGATTAAGGTTAAGTCTTAGGGTTATTTCTTAAGTTTAAGTCTGAGGGTTATATCTGAGCGTTAATTATTAAGTTGAAGTCTTAGAGTTAATTCTCAGGGTTAAGTCTTAAAGTTACTTCTTAAGGTTGAGTCTTAGGGTTAAGTTTTAAGGTTAAGTCCGAATGTTACATCTTAAAGTTAAGTCTTAGGGTTAAATCTCAGTGTTAAGTCTCAAGGTTAGGTCTCAGGGTATAAGTCATAAGGCTGTGTCTTAATGTTCAGTCTTATTGTTAAGTCTTAAAAGTTATATTTTAGGGTTCAGTCTTAGGGTTAAATTTTAAGGTTAAGTCTTAGGGTTAAGTCCTAAGGTGAAGTCTTATGGATTGAGTCTTAGGGTTAAGTCTAAAGTTTAATTCATAACTTGAAATCTTAGACTTAAGTCTTGGGGCTAAATCTTAGGGTTAAGTCTTAAATCTTAGGTTTAAGTCTCAGTGTTGAGTCTTAGGGATAAGTCTTTGAATTACGTCTTCAAGTTTTGTCTTAAGGTTTAACCTTAAGGTTAAGTCATAGGGTTAAGCCTTAGGGTTAAGTTTTGAGTGTAAATCTTAAGGTTACGTTTGAAGGTTAAGTCTTAAGGTTAAGTCTTAATGGTACATCTTCAAGTTAAGTCTTAGCGTTAAGACTTAGGGTTAAATCCCAGGTTAAATTTCAAGGTAAAGTCTCAAGGTTAAGTCTCAGGGTTACGTGGTAAGGTTGTGTCTTAGGATTCAGTCTTAGGGTTAAGTTTTGAAGTTAAACTTTAGGTTAAGTCTTAGGGTTAAGTCTCAGGTTTAAGTCTCAGGATTATGTCTTAGGGTTCAGTCTTAATGTGAAGTCTTACATTTAAGTCTTAAGCTTAAGTCTTAGGGTTAAGCCTTAAGGTTAAGTGTCAGGGTTAATTCCTAAAGGTTAAGTCTTAAGTTTACATCTCATAGATTGAGTCTTAGGGTTAAGTCTTCATTTTAAGTCTTAGGGTTAAGTCTTAGAGTACAACCTTGAGGATAAGTCTTATGGTTAAGTCTCAGGGTTAAGTCTTAATGTTAAGTCTTAAGGTTGAGCCTTAAGGTTAAGTCTTAGGGTTAAGCCTTAGAGTTATGTCTTGGGGATAAGTCTTAGGGCTAAGTCTCAAGATTAGGTATCAAGGTTAAAGCTCAAGGATAAGTCTCAGGGCTACGTTTTCGGGTTAAGTCTTAAGGTTAAATCTTAGGTTTAAGTCTCAGT
Organism: Falco punctatus; assembly: GCF_963210335.1. NCBI lineage: Eukaryota > Metazoa > Chordata > Aves > Falconiformes > Falconidae > Falco > Falco punctatus. Next base: position 227,149 of record NW_027660153.1, read on the forward strand.
TTTAAGTATTAGGGATAAGTCTTATGGATAAGTTTCACGACTAAGTTTCAGGGTTGAGTCTTAAGGTTAAAACTTAACCTTAAGTCTTAGGGTTAAGTCTTATGGTTATATCTTAATGTTAAATCGTAATGTTAAGTCTTAGGGTTAAGTCTAAAGTTTAAATCACAAGTTGAAGTCTTGGGGTTAACTCTTTAGAGTTAAGTCTTGGGGATAAGTCTTCGGGTTAAGTCTTACAATTGAAGTCCTAAGGTTAACTCTTAGGGTTAAATCTGTAAGGTCAACACTTAAGGTTAACTCTTAGGGTTAAGTTTAGGGTTAAGTCTTAAGGTTACATCTTGAAGTTAAAGATTAAGGTTAAGTCTTAGGGTTATTTCTTAAGTTTAAGTCTGAGGGTTATATCTGAGTGTTAATTATTAAGTTTAAGTCTTAGAGTTAATTCTCCGGGTTAAGTCTTAAAGTTACTTCTTAAGGTTGAGTCTTAGGGTTAAGTTTTAAGGTTAAGTCCGAATGTTACATCTTAAAGTTAAGTCTTAGGGTTAAATCTCAGTGTTAAGTCTCAAGGTTAGGTCTCAGGGTATAAGTCGTAAGGTTGTGTCTTAATGTTCAGTCTTATTGTTAAGTCTGAAAAGTTATATTTTAGGGTTCAGTCTTAGGGTTAAATTTTAAGGTTAAGTCTTAGGGTTAAGTCCTAAGGTGAAGTCTTATGGATTGAGTCTTAGGGTTAAGTCTAAAGTTTAATTCATAACTTGAAATCTTAGACTTAAGTCTTGGGGCTAAGTCTTAGGGTTAAGTCTTAAATCTTAGGTTTAAGTCTCAGTGTTGAGTCTTAGGGATAAGTCTTTGAATTACGTCTTCAAGTTTTGTCTTAAGGTTTAACCTTAAGGTTAAGTCATAGGGTTAAGCCTTAGGGTTAAGTTTTGAGTGTAAATCTTAAGGTTACGTTTGAAGGTTAAGTCTTAAGGTTAAGTCTTAATGGTACATCTTCAAGTTAAGTCTTAGCATTAAGACTTAGGGTTAAATCCCAGGTTAAATTTCAAGGTAAAGTCTCAAGGTTAAGTCTCAGGGTTACGTGGTAAGGTTGTGTCTTAGGATTCAGTCTTAGGGTTAAGTTTTGAAGTTAAACTTTAGGTTAAGTCTTAGGGTTAGATCTCAGGTTTAAGTCTCAGGATTATGTCTTAGGGTTAAGTCTTAATGTGAAGTCTTACATTTAAGTCTTAAGCTTAAGTCTTAGGGTTAAGCCTTAAGGTTAAGTGTCAGGGTTAATTCCTAAAGGTTAAGTCTTAAGTTTACATCTCATAGATTGAGTATTAGGGTTAAGTCTTCATTTTAAGTCTTAGGGTTAAGTCTTAGAGTACAACCTTGAGGATAAGTCTTATGGTTAAGTCTCAGGGTTAAGTCTTAATGTTAAGTCTTAAGTTTGAGCCTTAGGGTTAAGCCTTAGAGTTATGTCTTGGGGATAAGTCTTAGGGCTAAGTCTCAAGATTAGGTATCAAGGTTAAAGCTCAAGGATAAGTCTCAGGGCTACGTTTTCGGGTTAAGTCTTAAGGTTAAATCTTAGGTTTAAGTCTCAGTTTTAAGTATTAGGGATAAGTCTTATGGATAAGTTTCACGCCTAAGTTTCAGGGTTGAGTCTTAAGGTTAAAACTTAACCTTAAGTCTTAGGGTTAAGTCTTATGGTTATATCTTAATGTTAAATCGTAATTTTAAGTCTTAGGGTTAAGTCTAAAGTTTAAATCACAAGTTGAAGTCTTGGGGTTAACTCTTTAGAGTTAAGTCTTGGGGATAAGTCTTCGGGTTAAGTCTTACAATTGAAGTCCTAAGGTTAACTCTTAGGGTTAAATCTGTAAGGTCAACACTTAGGGTTAACTCTTAGGGTTAAGTTTAGGGTTAAGTCTTAAGGTTACATCTTCAAGTTAAAGATTAAGGTTAAGTCTTAGGGTTATTTCTTAAGTTTAAGTCTGAGGGTTATATCTGAGCGTTAATTATTAAGTTGAAGTCTTAGAGTTAATTCTCAGGGTTAAGTCTTAAAGTTACTTCTTAAGGTTGAGTCTTAGGGTTAAGTTTTAAGGTTAAGTCTGAATGTTACATCTTAAAGTTAAGTCTTAGGGTTAAATCTCAGTGTTAAGTCTCAAGGTTAGGTCTCAGGGTATAAGTCGTAAGGCTGTGTCTTAATGTTCAGTCTTATTGTTAAGTCTGAAAAGTTATATTTTAGGGTTCAGTCTTAGGGTTAAATTTTAAGGTTAAGTCTTAGGGTTAAGTCCTAAGGTGAAGTCTTATGGATTGAGTCTTAGGGTTAAGTCTAAAGTTTAATTCATAACTTGAAATCTTAGACTTAAGTCTTGGGGCTAAGTCTTAGGGTTAAGTCTTAAATCTTAGGTTTAAGTCTCAGTGTTGAGTCTTAGGGATAAGTCTTTGAATTACGTCTTCAAGTTTTGTCTTAAGGTTTAACCTTAAGGTTAAGTCATAGGGTTAAGCCTTAGGGTTAAGTTTTGAGTGTAAATCTTAAGGTTACGTTTGAAGGTTAAGTCTTAAGGTTAAGTCTTAATGGTACATCTTCAAGTTAAGTCTTAGCATTAAGACTTAGGGTTAAATCCCAGGTTAAATTTCAAGGTAAAGTCTCAAGGTTAAGTCTCAGGGTTACGTGGTAAGGTTGTGTCTTAGGATTCAGTCTTAGGGTTAAGTTTTGAAGTTAAACTTTAGGTTAAGTCTTAGGGTTAAGTCTCAGGTTTAAGTCTCAGGATTATGTCTTAGGGTGAAGTCTTAATGTGAAGTCTTAAGGTTGAGCCTTAAGGTTAAGTCTTAGGGTTAAGCCTTAGAGTTATGTCTTGGGGATAAGTCTTAGGGCTAAGTCTCAAGATTAGGTATCAAGGTTAAAGCTCAAGGATAAGTCTCAGGGCTACGTTTTCGGGTTAAGTCTTAAGGTTAAATCTTAGGTTTAAGTCTCAGTTTTAAGTATTAGGGATAAGTCTTATGGATAAGTTTCACGACTAAGTCTCAGGGTTGAGTCTTAAGGTTAAAACTTAACCTTAAGTCTTAGGGTTAAGTCTTATGGTTATATCTTAATGTTAAATCGTAATTTTAAGTCTTAGGGTTAAGTCTAAAGTTTAAATCACAAGTTGAAGTCTTGGGGTTAACTCTTTAGAGTTAAGTCTTGGGGATAAGTCTTCGGGTTAAGTCTTACAATTGAAGTCCTAAGGTTAACTCTTAGGGTTAAATCTGTAAGGTCAACACTTAAGGTTAACTCTTAGGGTTAAGTTTAGGGTTAAGTCTTAAGGTTACATCTTGAAGTTAAAGATTAAGGTTAAGTCTTAGGGTTATTTCTTAAGTTTAAGTCTGAGGGTTATATCTGAGCGTTAATTATTAAATTTAAGTCTTAGAGTTAATTCTCAGGGTTAAGTCTTAAAGTTACTTCTTAAGGTTGAGTCTTAGGGTTAAGTTTTAAGGTTAAGTCCGAATGTTACATCTTAAAATTAAGTCTTAGGGTTAAATCTCAATGTTAAGTCTCAAGGTTAGGTCTCAGGGTATAAGTCGTAAGGCTGTGTCTTAATGTTCAGTCTTATTGTTAAGTCTTAAAAGTTATATTTTTGGGTTCAGTCTTAGGGTTAAATTTTAAGGTTAAGTCTTAGGGTTAAGTCCTAAGGTGAAGTCTTATGGATTGAGTCTTAGGGTTAAGTCTAAAGTTTAATTCATAACTTGAAATCTTAGACTTAAGTCTTGGGGCTAAATCTTAGGGTTAAGTCTTAAATCTTAGCTTTAAGTCTCAGTGTTGAGTCTTAGGGATAAGTCTTTGAATTACGTCTTCAAGTTTTGTCTTAAGGTTTAACCTTAAGGTTAAGTCATAGGGTTAAGCCTTAGGGTTAAGTTTTGAGTGTAAATCTTAAGGTTACGTTTGAAGGTTAAGTCTTAAGGTTAAGTCTTAGGGTTAAGTCTTAAGGTGAAGTCTTATGGATTGAGTCTTAGGGTTAAGTCTAAAGTTTAATTCATAACTTGAAATCTTAGACTTAAGTCTTGGGGCTAAGTCTTAGGGTTAAATCTTAAATCTTAGGTTTAAGTCTCAGTGTTGAGTCTTAGGGATAAGTCTTTGAATTACGTCTTCAAGTTTTGTCTTAAGGTTTAACCTTAAGGTTAAGTCATAGGGTTAAGCCTTAGGGTTAAGTTTTGAGTGTAAATCTTAAGGTTACGTTTGAAGGTTAAGTCTTAATGGTACATCTTCAAGTTAAGTCTTAGCATTAAGACTTAGGGTTAAATCCCAGGTTAAATTTCAAGGTAAAGTCTCAAGGTTAAGTCTCAGGGTTACGTGGTAAGGTTGTGTCTTAGGATTCAGTCTTAGGGTTAAGTTTTGAAGTTAAACTTTAGGTTAAGTCTTAGGGTTAAGTCTCAGGTTTAAGTCTCAAGATTATGTCTCAGGGTTAAGTCTTAATGTGAAGTCTTAAGGTTGAACCTTAAGGTTAAGTCTTAGGGTTAAGCCTTAGAGTTATGTCTTGGGGATAAGTCTTAGGGCTAAGTCTCAAGATTAGGTATCAAGGTTAAAGCTCAAGGATAAGTCTCAGGGCTACGTTTTCGGGTTAAGTCTTAAGGTTAAATCTTAGGTTTAAGTCTCAGTTTTAAGTATTAGGGATATGTCTTATGGATAAGTTTCACGCCTAAGTTTCAGGGTTGAGTCTTAAGGTTAAAACTTAACCTTAAGTCTTAGGGTTAAGTCTTATGGTTATATCTTAATGTTAAATCGTAATTTTAAGTCTTAGGGTTAAGTCTAAAGTTTAAATCACAAGTTGAAGTCTTGGGGTTAACTCTTTAGAGTTAAGTCTTGGGGATAAGTCTTCGGGTTAAGTCTTACAATTGAAGTCCTAAGGTTAACTCTTAGGGTTAAATCTGTAAGGTCAACACTTAAGGTTAACTCTTAGGGTTAAGTCTTAAGGTTACATCTTGAAGTTAAAGATTAAGGTTAAGTCTTAGGGTTATTTCTTAAGTTTAAGTCTGAGGGTTATATCTGAGCGTTAATTATTAAGTTGAAGTCTTAGGGTTAAGTCTTAAAGTTACTTCTTAAGGTTGAGTCTTAGGGTTAAGTTTTAAGGTTAAGTCCGAATGTTACATCTTAAAGTTAAGTCTTAGGGTTAAATCTCAGTGTTAAGTCTCAAGGTTAGGTCTCAGGGTATAAGTCGTAAGGCTGTGTCTTAATGTTCAGTCTTATTGTTAAGTCTTAAAAGTTATATTTTAGGGTTCAGTCTTAGGGTTAAATTTTAAGGTTAAGTCTTAGGGTTAAGTCCTAAGGTGAAGTCTTATGGATTGAGTCTTAGGGTTAAGTCTAAAGTTTAATTCATAACTTGAAATCTTAGACTTAAGTCTTGGGGCTAAATCTTAGGGTTAAGTCTTAAATCTTAGGTTTAAGTCTCAGTGTTGAGTCTTAGGGATAAGTCTTTGAATTACGTCTTCAAGTTTTGTCTTAAGGTTTAACCTTAAGGTTAAGTCATAGGGTTAAGCCTTAGGGTTAAGTTTTGAGTGTAAATCTTAAGGTTACGTTTGAAGGTTAAGTCTTAAGGTTAAGCCTTAATGGTACATCTTCAAGTTAAGTCTTAGCATTAAGACTTAGGGTTAAATCCCAGGTTAAATTTCAAGGTAAAGTCTCAAGGTTAAGTCTCAGGGTTACGTGGTAAGGTTGTGTCTTAGGATTCAGTCTTAGGGTTAAGTTTTGAAGTTAAACTTTAGGTTAAGTCTTAGGGTTAAGTCTCAGGTTTAAGTCTCAGGATTATGTCTTAGGGTTAAGTCTTAATGTGAAGTCTTACATTTAAGTCTTAAGCTTAAGTCTTAGGGTTAAGCCTTAAGGTTAAGTGTCAGGGTTAATTCCTAAAGGTTAAGTCTTAAGTATACATCTCATAGATTGAGTCTTAGGGTTAAGTCTTCATTTTAAGTCTTAGGGTTAAGTCTTAGAGTACAACCTTGAGGATAAGTCTTATGGTTAAGTCTCAGGGTTAAGTCTTAATGTTAAGTCTTAAGGTTGAGCCTTAAGGTTAAGTCTTAGGGTTAAGCCTTAGAGTTATGTCTTGGGGATAAGTCTTAGGGCTAAGTCTCAGGATTAGGTATCAAGGTTAAAGCTCAAGGATAAGTCTCAGGGCTACGTTTTCGGGTTAAGTCTTAAGGTTAAATCTTAGGTTTAAGTCTCAGTTTTAAGTATTAGGGATAAGTCTTATGGATAAGTTTCACGACTAAGTCTCAGGGTTGAGTCTTAAGGTTAAAACTTAACCTTAAGTCTTAGGGTTAAGTCTTATGGTTATATCTTAATGTTAAATCGTAATTTTAAGTCTTAGGGTTAAGTCTAAAGTTTAAATCACAAGTTGAAGTCTTGGGGTTAACTCTTTAGAGTTAAGTCTTGGGGATAAGTCTTCGGGTTAAGTCTTACAATTGAAGTCCTAAGGTTAACTCTTAGGGTTAAATCTGTAAGGTCAACACTTAAGGTTAACTCTTAGGGTTAAGTTTAGGGTTAAGTCTTAAGGCTACATCTTCAAGTTAAAGATTAAGGTTAAGTCTTAGGGTTATTTCTTAAGTTTAAGTCTGAGGGTTATATCTGAGCGTTAATTATTAAGTTGAAGTCTTAGGGTTAAGTCTTAAAGTTACTTCTTAAGGTTGAGTCTTAGGGTTAAGTTTTAAGGTTAAGTCCGAATGTTACATCTTAAAGTTAAGTCTTAGGGTTAAATCTCAGTGTTAAGTCTCAAGGTTAGGTCTCAGGGTATAAGTCGTAAGGCTGTGTCTTAATGTTCAGTCTTATTGTTAAGTCTTAAAAGTTATATTTTAGGGTTCAGTCTTAGGGTTAAATTTTAAGGTTAAGTCTTAGGGTTAAGTCCTAAGGTGAAGTCTTATGGATTGAGTCTTAGGGTTAAGTCTAAAGTTTAATTCATAACTTGAAATCTTAGACTTAAGTCTTGGGGCTAAATCTTAGGGTTAAGTCTTAAATCTTAGGTTTAAGTCTCAGTGTTGAGTCTTAGGGATAAGTCTTTGAATTACGTCTTCAAGTTTTGTCTTAAGGTTTAACCTTAAGGTTAAGTCATAGGGTTAAGCCTTAGGGTTAAGTTTTGAGTGTAAATCTTAAGGTTACGTTTGAAGGTTAAGTCTTAAGGTTAAGCCTTAATGGTACATCTTCAAGTTAAGTCTTAGCATTAAGACTTAGGGTTAAATCCCAGGTTAAATTTCAAGGTAAAGTCTCAAGGTTAAGTCTCAGGGTTACGTGGTAAGGTTGTGTCTTAGGATTCAGTCTTAGGGTTAAGTTTTGAAGTTAAACTTTAGGTTAAGTCTTAGGGTTAAGTCTCAGGTTTAAGTCTCAGGATTATGTCTTAGGGTGAAGTCTTAATGTGAAGTCTTACATTTAAGTCTTAAGCTTAAGTCTTAGGGTTAAGCCTTAAGGTTAAGTGTCAGGGTTAATTCCTAAAGGTTAAGTCTTAAGTATACATCTCATAGATTGAGTCTTAGGGTTAAGTCTTCATTTTAAGTCTTAGGGTTAAGTCTTAGAGTACAACCTTGAGGATAAGTCTTATGGTTAAGTCTCAGGGTTAAGTCTTAATGTTAAGTCTTAAGGTTGAGCCTTAAGGTTAAGTCTTAGGGTTAAGCCTTAGAGTTATGTCTTGGGGATAAGTCTTAGGGCTAAGTCTCAAGATTAGGTATCAAGGTTAAAGCTCAAGGATAAGTCTCAGGGCTACGTTTTCGGGTTAAGTCTTATAGGTTAAATCTTAGGTTTAAGTCTCAGTTTTAAGTTTTAGGGATAAGTCTTATGGATAAGTTTCACGACTAAGTCTCAGGGTTGAGTCTTAAGGTTAAAACTTAACCTTAAGTCTTAGGGTTAAGTCTTATGGTTATATCTTAATGTTAAATCGTAATTTTAAGTCTTAGGGTTAAGTCTAAAGTTTAAATCACAAGTTGAAGTCTTGGGGTTAACTCTTTAGAGTTAAGTCTTGGGGATAAGTCTTCGGGTTAAGTCTTACAATTGAAGTCCTAAGGTTAACTCTTAGGGTTAAATCTGTAAGGTCAACACTTAAGGTTAACTCTTAGGGTTAAGTTTAGGGTTAAGTCTTAAGGTTACATCTTCAAGTTAAAGATTAAGGTTAAGTCTTAGGGTTATTTCTTAAGTTTAAGTCTGAGGGTTATATCTGAGCGTTAATTATATAAGTTGAAGTCTTAGGGTTAAGTCTTAAAGTTACTTCTTAAGGTTGAGTCTTAGGGTTAAGTTTTAAGGTTAAGTCCGAATGTTACATCTTAAAGTTAAGTCTTAGGGTTAAATCTCAGTGTTAAGTCTCAAGGTTAGGTCTCAGGGTATAAGTCGTAAGGCTGTGTCTTAATGTTCAGTCTTATTGTTAAGTCTTAAAAGTTATATTTTAGGGTTCAGTCTTAGGGTTAAATTTTAAGGTTAAGTCTTAGGGTTAAGTCCTAAGGTGAAGTCTTATGGATTGAGTCTTAGGGTTAAGTCTAAAGTTTAATTCATAACTTGAAATCTTAGACTTAAGTCTTGGGGCTAAATCTTAGGGTTAAGTCTTAAATCTTAGGTTTAAGTCTCAGTGTTGAGTCTTAGGGATAAGTCTTTGAATTACGTCTTCAAGTTTTGTCTTAAGGTTTAACCTTAAGGTTAAGTCATAGGGTTAAGCCTTAGGGTTAAGTTTTGAGTGTAAATCTTAAGGTTACGTTTGAAGGTTAAGTCTTAAGGTTAAGTCTTAATGGTACATCTTCAAGTTAAGTCTTAGCATTAAGACTTAGGGTTAAATCCCAGGTTAAATTTCAAGGTAAAGTCTCAAGGTTAAGTCTCAGGGTTACGTGGTAAGGTTGTGTCTTAGGATTCAGTCTTAGGGTTAAGTTTTGAAGTTAAACTTTAGGTTAAGTCTTAGGGTTAAGTCTCAGGTTTAAGTCTCAGGATTATGTCTTAGGGTGAAGTCTTAATGTGAAGTCTTAAGGTTGAGCCTTAAGGTTAAGTCTTAGGGTTAAGCCTTAGAGTTATGTCTTGGGGATAAGTCTTAGGGCTAAGTCTCAAGATTAGGTATCAAGGTTAAAGCTCAAGGATAAGTCTCAGGGCTACGTTTTCGGGTTAAGTCTTAAGGTTAAATCTTAGGTTTAAGTCTCAGTTTTAAGTATTAGGGATAAGTCTTATGGATAAGTTTCACGCCTAAGTTTCAGGGTTGAGTCTTAAGGTTAAAACTTAACCTTAAGTCTTAGGGTTAAGTCTTATGGTTATATCTTAATGTTAAATCGTAATGTTAAGTCTTAGGGTTAAGTCTAAAGTTTAAATCACAAGTTGAAGTCTTGGGGTTAACTCTTTAGAGTTAAGTCTTGGGGATAAGTCTTCGGGTTAAGTCTTACAATTGAAGTCCTAAGGTTAACTCTTAGGGTTAAATCTGTAAGGTCAACACTTAAGGTTAACTCTTAGGGTTAAGTTTAGGGTTAAGTCTTAAGGTTACATCTTGAAGTTAAAGATTAAGGTTAAGTCTTAGGGTTATTTCTTAAGTTTAAGTCTGAGGGTTATATCTGAGTGTTAATTATTAAGTTTAAGTCTTAGAGTTAATTCTCCGGGTTAAGTCTTAAAGTTACTTCTTAAGGTTGAGTCTTAGGGTTAAGTTTTAAGGTTAAGTCCGAATGTTACATCTTAAAGTTAAGTCTTAGGGTTAAATCTCAGTGTTAAGTCTCAAGGTTAGGTCTCAGGGTATAAGTCGTAAGGTTGTGTCTTAATGTTCAGTCTTATTGTTAAGTCTGAAAAGTTATATTTTAGGGTTCAGTCTTAGGGTTAAATTTTAAGGTTAAGTCTTAGGGTTAAGTCCTAAGGTGAAGTCTTATGGATTGAGTCTTAGGGTTAAGTCTAAAGTTTAATTCATAACTTGAAATCTTAGACTTAAGTCTTGGGGCTAAGTCTTAGGGTTAAGTCTTAAATCTTAGGTTTAAGTCTCAGTGTTGAGTCTTAGGGATAAGTCTTTGAATTACGTCTTCAAGTTTTGTCTTAAGGTTTAACCTTAAGGTTAAGTCATAGGGTTAAGCCTTAGGGTTAAGTTTTGAGTGTAAATCTTAAGGTTACGTTTGAAGGTTAAGTCTTAAGGTTAAGTCTTAATGGTACATCTTCAAGTTAAGTCTTAGCATTAAGACTTAGGGTTAAATCCCAGGTTAAATTTCAAGGTAAAGTCTCAAGGTTAAGTCTCAGGGTTACGTGGTAAGGTTGTGTCTTAGGATTCAGTCTTAGGGTTAAGTTTTGAAGTTAAACTTTAGGTTAAGTCTTAGGGTTAAGTCTCAGGTTTAAGTCTCAGGATTATGTCTCAGGGTTAAGTCTTAATGTGAAGTCTTAAGGTTGAGCCTTAAGGTTAAGTCTTAGGGTTAAGCCTTAGAGTTATGTCTTGGGGATAAGTCTTAGGGCTAAGTCTCAAGATTAGGTATCAAGGTTAAAGCTCAAGGATAAGTCTCAGGGCTACGTTTTCGGGTTAAGTCTTAAGGTTAAATCTTAGGTTTAAGTCTCAGTTTTAAGTATTAGGGATAAGTCTTATGGATAAGTTTCACGCCTAAGTTTCAGGGTTGAGTCTTAAGGTTAAAACTTAACCTTAAGTCTTAGGGTTAATTCTTATGGTTATATCTTAATGTTAAATCGTAATTTTAAGTCTTAGGGTTAAGTCTAAAGTTTAAATCACAAGTTGAAGTCTTGGGGTTAACTCTTTAGAGTTAAGTCTTGGGGATAAGTCTTCGGGTTAAGTCTTACAATTGAAGTCCTAAGGTTAACTCTTAGGGTTAAATCTGTAAGGTCAACACTTAAGGTTAACTCTTAGGGTTAAGTTTAGGGTTAAGTCTTAAGGTTACATCTTCAAGTTAAAGATTAAGGTTAAGTCTTAGGGTTATTTCTTAAGTTTAAGTCTGAGGGTTATATCTGAGCGTTAATTATTAAGTTGAAGTCTTAGAGTTAATTCTCAGGGTTAAGTCTTAAAGTTACTTCTTAAGGTTGAGTCTTAGGGTTAAGTTTTAAGGTTAAGTCCGAATGTTACATCTTAAAGTTAAGTCTTAGGGTTAAATCTCAGTGTTAAGTCTCAAGGTTAGGTCTCAGGGTATAAGTCGTAAGGCTGTGTCTTAATGTTCAGTCTTATTGTTAAGTCTTAAAAGTTATATTTTAGGGTTCAGTCTTAGGGTTAAATTTTAAGGTTAAGTCTTAGGGTTAAGTCCTAAGGTGAAGTCTTATGGATTGAGTCTTAGGGTTAAGTCTAAAGTTTAATTCATAACTTGAAATCTTAGACTTAAGTCTTGGGGCTAAATCTTAGGGTTAAGTCTTAAATCTTAGGTTTAAGTCTCAGTGTTGAGTCTTAGGGATAAGTCTTTGAATTACGTCTTCAAGTTTTGTCTTAAGGTTTAACCTTAAGGTTAAGTCATAGGGTTAAGCCTTAGGGTTAAGTTTTGAGTGTAAATCTTAAGGTTACCTTTGAAGGTTAAGTCTTAAGGTTAAGTCTTAATGGTACATCTTCAAGTTAAGTCTTAGCATTAAGACTTAGGGTTAAATCCCAGGTTAAATTTCAAGGTAAAGTCTCAAGGTTAAGTCTCAGGGTTACGTGGTAAGGTTGTGTCTTAGGATTCAGTCTTAGGGTTAAGTTTTGAAGTTAAACTTTAGGTTAAGTCTTAGGGTTAAGTCTCAGGTTTAAGTCTCAGGATTATGTCTTAGGGTTAAGTCTTAATGTGAAGTCTTACATTTAAGTCTTAAGCTTAAGTCTTAGGGTTAAGCCTTAAGGTTAAGTGTCAGGGTTAATTCCTAAAGGTTAAGTCTTAAGTTTACATCTCATAGATTGAGTCTTAGGGTTAAGTCTTCATTTTAAGTCTTAGGGTTAAGTCTTAGAGTACAACCTTGAGGATAAGTCTTATGGTTAAGTCTCAGGGTTAAGTCTTAATGTTAAGTCTTAAGTTTGAGCCTTAGGGTTAAGCCTTAGAGTTATGTCTTGGGGATAAGTCTTAGGGCTAAGTCTCAGGATTAGGTATCAAGGTTAAAGCTCAAGGATAAGTCTCAGGGCTACGTTTTCGGGTTAAGTCTTAAGGTTAAATCTTAGGTTTAAGTCTCAGTTTTAAGTATTAGGGATAAGTCTTATGGATAAGTTTCACGCCTAAGTTTCAGGGTTGAGTCTTAAGGTTAAAACTTAACCTTAAGTCTTAGGGTTAAGTCTTATGGTTATATCTTAATGTTAAATCGTAATTTTAAGTCTTAGGGTTAAGTCTAAAGTTTAAATCACAAGTTGAAGTCTTGGGGTTAACTCTTTAGAGTTAAGTCTTGGGGATAAGTCTTCGGGTTAAGTCTTACAATATAAGTCCTAAGGTTAACTCTTAGGGTTAAATCTGTAAGGTCAACACTTAGGGTTAACTCTTAGGGTTAAGTTTAGGGTTAAGTCTTAAGGTTACATCTTCAAGTTAAAGATTAAGGTTAAGTCTTAGGGTTATTTCTTAAGTTTAAGTCTGAGGGTTATATCTGAGCGTTAATTATTAAGTTGAAGTCTTAGAGTTAATTCTCAGGGTTAAGTCTTAAAGTTACTTCTTAAGGTTGAGTCTTAGGGTTAAGTTTTAAGGTTAAGTCCGAATGTTACATCTTAAAGTTAAGTCTTAGGGTTAAATCTCAGTGTTAAGTCTCAAGGTTAGGTCTCAGGGTATAAGTCGTAAGGCTGTGTCTTAATGTTCAGTCTTATTGTTAAGTCTGAAAAGTTATATTTTAGGGTTCAGTCTTAGGGTTAAATTTTAAGGTTAAGTCTTAGGGTTAAGTCCTAAGGTGAAGTCTTATGGATTGAGTCTTAGGGTTAAGTCTAAAGTTTAATTCATAACTTGAAATCTTAGACTTAAGTCTTGGGGCTAAGTCTTAGGGTTAAGTCTTAAATCTTAGGTTTAAGTCTCAGTGTTGAGTCTTAGGGATAAGTCTTTGAATTACGTCTTCAAGTTTTGTCTTAAGGTTTAACCTTAAGGTTAAGTCATAGGGTTAAGCCTTAGGGTTAAGTTTTGAGTGTAAATCTTAAGGTTACGTTTGAAGGTTAAGTCTTAAGGTTAAGTCTTAATGGTACATCTTCAAGTTAAGTCTTAGCATTAAGACTTAGGGTTAAATCCCAGGTTAAATTTCAAGGTAAAGTCTCAAGGTTAAGTCTCAGGGTTACGTGGTAAGGTTGTGTCTTAGGATTCAGTCTTAGGGTTAAGTTTTGAAGTTAAACTTTAGGTTAAGTCTTAGGGTTAAGTCTCAGGTTTAAGTCTCAGGATTATGTCTTAGGGTGAAGTCTTAATGTGAAGTCTTAAGATTGAGCCTTAAGGTTAAGTCTTAGGGTTAAGCCTTAGAGTTATGTCTTGGGGATAAGTCTTAGGGCTAAGTCTCAAGATTAGGTATCAAGGTTAAAGCTCAAGGATAAGTCTCAGGGCTACGTTTTCGGGTTAAGTCTTAAGGTTAAATCTTAGGTTTAAGTCTCAGTTTTAAGTATTAGGGATAAGTCTTATGGATAAGTTTCACGACTAAGTCTCAGGGTTGAGTCTTAAGGTTAAAACTTAACCTTAAGTCTTAGGGTTAAGTCTTATGGTTATATCTTAATGTTAAATCGTAATTTTAAGTCTTAGGGTTAAGTCTAAAGTTTAAATCACAAGTTGAAGTCTTGGGGTTAACTCTTTAGAGTTAAGTCTTGGGGATAAGTCTTCGGGTTAAGTCTTACAATTGAAGTCCTAAGGTTAACTCTTAGGGTTAAATCTGTAAGGTCAACACTTAAGGTTAACTCTTAGGGTTAAGTTTAGGGTTAAGTCTTAAGGTTACATCTTGAAGTTAAAGATTAAGGTTAAGTCTTAGGGTTATTTCTTAAGTTTAAGTCTGAGGGTTATATCTGAGTGTTAATTATTAAGTTTAAGTCTTAGAGTTAATTCTCCGGGTTAAGTCTTAAAGTTACTTCTTAAGGTTGAGTCTTAGGGTTAAGTTTTAAGGTTAAGTCCGAATGTTACATCTTAAAGTTAAGTCTTAGGGTTAAATCTCAGTGTTAAGTCTCAAGGTTAGGTCTCAGGGTATAAGTCGTAAGGTTGTGTCTTAATGTTCAGTCTTATTGTTAAGTCTTAAAAGTTATATTTTAGGGTTCAGTCTTAGGGTTAAATTTTAAGGTTAAGTCTTAGGGTTAAGTCCTAAGGTGAAGTCTTATGGATTGAGTCTTAGGGTTAAGTCTAAAGTTTAATTCATAACTTGAAATCTTAGACTTAAGTCTTGGGGCTAAGTCTTAGGGTTAAGTCTTAAATCTTAGCTTTAAGTGTCAGTGTTGAGTCTTAGGGATAAGTCTTTGAATTACGTCTTCAAGTTTTGTCTTAAGGTTTAACCTTAAGGTTAAGTCATAGGGTTAAGCCTTAGGGTTAAGTTTTGAGTGTAAATCTTAAGGTTACGTTTGAAGGTTAAGTCTTAAGGTTAAGTCTTAATGGTACATCTTCAAGTTAAGTCTTAGCATTAAGACTTAGGGTTAAATCCCAGGTTAAATTTCAAGGTAAAGTCTCAAGGTTAAGTCTCAGGGTTACGTGGTAAGGTTGTGTCTTAGGATTCAGTCTTAGGGTTAAGTTTTGAAGTTAAACTTTAGGTTAAGTCTTAGGGTTAAGTCTCAGGTTTAAGTCTCAGGATTATGTCTTAGGGTTAAGTCTTAATGTGAAGTCTTACATTTAAGTCTTAAGCTTAAGTCTTAGGGTTAAGCCTTAAGGTTAAGTGTCAGGGTTAATTCCTAAAGGTTAAGTCTTAAGTTTACATCTCATAGATTGAGTCTTAGGGTTAAGTCTTCATTTTAAGTCTTAGGGTTAAGTCTTAGAGTACAACCTTGAGGATAAGTCTTATGGTTAAGTCTCAGGGTTAAGTCTTAATGTTAAGTCTTAAGGTTGAGCCTTAAGGTTAAGTCTTAGGGTTAAGCCTTAGAGTTATGTCTTGGGGATAAGTCTTAGGGCTAAGTCTCAAGATTAGGTATCAAGGTTAAAGCTCAAGGATAAGTCTCAGGGCTACGTTTTCGGGTTAAGTCTTAAGGTTAAATCTTAGGTTTAAGTCTCAGTTTTAAGTATTAGGGATAAGTCTTATGGATAAGTTTCACGCCTAAGTTTCAGGGTTGAGTCTTAAGGTTAAAACTTAACCTTAAGTCTTAGGGTTAATTCTTATGGTTATATCTTAATGTTAAATCGTAATTTTAAGTCTTAGGGTTAAGTCTAAAGTTTAAATCACAAGTTGAAGTCTTGGGGTTAACTCTTTAGAGTTAAGTCTTGGGGATAAGTCTTCGGGTTAAGTCTTACAATTGAAGTCCTAAGGTTAACTCTTAGGGTTAAATCTGTAAGGTCAACACTTAAGGTTAACTCTTAGGGTTAAGTTTAGGGTTAAGTCTTAAGGTTACATCTTCAAGTTAAAGATTAAGGTTAAGTCTTAGGGTTATTTCTTAAGTTTAAGTCTGAGGGTTATATCTGAGCGTTAATTATTAAGTTGAAGTCTTAGAGTTAATTCTCAGGGTTAAGTCTTAAAGTTACTTCTTAAGGTTGAGTCTTAGGGTTAAGTTTTAAGGTTAAGTCCGAATGTTACATCTTAAAGTTAAGTCTTAGGGTTAAATCTCAGTGTTAAGTCTCAAGGTTAGGTCTCAGGGTATAAGTCGTAAGGCTGTGTCTTAATGTTCAGTCTTATTGTTAAGTCTTAAAAGTTATATTTTAGGGTTCAGTCTTAGGGTTAAATTTTAAGGTTAAGTCTTAGGGTTAAGTCCTAAGGTGAAGTCTTATGGATTGAGTCTTAGGGTTAAGTCTAAAGTTTAATTCATAACTTGAAATCTTAGACTTAAGTCTTGGGGCTAAATCTTAGGGTTAAGTCTTAAATCTTAGGTTTAAGTCTCAGTGTTGAGTCTTAGGGATAAGTGTTTGAATTACGTCTTCAAGTTTTGTCTTAAGGTTTAACCTTAAGGTTAAGTCATAGGGTTAAGCCTTAGGGTTAAGTTTTGAGTGTAAATCTTAAGGTTACGTTTGAAGGTTAAGTCTTAAGGTTAAGTCTTAATGGTACATCTTCAAGTTAAGTCTTAGCATTAAGACTTAGGGTTAAATCCCAGGTTAAATTTCAAGGTAAAGTCTCAAGGTTAAGTCTCAGGGTTACGTGGTAAGGTTGTGTCTTAGGATTCAGTCTTAGGGTTAAGTTTTGAAGTTAAACTTTAGGTTAAGTCTTAGGGTTAAGTCTCAGGTTTAAGTCTCAGGATTATGTCTTAGGGTGAAGTCTTAATGTGAAGTCTTAAGGTTGAGCCTTAAGGTTAAGTCTTAGGGTTAAGCCTTAGAGTTATGTCTTGGGGATAAGTCTTAGGGCTAAGTCTCAAGATTAGGTATCAAGGTTAAAGCTCAAGGATAAGTCTCAGGGCTACGTTTTCGGGTTAAGTCTTAAGGTTAAATCTTAGGTTTAAGTCTCAGTTTTAAGTATTAGGGATAAGTCTTATGGATAAGTTTCACGACTAAGTTTCAGGGTTGAGTCTTAAGGTTAAAACTTAACCTTAAGTCTTAGGGTTAAGTCTTATGGTTATATCTTAATGTTAAATCGTAATGTTAAGTCTTAGGGTTAAGTCTAAAGTTTAAATCACAAGTTGAAGTCTTGGGGTTAACTCTTTAGAGTTAAGTCTTGGGGATAAGTCTTCGGGTTAAGTCTTACAATTGAAGTCCTAAGGTTAACTCTTAGGGTTAAATCTGTAAGGTCAACACTTAAGGTTAACTCTTAGGGTTAAGTTTAGGGTTAAGTCTTAAGGTTACATCTTGAAGTTAAAGATTAAGGTTAAGTCTTAGGGTTATTTCTTAAGTTTAAGTCTGAGGGTTATATCTGAGTGTTAATTATTAAGTTTAAGTCTTAGAGTTAATTCTCCGGGTTAAGTCTTAAAGTTACTTCTTAAGGTTGAGTCTTAGGGTTAAGTTTTAAGGTTAAGTCCGAATGTTACATCTTAAAGTTAAGTCTTAGGGTTAAATCTCAGTGTTAAGTCTCAAGGTTAGGTCTCAGGGTATAAGTCGTAAGGTTGTGTCTTAATGTTCAGTCTTATTGTTAAGTCTGAAAAGTTATATTTTAGGGTTCAGTCTTAGGGTTAAATTTTAAGGTTAAGTCTTAGGGTTAAGTCCTAAGGTGAAGTCTTATGGATTGAGTCTTAGGGTTAAGTCTAAAGTTTAATTCATAACTTGAAATCTTAGACTTAAGTCTTGGGGCTAAGTCTTAGGGTTAAGTCTTAAATCTTAGGTTTAAGTCTCAGTGTTGAGTCTTAGGGATAAGTCTTTGAATTACGTCTTCAAGTTTTGTCTTAAGGTTTAACCTTAAGGTTAAGTCATAGGGTTAAGCCTTAGGGTTAAGTTTTGAGTGTAAATCTTAAGGTTACGTTTGAAGGTTAAGTCTTAAGGTTAAGTCTTAATGGTACATCTTCAAGTTAAGTCTTAGCATTAAGACTTAGGGTTAAATCCCAGGTTAAATTTCAAGGTAAAGTCTCAAGGTTAAGTCTCAGGGTTACGTGGTAAGGTTGTGTCTTAGGATTCAGTCTTAGGGTTAAGTTTTGAAGTTAAACTTTAGGTTAAGTCTTAGGGTTAAGTCTCAGGTTTAAGTCTCAGGATTATGTCTTAGGGTTAAGTCTTAATGTGAAGTCTTACATTTAAGTCTTAAGCTTAAGTCTTAGGGTTAAGCCTTAAGGTTAAGTGTCAGGGTTAATTCCTAAAGGTTAAGTCTTAAGTTTACATCTCATAGATTGAGTATTAGGGTTAAGTCTTCATTTTAAGTCTTAGGGTTAAGTCTTAGAGTACAACCTTGAGGATAAGTCTTATGGTTAAGTCTCAGGGTTAAGTCTTAATGTTAAGTCTTAAGTTTGAGCCTTAGGGTTAAGCCTTAGAGTTATGTCTTGGGGATAAGTCTTAGGGCTAAGTCTCAAGATTAGGTATCAAGGTTAAAGCTCAAGGATAAGTCTCAGGGCTACGTTTTCGGGTTAAGTCTTAAGGTTAAATCTTAGGTTTAAGTCTCAGTTTTAAGTATTAGGGATAAGTCTTATGGATAAGTTTCACGCCTAAGTTTCAGGGTTGAGTCTTAAGGTTAAAACTTAACCTTAAGTCTTAGGGTTAAGTCTTATGGTTATATCTTAATGTTAAATCGTAATTTTAAGTCTTAGGGTTAAGTCTAAAGTTTAAATCACAAGTTGAAGTCTTGGGGTTAACTCTTTAGAGTTAAGTCTTGGGGATAAGTCTTCGGGTTAAGTCTTACAATTGAAGTCCTAAGGTTAACTCTTAGGGTTAAATCTGTAAGGTCAACACTTAGGGTTAACTCTTAGGGTTAAGTTTAGGGTTAAGTCTTAAGGTTACATCTTCAAGTTAAAGATTAAGGTTAAGTCTTAGGGTTATTTCTTAAGTTTAAGTCTGAGGGTTATATCTGAGCGTTAATTATTAAGTTGAAGTCTTAGAGTTAATTCTCCGGGTTAAGTCTTAAAGTTACTTCTTAAGGTTGAGTCTTAGGGTTAAGTTTTAAGGTTAAGTCTGAATGTTACATCTTAAAGTTAAGTCTTAGGGTTAAATCTCAGTGTTAAGTCTCAAGGTTAGGTCTCAGGGTATAAGTCGTAAGGCTGTGTCTTAATGTTCAGTCTTATTTTTAAGTCTGAAAAGTTATATTTTAGGGTTCAGTCTTAGGGTTAAATTTTAAGGTTAAGTCTTAGGGTTAAGTCCTAAGGTGAAGTCTTATGGATTGAGTCTTAGGGTTAAGTCTAAAGTTTAATTCATAACTTGAAATCTTAGACTTAAGTCTTGGGGCTAAGTCTTAGGGTTAAGTCTTAAATCTTAGGTTTAAGTCTCAGTGTTGAGTCTTAGGGATAAGTCTTTGAATTACGTCTTCAAGTTTTGTCTTAAGGTTTAACCTTAAGGTTAAGTCATAGGGTTAAGCCTTAGGGTTAAGTTTTGAGTGTAAATCTTAAGGTTACGTTTGAAGGTTAAGTCTTAAGGTTAAGTCTTAATGGTACATCTTCAAGTTAAGTCTTAGCATTAAGACTTAGGGTTAAATCCCAGGTTAAATTTCAAGGTAAAGTCTCAAGGTTAAGTCTCAGGGTTACGTGGTAAGGTTGTGTCTTAGGATTCAGTCTTAGGGTTAAGTTTTGAAGTTAAACTTTAGGTTAAGTCTTAGGGTTAAGTCTCAGGTTTAAGTCTCAGGATTATGTCTTAGGGTTAAGTCTTAATGTGAAGTCTTACATTTAAGTCTTAAGCTTAAGTCTTAGGGTTAAGCCTTAAGGTTAAGTGTCAGGGTTAATTCCTAAAGGTTAAGTCTTAAGTATACATCTCATAGATTGAGTCTTAGGGTTAAGTCTTCATTTTAAGTCTTAGGGTTAAGTCTTAGAGTACAACCTTGAGGATAAGTCTTATGGTTAAGTCTCAGGGTTAAGTCTTAATGTTAAGTCTTAAGGTTGAGCCTTAAGGTTAAGTCTTAGGGTTAAGCCTTAGAGTTATGTCTTGGGGATAAGTCTTAGGGCTAAGTCTCAGGATTAGGTATCAAGGTTAAAGCTCAAGGATAAGTCTCAGGGCTACGTTTTCGGGTTAAGTCTTAAGGTTAAATCTTAGGTTTAAGTCTCAGTTTTAAGTATTAGGGATAAGTCTTATGGATAAGTTTCACGACTAAGTCTCAGGGTTGAGTCTTAAGGTTAAAACTTAACCTTAAGTCTTAGGGTTAAGTCTTATGGTTATATCTTAATGTTAAATCGTAATTTTAAGTCTTAGGGTTAAGTCTAAAGTTTAAATCACAAGTTGAAGTCTTGGGGTTAACTCTTTAGAGTTAAGTCTTGGGGATAAGTCTTCGGGTTAAGTCTTACAATTGAAGTCCTAAGGTTAACTCTTAGGGTTAAATCTGTAAGGTCAACACTTAAGGTTAACTCTTAGGGTTAAGTTTAGGGTTAAGTCTTAAGGCTACATCTTCAAGTTAAAGATTAAGGTTAAGTCTTAGGGTTATTTCTTAAGTTTAAGTCTGAGGGTTATATCTGAGCGTTAATTATTAAGTTGAAGTCTTAGAGTTAATTCTCAGGGTTAAGTCTTAAAGTTACTTCTTAAGGTTGAGTCTTAGGGTTAAGTTTTAAGGTTAAGTCCGAATGTTACATCTTAAAGTTAAGTCTTAGGGTTAAATCTCAGTGTTAAGTCTCAAGGTTAGGTCTCAGGGTATAAGTCGTAAGGTTGTGTCTTAATGTTCAGTCTTATTGTTAAGTCTGAAAAGTTATATTTTAGGGTTCAGTCTTAGGGTTAAATTTTAAGGTTAAGTCTTAGGGTTAAGTCCTAAGGTGAAGTCTTATGGATTGAGTCTTAGGGTTAAGTCTAAAGTTTAATTCATAACTTGAAATCTTAGACTTAAGTCTTGGGGCTAAGTCTTAGGGTTAAGTCTTAAATCTTAGGTTTAAGTCTCAGTGTTGAGTCTTAGGGATAAGTCTTTGAATTACGTCTTCAAGTTTTGTCTTAAGGTTTAACCTTAAGGTTAAGTCATAGGGTTAAGCCTTAGGGTTAAGTTTTGAGTGTAAATCTTAAGGTTACGTTTGAAGGTTAAGTCTTAAGGTTAAGTCTTAATGGTACATCTTCAAGTTAAGTCTTAGCATTAAGACTTAGGGTTAAATCCCAGGTTAAATTTCAAGGTAAAGTCTCAAGGTTAAGTCTCAGGGTTACGTGGTAAGGTTGTGTCTTAGGATTCAGTCTTAGGGTTAAGTTTTGAAGTTAAACTTTAGGTTAAGTCTTAGGGTTAAGTCTCAGGTTTAAGTCTCAGGATTATGTCTTAGGGTTAAGTCTTAATGTGAAGTCTTACATTTAAGTCTTAAGCTTAAGTCTTAGGGTTAAGCCTTAAGGTTAAGTGTCAGGGTTAATTCCTAAAGGTTAAGTCTTAAGTATACATCTCATAGATTGAGTCTTAGGGTTAAGTCTTCATTTTAAGTCTTAGGGTTAAGTCTTAGAGTACAACCTTGAGGATAAGTCTTATGGTTAAGTCTCAGGGTTAAGTCTTAATGTTAAGTCTTAAGGTTGAGCCTTAAGGTTAAGTCTTAGGGTTAAGCCTTAGAGTTATGTCTTGGGGATAAGTCTTAGGGCTAAGTCTCAGGATTAGGTATCAAGGTTAAAGCTCAAGGATAAGTCTCAGGGCTACGTTTTCGGGTTAAGTCTTAAGGTTAAATCTTAGGTTTAAGTCTCAGTTTTAAGTATTAGGGATAAGTCTTATGGATAAGTTTCACGCATAAGTTTCAGGGTTGAGTCTTAAGGTTAAAACTTAACCTTAAGTCTTAGGGTTAAGTCTTATGGTTATATCTTAATGTTAAATCGTAATTTTAAGTCTTAGGGTTAAGTCTAAAGTTTAAATCACAAGTTGAAGTCTTGGGGTTAACTCTTTAGAGTTAAGTCTTGGGGATAAATCTTCGGGTTAAGTCTTACAATTGAAGTCCTAAGGTTAACTCTTAGGGTTAAATCTGTAAGGTCAACACTTAGGGTTAACTCTTACGGTTAAGTTTAGGGTTAAGTCTTAAGGCTACATCTTCAAGTTAAAGATTAAGGTTAAGTCTTAGGGTTATTTCTTAAGTTTAAGTCTGAGGGTTATATCTGAGCGTTAATTATTAAGTTGAAGTCTTAGAGTTAATTCTCAGGGTTAAGTCTTAAAGTTACTTCTTAAGGTTGAGTCTTAGGGTTAAGTTTTAAGGTTAAGTCCGAATGTTACATCTTAAAGTTAAGTCTTAGGGTTAAATCTCAGTGTTAAGTCTCAAGGTTAGGTCTCAGGGTATAAGTCGTAAGGTTGTGTCTTAATGTTCAGTCTTATTGTTAAGTCTTAAAAGTTATATTTTAGGGTTCAGTCTTAGGGTTAAATTTTAAGGTTAAGTCTTAGGGTTAAGTCCTAAGGTGAAGTCTTATGGATTGAGTCTTAGGGTTAAGTCTAAAGTTTAATTCATAACTTGAAATCTTAGACTTAAGTCTTGGGGCTAAGTCTTAGGGTTAAGTCTTAAATCTTAGGTTTAAGTCTCAGTGTTGAGTCTTAGGGATAAGTCTTTGAATTACGTCTTCAAGTTTTGTCTTAAGGTTTAACCTTAAGGTTAAGTCATAGGGTTAAGCCTTAGGGTTAAGTTTTGAGTGTAAATCTTAAGGTTACGTTTGAAGGTTAAGTCTTAAGGTTAAGTCTTAATGGTACATCTTCAAGTTAAGTCTTAGCATTAAGACTTAGGGTTAAATCCCAGGTTAAATTTCAAGGTAAAGTCTCAAGGTTAAGTCTCAGGGTTACGTGGTAAGGTTGTGTCTTAGGATTCAGTCTTAGGGTTAAGTTTTGAAGTTAAACTTTAGGTTAAGTCTTAGGGTTAAGTCTCAGGTTTAAGTCTCAGGATTATGTCTTAGGGTTAAGTCTTAATGTGAAGTCTTAAGGTTGAGCCTTAAGGTTAAGTCTTAGGGTTAAGCCTTAGAGTTATGTCTTGGGGATAAGTCTTAGGGCTAAGTCTCAAGATTAGGTATCAAGGTTAAAGCTCAAGGATAAGTCTCAGGGCTACGTTTTCGGGTTAAGTCTTAAGGTTAAATCTTAGGTTTAAGTGTCAGTTTTAAGTATTAGGGATAAGTCTTATGGATAAGTTTCACGACTAAGTCTCAGGGTTGAGTCTTAAGGTTAAAACTTAACCTTAAGTCTTAGGGTTAAGTCTTATGGTTATATCTTAATGTTAAATCGTAATTTTAAGTCTTAGGGTTAAGTCTAAAGTTTAAATCACAAGTTGAAGTCTTGGGGTTAACTCTTTAGAGTTAAGTCTTGGGGATAAGTCTTCGGGTTAAGTCTTACAATTGAAGTCCTAAGGTTAACTCTTAGGGTTAAATCTGTAAGGTCAACACTTAAGGTTAACTCTTAGGGTTAAGTTTAGGGTTAAGTCTTAAGGTTACATCTTGAAGTTAAAGATTAAGGTTAAGTCTTAGGGTTATTTCTTAAGTTTAAGTCTGAGGGTTATATCTGAGCGTTAATTATTAAATTTAAGTCTTAGAGTTAATTCTCAGGGTTAAGTCTTAAAGTTACTTCTTAAGGTTGAGTCTTAGGGTTAAGTTTTAAGGTTAAGTCCGAATGTTACATCTTAAAATTAAGTCTTAGGGTTAAATCTCAATGTTAAGTCTCAAGGTTAGGTCTCAGGGTATAAGTCGTAAGGCTGTGTCTTAATGTTCAGTCTTATTGTTAAGTCTTAAAAGTTATATTTTAGGGTTCAGTCTTAGGGTTAAATTTTAAGGTTAAGTCTTAGGGTTAAGTCCTAAGGTGAAGTCTTATGGATTGAGTCTTAGGGTTAAGTCTAAAGTTTAATTCATAACTTGAAATCTTAGACTTAAGTCTTGGGGCTAAATCTTAGGGTTAAGTCTTAAATCTTAGGTTTAAGTCTCAGTGTTGAGTCTTAGGGATAAGTCTTTGAATTACGTCTTCAAGTTTTGTCTTAAGGTTTAACCTTAAGGTTAAGTCATAGGGTTAAGCCTTAGGGTTAAGTTTTGAGTGTAAATCTTAAGGTTACGTTTGAAGGTTAAGTCTTAAGGTTAAGTCTTAGGGTTAAGTCTTAAGGTGAAGTCTTATGGATTGAGTCTTAGGGTTAAGTCTAAAGTTTAATTCATAACTTGAAATCTTAGACTTAAGTCTTGGGGCTAAGTCTTAGGGTTAAATCTTAAATCTTAGGTTTAAGTCTCAGTGTTGAGTCTTAGGGATAAGTCTTTGAATTACGTCTTCAAGTTTTGTCTTAAGGTTTAACCTTAAGGTTAAGTCATAGGGTTAAGCCTTAGGGTTAAGTTTTGAGTGTAAATCTTAAGGTTACCTTTGAAGGTTAAGTCTTAAGGTTAAGCCTTAATGGTACATCTTCAAGTTAAGTCTTAGCATTAAGACTTAGGGTTAAATCCCAGGTTAAATTTCAAGGTAAAGTCTCAAGGTTAAGTCTCAGGGTTACGTGGTAAGGTTGTGTCTTAGGATTCAGTCTTAGGGTTAAGTTTTGAAGTTAAACTTTAGGTTAAGTCTTAGGGTTAAGTCTCAGGTTTAAGTCTCAAGATTATGTCTCAGGGTTAAGTCTTAATGTTAAGTCTTAAGGTTGAACCTTAAGGTTAAGTCTTAGGGTTAAGCCTTAAGGTTAAGTGTCTTGGGGATAAGTCTTAGGGCTAAGTCTCAAGATTAGGTATCAAGGTTAAAGCTCAAGGATAAGTCTCAGGGCTACGTTTTCGGGTTAAGTCTTAAGGTTAAATCTTAGGTTTAAGTCTCAGTTTTAAGTATTAGGGATATGTCTTATGGATAAGTTTCACGCCTAAGTTTCAGGGTTGAGTCTTAAGGTTAAAACTTAACCTTAAGTCTTAGGGTTAAGTCTTATGGTTATATCTTAATGTTAAATCGTAATTTTAAGTCTTAGGGTTAAGTCTAAAGTTTAAATCACAAGTTGAAGTCTTGGGGTTAACTCTTTAGAGTTAAGTCTTGGGGATAAGTCTTCGGGTTAAGTCTTACAATTGAAGTCCTAAGGTTAACTCTTAGGGTTAAATCTGTAAGGTCAACACTTAGGGTTAACTCTTAGGGTTAAGTTTAGGGTTAAGTCTTAAGGTTACATCTTCAAGTTAAAGATTAAGGTTAAGTCTTAGGGTTATTTCTTAAGTTTAAGTCTGAGGGTTATATCTGAGCGTTAATTATTAAGTTGAAGTCTTAGAGTTAATTCTCCGGGTTAAGTCTTAAAGTTACTTCTTAAGGTTGAGTCTTAGGGTTAAGTTTTAAGGTTAAGTCCGAATGTTACATCTTAAACTTAAGTCTTAGGGTTAAATCTCCGTGTTAAGTCTCAAGGTTAGGTCTCAGGGTATAAGTCGTAAGGCTGTGTCTTAATGTTCAGTCTTATTGTTAAGTCTTAAAAGTTATATTTTAGGGTTCAGTCTTAGGGTTAAATTTTAAGGTTAAGTCTTAGGGTTAAGTCCTAAGGTGAAGTCTTATGGATTGAGTCTTAGGGTTAAGTCTAAAGTTTAATTCATAACTTGAAATCTTAGACTTAAGTCTTGGGGCTAAATCTTAGGGTTAAGTCTTAAATCTTAGGTTTAAGTCTCAGTGTTGAGTCTTAGGGATAAGTCTTTGAATTACGTCTTCAAGTTTTGTCTTAAGGTTTAACCTTAAGGTTAAGTCATAGGGTTAAGCCTTAGGGTTAAGTTTTGAGTGTAAATCTTAAGGTTACCTTTGAAGGTTAAGTCTTAAGGTTAAGTCTTAATGGTACATCTTCAAGTTAAGTCTTAGCGTTAAGACTTAGGGTTAAATCCCAGGTTAAATTTCAAGGTAAAGTCTCAAGGTTAAGTCTCAGGGTTACGTGGTAAGGTTGTGTCTTAGGATTCAGTCTTAGGGTTAAGTTTTGAAGTTAAACTTTAGGTTAAGTCTTAGGGTTAAGTCTCAGGTTTAAGTCTCAGGATTATGTCTTAGGGTTAAGTCTTAATGTGAAGTCTTACATTTAAGTCTTAAGCTTAAGTCTTAGGGTTAAGCCTTAAGGTTAAGTGTCAGGGTTAATTCCTAAAGGTTAAGTCTTAAGTATACATCTCATAGATTGAGTCTTAGGGTTAAGTCTTCATTTTAAGTCTTAGGGTTAAGTCTTAGAGTACAACCTTGAGGATAAGTCTTATGGTTAAGTCTCAGGGTTAAGTCTTAATGTTAAGTCTTAAGGTTGAGCCTTAGGGTTAAGCCTTAGAGTTATGTCTTGGGGATAAGTCTTAGGGCTAAGTCTCAAGATTAGGTATCAAGGTTAAAGCTCAAGGATAAGTCTCAGGGCTACGTTTTCGGGTTAAGTCTTAAGGTTAAATCTTAGGTTTAAGTCTCAGTTTTAATTATTAGGGATAAGTCTTATGGATAAGTTTCACGACTAACTCTCAGGGTTGAGTCTTAAGGTTAAAACTTAACCTTAAGTCTTAGGGTTAAGTCTTATGGTTATATCTTAATGTTAAATCATAATTTTAAGTCTTAGGGTTAAGTCTAAAGTTTAAATCACAAGTTGAAGTCTTGGGGTTAACTCTTTAGAGTTAAGTCTTGGGGATAAGTCTTCGGGTTAAGTCTTACAATTGAAGTCCTAAGGCTAACTCTTAGGGTTAAATCTGTAAGGTCAACACTTAAGGTTAACTCTTAGGGTTAAGTTTAGGGTTAAGTCTTAAGGTTACATCTTCAAGTTAAAGATTAAGGTTAAGTCTTAGGGTTATTTCTTAAGTTTAAGTCTGAGGGTTATATCTGAGCGTTAATTATTAAGTTGAAGTCTTAGGGTTAAGTCTTAAAGTTACTTCTTAAGGTTGAGTCTTAGGGTTAAGTTTTAAGGTTAAGTCCGAATGTTACATCTTAAAGTTAAGTCTTAGGGTTAAATCTCAGTGTTAAGTCTCAAGGTTAGGTCTCAGGGTATAAGTCGTAAGGCTGTGTCTTAATGTTCAGTCTTATTGTTAAGTCTTAAAAGTTATATTTTAGGGTTCAGTCTTAGGGTTAAATTTTAAGGTTAAGTCTTAGGGTTAAGTCCTAAGGTGAAGTCTTATGGATTGAGTCTTAGGGTTAAGTCTAAAGTTTAATTCATAACTTGAAATCTTAGACTTAAGTCTTGGGGCTAAATCTTAGGGTTAAGTCTTAAATCTTAGGTTTAAGTCTCAGTGTTGAGTCTTAGGGATAAGTCTTTGAATTACGTCTTCAAGTTTTGTCTTAAGGTTTAACCTTAAGGTTAAGTCATAGGGTTAAGCCTTAGGGTTAAGTTTTGAGTGTAAATCTTAAGGTTACGTTTGAAGGTTAAGTCTTAAGGTTAAGTCTTAATGGTACATCTTCAAGTTAAGTCTTAGCATTAAGACTTATGGGTTAAATCCCAGGTTAAATTTCAAGGTAAAGTCTCAAGGTTAAGCCTCAGGGTTACGTGGAAAGGTTGTGTCTTAGGATTCAGTCTTAGGGTTAAGTTTTGAAGTTAAACTTTAGGTTAAGTCTTAGGGTTAAGTCTCAGGTTTAAGTCTCAGGATTATGTCTTAGGGTTAAGTCTTAATGTGAAGTCTTAAGGTTGAGCCTTAAGGTTAAGTCTTAGGGTTAAGCCTTAGAGTTATGTCTTGGGGATAAGTCTTAGGGCTAAGTCTCAAGATTAGGTATCAAGGTTAAAGCTCAAGGATAAGTCTCAGGGCTACGTTTTCGGGTTAAGTCTTAAGGTTAAATCTTAGGTTTAAGTCTCAGTTTTAAGTATTAGGGATAAGTCTTATGGATAAGTTTCACGACTAAGTCTCAGGGTTGAGTCTTAAGGTTAAAACTTAACCTTAAGTCTTAGGGTTAAGTCTTATGGTTATATCTTAATGTTAAATCGTAATTTTAAGTCTTAGGGTTAAGTCTAAAGTTTAAATCACAAGTTGAAGTCTTGGGGTTAACTCTTTAGAGTTATGTCTTGGGGATAAGTCTTCGGGTTAAGTCTTACAATTGAAGTCCTAAGGTTAACTCTTAGGGTTAAATCTGTAAGGTCAACACTTAAGGTTAACTCTTAGGGTTAAGTTTAGGGTTAAGTCTTAAGGTTACATCTTGAAGTTAAAGATTAAGGTTAAGTCTTAGGGTTATTTCTTAAGTTTAAGTCTGAGGGTTATATCTGAGCGTTAATTATTAAGTTGAAGTCTTAGAGTTAATTCTCAGGGTTAAGTCTTAAAGTTACTTCTTAAGGTTGAGTCTTAGGGTTAAGTTTTAAGGTTAAGTCCGAATGTTACATCTTAAAGTTAAGTCTTAGGGTTAAATCTCAGTGTTAAGTCTCAAGGTTAGGTCTCAGGGTATAAGTCGTAAGGCTGTGTCTTAATGTTCAGTCTTATTGTTAAGTCTTAAAAGTTATATTTTAGGGTTCAGTCTTAGGGTTAAATTTTAAGGTTAAGTCTTAGGGTTAAGTCCTAAGGTGAAGTCTTATGGATTGAGTCTTAGGGTTAAGTCTAAAGTTTAATTCATAACTTGAAATCTTAGACTTAAGTCTTGGGGCTAAGTCTTAGGGTTAAGTCTTAAATCTTAGCTTTAAGTGTCAGTGTTGAGTCTTAGGGATAAGTCTTTGAATTACGTCTTCAAGTTTTGTCTTAAGGTTTAACCTTAAGGTTAAGTCATAGGGTTAAGCCTTAGGGTTAAGTTTTGAGTGTAAATCTTAAGGTTACCTTTGAAGGTTAAGTCTTAAGGTTAAGTCTTAATGGTACATCTTCAAGTTAAGTCTTAGCATTAAGACTTAGGGTTAAATCCCAGGTTAAATTTCAAGGTAAAGTCTCAAGGTTAAGTCTCAGGGTTACGTGGTAAGGTTGTGTCTTAGGATTCAGTCTTAGGGTTAAGTTTTGAAGTTAAACTTTAGGTTAAGTCTTAGGGTTAAGTCTCAGGTTTAAGTCTCAGGATTATGTATTAGGGTGAAGTCTTAATGTGAAGTCTTACATTTAAGTCTTAAGCTTAAGTCTTAGGGTTAAGCCTTAAGGTTAAGTGTCAGGGTTAATTCCTAAAGGTTAAGTCTTAAGTTTACATCTCATAGATTGAGTCTTAGGGTTAAGTCTTCATTTTAAGTCTTAGGGTTAAGTCTTAGAGTACAACCTTGAGGATAAGTCTTATGGTTAAGTCTCAGGGTTAAGTCTTAATGTTAAGTCTTAAGGTTGAGCCTTAAGGTTAAGTCTTAGGGTTAAGCCTTAGAGTTATGTCTTGGGGATAAGTCTTAGGGCTAAGTCGCAAGATTAGGTATCAAGGTTAAAGCTCAAGGATAAGTCTCAGGGCTACGTTTTCGGGTTAAGTCTTAAGGTTAAATCTTAGGTTTAAGTCTCAGTTTTAAGTTTTAGGGATAAGTCTTATGGATAAGTTTCACGACTAAGTCTCAGGGTTGAGTCTTAAGGTTAAAACTTAACCTTAAGTCTTAGGGTTAAGTCTTATGGTTATATCTTAATGTTAAATCGTAATTTTAAGTCTTAGGGTTAAGTCTAAAGTTTAAATCACAAGTTGAAGTCTTGGGGTTAACTCTTTAGAGTTAAGTCTTGGGGATAAGTCTTCGGGTTAAGTCTTACAATTGAAGTCCTAAGGTTAACTCTTAGGGTTAAATCTGTAAGGTCAACACTTAAGGTTAACTCTTAGGGTTAAGTTTAGGGTTAAGTCTTAAGGTTACATCTTGAAGTTAAAGATTAAGGTTAAGTCTTAGGGTTATTTCTTAAGTTTAAGTCTGAGGGTTATATCTGAGCGTTAATTATTAAATTTAAGTCTTAGAGTTAATTCTCAGGGTTAAGTCTTAAAGTTACTTCTTAAGGTTGAGTCTTAGGGTTAAGTTTTAAGGTTAAGTCCGAATGTTACATCTTAAAATTAAGTCTTAGGGTTAAATCTCAATGTTAAGTCTCAAGGTTAGGTCTCAGGGTATAAGTCGTAAGGTTGTGTCTTAATGTTCAGTCTTATTGTTAAGTCTTAAAAGTTATATTTTAGGGTTCAGTCTTAGGGTTAAATTTTAAGGTTAAGTCTTAGGGTTAAGTCCTAAGGTGAAGTCTTATGGATTGAGTCTTAGGGTTAAGTCTAAAGTTTAATTCATAACTTGAAATCTTAGACTTAAGTCTTGGGGCTAAATCTTAGGGTTAAGTCTTAAATCTTAGGTTTAAGTCTCAGTGTTGAGTCTTAGGGATAAGTCTTTGAATTACGTCTTCAAGTTTTGTCTTAAGGTTTAACCTTAAGGTTAAGTCATAGGGTTAAGCCTTAGGGTTAAGTTTTGAGTGTAAATCTTAAGGTTACCTTTGAAGGTTAAGTCTTAAGGTTAAGTCTTAATGGTACATCTTCAAGTTAAGTCTTAGCGTTAAGACTTAGGGTTAAATCCCAGGTTAAATTTCAAGGTAAAGTCTCAAGGTTAAGTCTCAGGGTTACGTGGTAAGGTTGTGTCTTAGGATTCAGTCTTAGGGTTAAGTTTTGAAGTTAAACTTTAGGTTAAGTCTTAGGGTTAAGTCTCAGGTTTAAGTCTCAGGATTATGTCTTAGGGTTAAGTCTTAATGTGAAGTCTTACATTTAAGTCTTAAGCTTAAGTCTTAGGGTTAAGCCTTAAGGTTAAGTGTCAGGGTTAATTCCTAAAGGTTAAGTCTTAAGTATACATCTCATAGATTGAGTCTTAGGGTTAAGTCTTCATTTTAAGTCTTAGGGTTAAGTCTTAGAGTACAACCTTGAGGATAAGTCTTATGGTTAAGTCTCAGGGTTAAGTCTTAATGTTAAGTCTTAAGGTTGAGCCTTAGGGTTAAGCCTTAGAGTTATGTCTTGGGGATAAGTCTTAGGGCTAAGTCTCAAGATTAGGTATCAAGGTTAAAGCTCAAGGATAAGTCTCAGGGCTACGTTTTCGGGTTAAGTCTTAAGGTTAAATCTTAGGTTTAAGTCTCAGTTTTAAGTATTAGGGATAAGTCTTATGGATAAGTTTCACGACTAACTCTCAGGGTTGAGTCTTAAGGTTAAAACTTAACCTTAAGTCTTAGGGTTAAGTCTTATGGTTATATCTTAATGTTAAATCGTAATTTTAAGTCTTAGGGTTAAGTCTAAAGTTTAAATCACAAGTTGAAGTCTTGGGGTTAACTCTTTAGAGTTAAGTCTTGGGGATAAGTCTTCGGGTTAAGTCTTACAATTGAAGTCCTAAGGTTAACTCTTAGGGTTAAATCTGTAAGGTCAACACTTAAGGTTAACTCTTAGGGTTAAGTTTAGGGTTAAGTCTTAAGGTTACATCTTCAAGTTAAAGATTAAGGTTAAGTCTTAGGGTTATTTCTTAAGTTTAAGTCTGAGGGTTATATCTGAGCGTTAATTATTAAGTTGAAGTCTTAGGGTTAAGTCTTAAAGTTACTTCTTAAGGTTGAGTCTTAGGGTTAAGTTTTAAGGTTAAGTCCGAATGTTACATCTTAAAGTTAAGTCTTAGGGTTAAATCTCAGTGTTAAGTCTCAAGGTTAGGTCTCAGGGTATAAGTCGTAAGGCTGTGTCTTAATGTTCAGTCTTATTGTTAAGTCTTAAAAGTTATATTTTAGGGTTCAGTCTTAGGGTTAAATTTTAAGGTTAAGTCTTAGGGTTAAGTCCTAAGGTGAAGTCTTATGGATTGAGTCTTAGGGTTAAGTCTAAAGTTTAATTCATAACTTGAAATCTTAGACTTAAGTCTTGGGGCTAAATCTTAGGGTTAAGTCTTAAATCTTAGGTTTAAGTCTCAGTGTTGAGTCTTAGGGATAAGTCTTTGAATTACGTCTTCAAGTTTTGTCTTAAGGTTTAACCTTAAGGTTAAGTCATAGGGTTAAGCCTTAGGGTTAAGTTTTGAGTGTAAATCTTAAGGTTACGTTTGAAGGTTAAGTCTTAAGGTTAAGTCTTAATGGTACATCTTCAAGTTAAGTCTTAGCATTAAGACTTATGGGTTAAATCCCAGGTTAAATTTCAAGGTAAAGTCTCAAGGTTAAGCCTCAGGGTTACGTGGAAAGGTTGTGTCTTAGGATTCAGTCTTAGGGTTAAGTTTTGAAGTTAAACTTTAGGTTAAGTCTTAGGGTTAAGTCTCAGGTTTAAGTCTCAGGATTATGTCTTAGGGTTAAGTCTTAATGTGAAGTCTTAAGGTTGAGCCTTAAGGTTAAGTCTTAGGGTTAAGCCTTAGAGTTATGTCTTGGGGATAAGTCTTAGGGCTAAGTCTCAAGATTAGGTATCAAGGTTAAAGCTCAAGGATAAGTCTCAGGGCTACGTTTTCGGGTTAAGTCTTAAGGTTAAATCTTAGGTTTAAGTGTCAGTTTTAAGTATTAGGGATAAGTCTTATGGATAAGTTTCACGACTAAGTCTCAGGGTTGAGTCTTAAGGTTAAAACTTAACCTTAAGTCTTAGGGTTAAGTCTTATGGTTATATCTTAATGTTAAATCGTAATTTTAAGTCTTAGGGTTAAGTCTAAAGTTTAAATCACAAGTTGAAGTCTTGGGGTTAACTCTTTAGAGTTATGTCTTGGGGATAAGTCTTCGGGTTAAGTCTTACAATTGAAGTCCTAAGGTTAACTCTTAGGGTTAAATCTGTAAGGTCAACACTTAAGGTTAACTCTTAGGGTTAAGTTTAGGGTTAAGTCTTAAGGTTACATCTTGAAGTTAAAGATTAAGGTTAAGTCTTAGGGTTATTTCTTAAGTTTAAGTCTGAGGGTTATATCTGAGCGTTAATTATTAAGTTGAAGTCTTAGAGTTAATTCTCCGGGTTAAGTCTTAAAGTTACTTCTTAAGGTTGAGTCTTAGGGTTAAGTTTTAAGGTTAAGTCCGAATGTTACATCTTAAAGTTAAGTCTTAGGGTTAAATCTCAGTGTTAAGTCTCAAGGTTAGGTCTCAGGGTATAAGTCGTAAGGCTGTGTCTTAATGTTCAGTCTTATTGTTAAGTCTTAAAAGTTATATTTTAGGGTTCAGTCTTAGGGTTAAATTTTAAGGTTAAGTCTTAGGGTTAAGTCCTAAGGTGAAGTCTTATGGATTGAGTCTTAGGGTTAAGTCTAAAGTTTAATTCATAACTTGAAATCTTAGACTTAAGTCTTGGGGCTAAGTCTTAGGGTTAAGTCTTAAATCTTAGCTTTAAGTGTCAGTGTTGAGTCTTAGGGATAAGTCTTTGAATTACGTCTTCAAGTTTTGTCTTAAGGTTTAACCTTAAGGTTAAGTCATAGGGTTAAGCCTTAGGGTTAAGTTTTGAGTGTAAATCTTAAGGTTACCTTTGAAGGTTAAGTCTTAAGGTTAAGTCTTAATGGTACATCTTCAAGTTAAGTCTTAGCATTAAGACTTAGGGTTAAATCCCAGGTTAAATTTCAAGGTAAAGTCTCAAGGTTAAGTCTCAGGGTTACGTGGTAAGGTTGTGTCTTAGGATTCAGTCTTAGGGTTAAGTTTTGAAGTTAAACTTTAGGTTAAGTCTTAGGGTTAAGTCTCAGGTTTAAGTCTCAGGATTATGTCTTAGGGTTAAGTCTTAATGTGAAGTCTTAAGGTTGAGCCTTAAGGTTAAGTCTTAGGGTTAAGCCTTAGAGTTATGTCTTGGGGATAAGTCTTAGGGCTAAGTCTCAAGATTAGGTATCAAGGTTAAAGCTCAAGGATAAGTCTCAGGGCTACGTTTTCGGGTTAAGTCTTAAGGTTAAATCTTAGGTTTAAGTGTCAGTTTTAAGTATTAGGGATAAGTCTTATGGATAAGTTTCACGACTAAGTCTCAGGGTTGAGTCTTAAGGTTAAAACTTAACCTTAAGTCTTAGGGTTAAGTCTTATGGTTATATCTTAATGTTAAATCGTAATTTTAAGTCTTAGGGTTAAGTCTAAAGTTTAAATCACAAGTTGAAGTCTTGGGGTTAACTCTTTAGAGTTAAGTCTTGGGGATAAGTCTTCGGGTTAAGTCTTACAATTTAAGTCCTAAGGTTAACTCTTAGGGTTAAATCTGTAAGGTCAACACTTAAGGTTAACTCTTAGGGTTAAGTTTAGGGTTAAGTCTTAAGGTTACATCTTGAAGTTAAAGATTAAGGTTAAGTCTTAGGGTTATTTCTTAAGTTTAAGTCTGAGGGTTATATCTGAGCGTTAATTATTAAATTTAAGTCTTAGAGTTAATTCTCAGGGTTAAGTCTTAAAGTTACTTCTTAAGGTTGAGTCTTAGGGTTAAGTTTTAAGGTTAAGTCCGAATGTTACATCTTAAAATTAAGTCTTAGGGTTAAATCTCAATGTTAAGTCTCAAGGTTAGGTCTCAGGGTATAAGTCGTAAGGCTGTGTCTTAATGTTCAGTCTTATTGTTAAGTCTTAAAAGTTATATTTTAGGGTTCAGTCTTAGGGTTAAATTTTAAGGTTAAGTCTTAGGGTTAAGTCCTAAGGTGAAGTCTTATGGATTGAGTCTTAGGGTTAAGTCTAAAGTTTAATTCATAACTTGAAATCTTAGACTTAAGTCTTGGGGCTAAATCTTAGGGTTAAGTCTTAAATCTTAGGTTTAAGTCTCAGTGTTGAGTCTTAGGGATAAGTCTTTGAATTACGTCTTCAAGTTTTGTCTTAAGGTTTAACCTTAAGGTTAAGTCATAGGGTTAAGCCTTAGGGTTAAGTTTTGAGTGTAAATCTTAAGGTTACGTTTGAAGGTTAAGTCTTAAGGTTAAGTCTTAGGGTTAAGTCTTAAGGTGAAGTCTTATGGATTGAGTCTTAGGGTTAAGTCTAAAGTTTAATTCATAACTTGAAATCTTAGACTTAAGTCTTGGGGCTAAGTCTTAGGGTTAAATCTTAAATCTTAGGTTTAATTCTCAGTGTTGAGTCTTAGGGATAAGTCTTTGAATTACGTCTTCAAGTTTTGTCTTAAGGTTTAACCTTAAGGTTAAGTCATAGGGTTAAGCCTTAGGGTTAAGTTTTGAGTGTAAATCTTAAGGTTACCTTTGAAGGTTAAGTCTTAAGGTTAAGCCTTAATGGTACATCTTCAAGTTAAGTCTTAGCATTAAGACTTAGGGTTAAATCCCAGGTTAAATTTCAAGGTAAAGTCTCAAGGTTAAGTCTCAGGGTTACGTGGTAAGGTTGTGTCTTAGGATTCAGTCTTAGGGTTAAGTTTTGAAGTTAAACTTTAGGTTAAGTCTTAGGGTTAAGTCTCAGGTTTAAGTCTCAAGATTATGTCTCAGGGTTAAGTCTTAATGTTAAGTCTTAAGGTTGAACCTTAAGGTTAAGTCTTAGGGTTAAGCCTTAAGGTTAAGTGTCTTGGGGATAAGTCTTAGGGCTAAGTCTCAAGATTAGGTATCAAGGTTAAAGCTCAAGGATAAGTCTCAGGGCTACGTTTTCGGGTTAAGTCTTAAGGTTAAATCTTAGGTTTAAGTCTCAGTTTTAAGTATTAGGGATATGTCTTATGGATAAGTTTCACGCCTAAGTTTCAGGGTTGAGTCTTAAGGTTAAAACTTAACCTTAAGTCTTAGGGTTAAGTCTTATGGTTATATCTTAATGTTAAATCGTAATTTTAAGTCTTAGGGTTAAGTCTAAAGTTTAAATCACAAGTTGAAGTCTTGGGGTTAACTCTTTAGAGTTAAGTCTTGGGGATAAGTCTTCGGGTTAAGTCTTACAATATAAGTCCTAAGGTTAACTCTTAGGGTTAAATCTGTAAGGTCAACACTTAGGGTTAACTCTTAGGGTTAAGTTTAGGGTTAAGTCTTAAGGTTACATCTTCAAGTTAAAGATTAAGGTTAAGTCTTAGGGTTATTTCTTAAGTTTAAGTCTGAGGGTTATATCTGAGCGTTAATTATTAAGTTGAAGTCTTAGAGTTAATTCTCCGGGTTAAGTCTTAAAGTTACTTCTTAAGGTTGAGTCTTAGGGTTAAGTTTTAAGGTTAAGTCCGAATGTTACATCTTAAACTTAAGTCTTAGGGTTAAATCTCCGTGTTAAGTCTCAAGGTTAGGTCTCAGGGTATAAGTCGTAAGGCTGTGTCTTAATGTTCAGTCTTATTGTTAAGTCTTAAAAGTTATATTTTAGGGTTCAGTCTTAGGGTTAAATTTTAAGGTTAAGTCTTAGGGTTAAGTTCTAAGGTGAAGTCTTATGGATTGAGTCTTAGGGTTAAGTCTAAAGTTTAATTCATAACTTGAAATCTTAGACTTAAGTCTTGGGGCTAAATCTTAGGGTTAAGTCTTAAATCTTAGGTTTAAGTCTCAGTGTTGAGTCTTAGGGATAAGTCTTTGAATTACGTCTTCAAGTTTTGTCTTAAGGTTTAACCTTAAGGTTAAGTCATAGGGTTAAGCCTTAGGGTTAAGTTTTGAGTGTAAATCTTAAGGTTACCTTTGAAGGTTAAGTCTTAAGGTTAAGTCTTAATGGTACATCTTCAAGTTAAGTCTTAGCGTTAAGACTTAGGGTTAAATCCCAGGTTAAATTTCAAGGTAAAGTCTCAAGGTTAAGTCTCAGGGTTACGTGGTAAGGTTGTGTCTTAGGATTCAGTCTTAGGGTTAAGTTTTGAAGTTAAACTTTAGGTTAAGTCTTAGGGTTAAGTCTCAGGTTTAAGTCTCAGGATTATGTCTTAGGGTTAAGTCTTAATGTGAAGTCTTACATTTAAGTCTTAAGCTTAAGTCTTAGGGTTAAGCCTTAAGGTTAAGTGTCAGGGTTAATTCCTAAAGGTTAAGTCTTAAGTATACATCTCATAGATTGAGTCTTAGGGTTAAGTCTTCATTTTAAGTCTTAGGGTTAAGTCTTAGAGTACAACCTTGAGGATAAGTCTTATGGTTAAGTCTCAGGGTTAAGTCTTAATGTTAAGTCTTAAGGTTGAGCCTTAAGGTTAAGTCTTAGGGTTAAGCCTTAGAGTTATGTCTTGGGGATAAGTCTTAGGGCTAAGTCGCAAGATTAGGTATCAAGGTTAAAGCTCAAGGATAAGTCTCAGGGCTACGTTTTCGGGTTAAGTCTTAAGGTTAAATCTTAGGTTTAAGTCTCAGTTTTAAGTTTTAGGGATAAGTCTTATGGATAAGTTTCACGACTAAGTCTCAGGGTTGAGTCTTAAGGTTAAAACTTAACCTTAAGTCTTAGGGTTAAGTCTTATGATTATATCTTAATGTTAAATCGTAATTTTAAGTCTTAGGGTTAAGTCTAAAGTTTAAATCACAAGTTGAAGTCTTGGGGTTAACTCTTTAGAGTTAAGTCTTGGGGATAAGTCTTCGGGTTAAGTCTTACAATTGAAGTCCTAAGGCTAACTCTTAGGGTTAAATCTGTAAGGTCAACACTTAAGGTTAACTCTTAGGGTTAAGTTTAGGGTTAAGTCTTAAGGTTACATCTTCAAGTTAAAGATTAAGGTTAAGTCTTAGGGTTATTTCTTAAGTTTAAGTCTGAGGGTTATATCTGAGCGTTAATTATTAAGTTGAAGTCTTAGGGTTAAGTCTTAAAGTTACTTCTTAAGGTTGAGTCTTAGGGTTAAGTTTTAAGGTTAAGTCCGAATGTTACATCTTAAAGTTAAGTCTTAGGGTTAAATCTCAGTGTTAAGTCTCAAGGTTAGGTCTCAGGGTATAAGTCGTAAGGCTGTGTCTTAATGTTCAGTCTTATTGTTAAGTCTTAAAAGTTATATTTTAGGGTTCAGTCTTAGGGTTAAATTTTAAGGTTAAGTCTTAGGGTTAAGTCCTAAGGTGAAGTCTTATGGATTGAGTCTTAGGGTTAAGTCTAAAGTTTAATTCATAACTTGAAATCTTAGACTTAAGTCTTGGGGCTAAATCTTAGGGTTAAGTCTTAAATCTTAGGTTTAAGTCTCAGTGTTGAGTCTTAGGGATAAGTCTTTGAATTACGTCTTCAAGTTTTGTCTTAAGGTTTAACCTTAAGGTTAAGTCATAGGGTTAAGCCTTAGGGTTAAGTTTTGAGTGTAAATCTTAAGGTTACGTTTGAAGGTTAAGTCTTAAGGTTAAGTCTTAATGGTACATCTTCAAGTTAAGTCTTAGCATTAAGACTTATGGGTTAAATCCCAGGTTAAATTTCAAGGTAAAGTCTCAAGGTTAAGCCTCAGGGTTACGTGGAAAGGTTGTGTCTTAGGATTCAGTCTTAGGGTTAAGTTTTGAAGTTAAACTTTAGGTTAAGTCTTAGGGTTAAGTCTCAGGTTTAAGTCTCAGGATTATGTCTTAGGGTTAAGTCTTAATGTGAAGTCTTAAGGTTGAGCCTTAAGGTTAAGTCTTAGGGTTAAGCCTTAGAGTTATGTCTTGGGGATAAGTCTTAGGGCTAAGTCTCAAGATTAGGTATCAAGGTTAAAGCTCAAGGATAAGTCTCAGGGCTACGTTTTCGGGTTAAGTCTTAAGGTTAAATCTTAGGTTTAAGTCTCAGTTTTAAGTATTAGGGATAAGTCTTATGGATAAGTTTCACGACTAAGTCTCAGGGTTGAGTCTTAAGGTTAAAACTTAACCTTAAGTCTTAGGGTTAAGTCTTATGGTTATATCTTAATGTTAAATCGTAATTTTAAGTCTTAGGGTTAAGTCTAAAGTTTAAATCACAAGTTGAAGTCTTGGGGTTAACTCTTTAGAGTTATGTCTTGGGGATAAGTCTTCGGGTTAAGTCTTACAATTGAAGTCCTAAGGTTAACTCTTAGGGTTAAATCTGTAAGGTCAACACTTAAGGTTAACTCTTAGGGTTAAGTTTAGGGTTAAGTCTTAAGGTTACATCTTGAAGTTAAAGATTAAGGTTAAGTCTTAGGGTTATTTCTTAAGTTTAAGTCTGAGGGTTATATCTGAGCGTTAATTATTAAGTTGAAGTCTTAGAGTTAATTCTCCGGGTTAAGTCTTAAAGTTACTTCTTAAGGTTGAGTCTTAGGGTTAAGTTTTAAGGTTAAGTCCGAATGTTACATCTTAAAGTTAAGTCTTAGGGTTAAATCTCAGTGTTAAGTCTCAAGGTTAGGTCTCAGGGTATAAGTCGTAAGGCTGTGTCTTAATGTTCAGTCTTATTGTTAAGTCTTAAAAGTTATATTTTAGGGTTCAGTCTTAGGGTTAAATTTTAAGGTTAAGTCTTAGGGTTAAGTCCTAAGGTGAAGTCTTATGGATTGAGTCTTAGGGTTAAGTCTAAAGTTTAATTCATAACTTGAAATCTTAGACTTAAGTCTTGGGGCTAAGTCTTAGGGTTAAGTCTTAAATCTTAGCTTTAAGTGTCAGTGTTGAGTCTTAGGGATAAGTCTTTGAATTACGTCTTCAAGTTTTGTCTTAAGGTTTAACCTTAAGGTTAAGTCATAGGGTTAAGCCTTAGGGTTAAGTTTTGAGTGTAAATCTTAAGGTTACCTTTGAAGGTTAAGTCTTAAGGTTAAGTCTTAATGGTACATCTTCAAGTTAAGTCTTAGCATTAAGACTTAGGGTTAAATCCCAGGTTAAATTTCAAGGTAAAGTCTCAAGGTTAAGTCTCAGGGTTACGTGGTAAGGTTGTGTCTTAGGATTCAGTCTTAGGGTTAAGTTTTGAAGTTAAACTTTAGGTTAAGTCTTAGGGTTAAGTCTCAGGTTTAAGTCTCAGGATTATGTCTTAGGGTGAAGTCTTAATGTGAAGTCTTACATTTAAGTCTTAAGCTTAAGTCTTAGGGTTAAGCCTTAAGGTTAAGTGTCAGGGTTAATTCCTAAAGGTTAAGTCTTAAGTTTACATCTCATAGATTGAGTCTTAGGGTTAAGTCTTCATTTTAAGTCTTAGGGTTAAGTCTTAGAGTACAACCTTGAGGATAAGTCTTATGGTTAAGTCTCAGGGTTAAGTCTTAATGTTAAGTCTTAAGGTTGAGCCTTAAGGTTAAGTCTTAGGGTTAAGCCTTAGAGTTATGTCTTGGGGATAAGTCTTAGGGCTAAGTCGCAAGATTAGGTATCAAGGTTAAAGCTCAAGGATAAGTCTCAGGGCTACGTTTTCGGGTTAAGTCTTAAGGTTAAATCTTAGGTTTAAGTCTCAGTTTTAAGTTTTAGGGATAAGTCTTATGGATAAGTTTCACGACTAAGTCTCAGGGTTGAGTCTTAAGGTTAAAACTTAACCTTAAGTCTTAGGGTTAAGTCTTATGGTTATATCTTAATGTTAAATCGTAATTTTAAGTCTTAGGGTTAAGTCTAAAGTTTAAATCACAAGTTGAAGTCTTGGGGTTAACTCTTTAGAGTTAAGTCTTGGGGATAAGTCTTCGGGTTAAGTCTTACAATTGAAGTCCTAAGGTTAACTCTTAGGGTTAAATCTGTAAGGTCAACACTTAAGGTTAACTCTTAGGGTTAAGTTTAGGGTTAAGTCTTAAGGTTACATCTTGAAGTTAAAGGTTAAGGTTAAGTCTTAGGGTTATTTCTTAAGTTTAAGTCTGAGGGTTATATCTGAGCGTTAATTATTAAATTTAAGTCTTAGAGTTAATTCTCAGGGTTAAGTCTTAAAGTTACTTCTTAAGGTTGAGTCTTAGGGTTAAGTTTTAAGGTTAAGTCCGAATGTTACATCTTAAAATTAAGTCT
Source organism: Falco punctatus (assembly GCF_963210335.1). Lineage (NCBI taxonomy): Eukaryota > Metazoa > Chordata > Aves > Falconiformes > Falconidae > Falco > Falco punctatus. Next base: position 266,883 of record NW_027660153.1, read on the forward strand.
TAGGGTTAAATCTCAATGTTAAGTCTCAAGGTTAGGTCTCAGGGTATAAGTCGTAAGGTTGTGTCTTAATGTTCAGTCTTATTGTTAAGTCTTAAAAGTTATATTTTAGGGTTCAGTCTTAGGGTTAAATTTTAAGGTTAAGTCTTAGGGTTAAGTCCTAAGGTGAAGTCTTATGGATTGAGTCTTAGGGTTAAGTCTAAAGTTTAATTCATAACTTGAAATCTTAGACTTAAGTCTTGGGGCTAAATCTTAGGGTTAAGTCTTAAATCTTAGGTTTAAGTCTCAGTGTTGAGTCTTAGGGATAAGTCTTTGAATTACGTCTTCAAGTTTTGTCTTAAGGTTTAACCTTAAGGTTAAGTCATAGGGTTAAGCCTTAGGGTTAAGTTTTGAGTGTAAATCTTAAGGTTACCTTTGAAGGTTAAGTCTTAAGGTTAAGTCTTAATGGTACATCTTCAAGTTAAGTCTTAGCGTTAAGACTTAGGGTTAAATCCCAGGTTAAATTTCAAGGTAAAGTCTCAAGGTTAAGTCTCAGGGTTACGTGGTAAGGTTGTGTCTTAGGATTCAGTCTTAGGGTTAAGTTTTGAAGTTAAACTTTAGGTTAAGTCTTAGGGTTAAGTCTCAGGTTTAAGTCTCAGGATTATGTCTTAGGGTTAAGTCTTAATGTGAAGTCTTACATTTAAGTCTTAAGCTTAAGTCTTAGGGTTAAGCCTTAAGGTTAAGTGTCAGGGTTAATTCCTAAAGGTTAAGTCTTAAGTATACATCTCATAGATTGAGTCTTAGGGTTAAGTCTTCATTTTAAGTCTTAGGGTTAAGTCTTAGAGTACAACCTTGAGGATAAGTCTTATGGTTAAGTCTCAGGGTTAAGTCTTAATGTTAAGTCTTAAGGTTGAGCCTTAGGGTTAAGCCTTAGAGTTATGTCTTGGGGATAAGTCTTAGGGCTAAGTCTCAAGATTAGGTATCAAGGTTAAAGCTCAAGGATAAGTCTCAGGGCTACGTTTTCGGGTTAAGTCTTAAGGTTAAATCTTAGGTTTAAGTCTCAGTTTTAAGTATTAGGGATAAGTCTTATGGATAAGTTTCACGACTAAGTCTCAGGGTTGAGTCTTAAGGTTAAAACTTAACCTTAAGTCTTAGGGTTAAGTCTTATGGTTATATCTTAATGTTAAATCGTAATTTTAAGTCTTAGGGTTAAGTCTAAAGTTTAAATCACAAGTTGAAGTCTTGGGGTTAACTCTTTAGAGTTAAGTCTTGGGGATAAGTCTTCGGGTTAAGTCTTACAATTGAAGTCCTAAGGTTAACTCTTAGGGTTAAATCTGTAAGGTCAACACTTAAGGTTAACTCTTAGGGTTAAGTTTAGGGTTAAGTCTTAAGGTTACATCTTCAAGTTAAAGATTAAGGTTAAGTCTTAGGGTTATTTCTTAAGTTTAAGTCTGAGGGTTATATCTGAGCGTTAATTATTAAGTTGAAGTCTTAGAGTTAATTCTCAGGGTTAAGTCTTAAAGTTACTTCTTAAGGTTGAGTCTTAGGGTTAAGTTTTAAGGTTAAGTCCGAATGTTACATCTTAAAGTTAAGTCTTAGGGTTAAATCTCAGTGTTAAGTCTCAAGGTTAGGTCTCAGGGTATAAGTCGTAAGGCTGTGTCTTAATGTTCAGTCTTATTGTTAAGTCTTAAAAGTTATATTTTAGGGTTCAGTCTTAGGGTTAAATTTTAAGGTTAAGTCTTAGGGTTAAGTCCTAAGGTGAAGTCTTATGGATTGAGTCTTAGGGTTAAGTCTAAAGTTTAATTCATAACTTGAAATCTTAGACTTAAGTCTTGGGGCTAAATCTTAGGGTTAAGTCTTAAATCTTAGGTTTAAGTCTCAGTGTTGAGTCTTAGGGATAAGTCTTTGAATTACGTCTTCAAGTTTTGTCTTAAGGTTTAACCTTAAGGTTAAGTCATAGGGTTAAGCCTTAGGGTTAAGTTTTGAGTGTAAATCTTAAGGTTACGTTTGAAGGTTAAGTCTTAAGGTTAAGTCTTAATGGTACATCTTCAAGTTAAGTCTTAGCATTAAGACTTATGGGTTAAATCCCAGGTTAAATTTCAAGGTAAAGTCTCAAGGTTAAGCCTCAGGGTTACGTGGAAAGGTTGTGTCTTAGGATTCAGTCTTAGGGTTAAGTTTTGAAGTTAAACTTTAGGTTAAGTCTTAGGGTTAAGTCTCAGGTTTAAGTCTCAGGATTATGTCTTAGGGTTAAGTCTTAATGTGAAGTCTTAAGGTTGAGCCTTAAGGTTAAGTCTTAGGGTTAAGCCTTAGAGTTATGTCTTGGGGATAAGTCTTAGGGCTAAGTCTCAAGATTAGGTATCAAGGTTAAAGCTCAAGGATAAGTCTCAGGGCTACGTTTTCGGGTTAAGTCTTAAGGTTAAATCTTAGGTTTAAGTGTCAGTTTTAAGTATTAGGGATAAGTCTTATGGATAAGTTTCACGACTAAGTCTCAGGGTTGAGTCTTAAGGTTAAAACTTAACCTTAAGTCTTAGGGTTAAGTCTTATGGTTATATCTTAATGTTAAATCGTAATTTTAAGTCTTAGGGTTAAGTCTAAAGTTTAAATCACAAGTTGAAGTCTTGGGGTTAACTCTTTAGAGTTATGTCTTGGGGATAAGTCTTCGGGTTAAGTCTTACAATTGAAGTCCTAAGGTTAACTCTTAGGGTTAAATCTGTAAGGTCAACACTTAAGGTTAACTCTTAGGGTTAAGTTTAGGGTTAAGTCTTAAGGTTACATCTTGAAGTTAAAGATTAAGGTTAAGTCTTAGGGTTATTTCTTAAGTTTAAGTCTGAGGGTTATATCTGAGCGTTAATTATTAAGTTGAAGTCTTAGAGTTAATTCTCAGGGTTAAGTCTTAAAGTTACTTCTTAAGGTTGAGTCTTAGGGTTAAGTTTTAAGGTTAAGTCCGAATGTTACATCTTAAAGTTAAGTCTTAGGGTTAAATCTCAGTGTTAAGTCTCAAGGTTAGGTCTCAGGGTATAAGTCGTAAGGCTGTGTCTTAATGTTCAGTCTTATTGTTAAGTCTTAAAAGTTATATTTTAGGGTTCAGTCTTAGGGTTAAATTTTAAGGTTAAGTCTTAGGGTTAAGTCCTAAGGTGAAGTCTTATGGATTGAGTCTTAGGGTTAAGTCTAAAGTTTAATTCATAACTTGAAATCTTAGACTTAAGTCTTGGGGCTAAGTCTTAGGGTTAAGTCTTAAATCTTAGCTTTAAGTCTCAGTGTTGAGTCTTAGGGATAAGTCTTTGAATTACGTCTTCAAGTTTTGTCTTAAGGTTTAACCTTAAGGTTAAGTCATAGGGTTAAGCCTTAGGGTTAAGTTTTGAGTGTAAATCTTAAGGTTACGTTTGAAGGTTAAGTCTTAAGGTTAAGTCTTAATGGTACATCTTCAAGTTAAGTCTTAGCATTAAGACTTAGGGTTAAATCCCAGGTTAAATTTCAAGGTAAAGTCTCAAGGTTAAGTCTCAGGGTTACGTGGTAAGGTTGTGTCTTAGGATTCAGTCTTAGGGTTAAGTTTTGAAGTTAAACTTTAGGTTAAGTCTTAGGGTTAAGTCTCAGGTTTAAGTCTCAGGATTATGTCTTAGGGTGAAGTCTTAATGTGAAGTCTTACATTTAAGTCTTAAGCTTAAGTCTTAGGGTTAAGCCTTAAGGTTAAGTGTCAGGGTTAATTCCTAAAGGTTAAGTCTTAAGTTTACATCTCATAGATTGAGTCTTAGGGTTAAGTCTTCATTTTAAGTCTTAGGGTTAAGTCTTAGAGTACAACCTTGAGGATAAGTCTTATGGTTAAGTCTCAGGGTTAAGTCTTAATGTTAAGTCTTAAGGTTGAGCCTTAAGGTTAAGTCTTAGGGTTAAGCCTTAGAGTTATGTCTTGGGGATAAGTCTTAGGGCTAAGTCTCAAGATTAGGTATCAAGGTTAAAGCTCAAGGATAAGTCTCAGGGCTACGTTTTCGGGTTAAGTCTTAAGGTTAAATCTTAGGTTTAAGTCTCAGTTTTAAGTTTTAGGGATAAGTCTTATGGATAAGTTTCACGACTAAGTCTCAGGGTTGAGTCTTAAGGTTAAAACTTAACCTTAAGTCTTAGGGTTAAGTCTTATGGTTATATCTTAATGTTAAATCGTAATTTTAAGTCTTAGGGTTAAGTCTAAAGTTTAAATCACAAGTTGAAGTCTTGGGGTTAACTCTTTAGAGTTAAGTCTTGGGGATAAGTCTTCGGGTTAAGTCTTACAATTGAAGTCCTAAGGTTAACTCTTAGGGTTAAATCTGTAAGGTCAACACTTAAGGTTAACTCTTAGGGTTAAGTTTAGGGTTAAGTCTTAAGGTTACATCTTGAAGTTAAAGATTAAGGTTAAGTCTTAGGGTTATTTCTTAAGTTTAAGTCTGAGGGTTATATCTGAGCGTTAATTATTAAATTTAAGTCTTAGAGTTAATTCTCAGGGTTAAGTCTTAAAGTTACTTCTTAAGGTTGAGTCTTAGGGTTAAGTTTTAAGGTTAAGTCCGAATGTTACATCTTAAAGTTAAGTCTTAGGGTTAAATCTCAGTGTTAAGTCTCAAGGTTAGGTCTCAGGGTATAAGTCGTAAGGTTGTGTCTTAATGTTCAGTCTTATTGTTAAGTCTGAAAAGTTATATTTTAGGGTTCAGTCTTAGGGTTAAATTTTAAGGTTAAGTCTTAGGGTTAAGTCCTAAGGTGAAGTCTTATGGATTGAGTCTTAGGGTTAAGTCTAAAGTTTAATTCATAACTTGAAATCTTAGACTTAAGTCTTGGGGCTAAGTCTTAGGGTTAAGTCTTAAATCTTAGGTTTAAGTCTCAGTGTTGAGTCTTAGGGATAAGTCTTTGAATTACGTCTTCAAGTTTTGTCTTAAGGTTTAACCTTAAGGTTAAGTCATAGGGTTAAGCCTTAGGGTTAAGTTTTGAGTGTAAATCTTAAGGTTACGTTTGAAGGTTAAGTCTTAAGGTTAAGTCTTAATGGTACATCTTCAAGTTAAGTCTTAGCATTAAGACTTAGGGTTAAATCCCAGGTTAAATTTCAAGGTAAAGTCTCAAGGTTAAGTCTCAGGGTTACGTGGTAAGGTTGTGTCTTAGGATTCAGTCTTAGGGTTAAGTTTTGAAGTTAAACTTTAGGTTAAGTCTTAGGGTTAAGTCTCAGGTTTAAGTCTCAGGATTATGTCTTAGGGTGAAGTCTTAATGTGAAGTCTTACATTTAAGTCTTAAGCTTAAGTCTTAGGGTTAAGCCTTAAGGTTAAGTGTCAGGGTTAATTCCTAAAGGTTAAGTCTTAAGTTTACATCTCATAGATTGAGTCTTAGGGTTAAGTCTTCATTTTAAGTCTTAGGGTTAAGTCTTAGAGTACAACCTTGAGGATAAGTCTTATGGTTAAGTCTCAGGGTTAAGTCTTAATGTTAAGTCTTAAGGTTGAGCCTTAGGGTTAAGCCTTAGAGTTATGTCTTGGGGATAAGTCTTAGGGCTAAGTCTCAAGATTAGGTATCAAGGTTAAAGCTCAAGGATAAGTCTCAGGGCTACGTTTTCGGGTTAAGTCTTAAGGTTAAATCTTAGGTTTAAGTCTCAGTTTTAAGTATTAGGGATAAGTCTTATGGATAAGTTTCACGACTAAGTCTCAGGGTTGAGTCTTAAGGTTAAAACTTAACCTTAAGTCTTAGGGTTAAGTCTTATGGTTATATCTTAATGTTAAATCGTAATTTTAAGTCTTAGGGTTAAGTCTAAAGTTTAAATCACAAGTTGAAGTCTTGGGGTTAACTCTTTAGAGTTAAGTCTTGGGGATAAGTCTTCGGGTTAAGTCTTACAATATAAGTCCTAAGGTTAACTCTTAGGGTTAAATCTGTAAGGTCAACACTTAGGGTTAACTCTTAGGGTTAAGTTTAGGGTTAAGTCTTAAGGTTACATCTTCAAGTTAAAGATTAAGGTTAAGTCTTAGGGTTATTTCTTAAGTTTAAGTCTGAGGGTTATATCTGAGCGTTAATTATTAAGTTGAAGTCTTAGAGTTAATTCTCCGGGTTAAGTCTTAAAGTTACTTCTTAAGGTTGAGTCTTAGGGTTAAGTTTTAAGGTTAAGTCCGAATGTTACATCTTAAAGTTAAGTCTTAGGGTTAAATCTCCGTGTTAAGTCTCAAGGTTAGGTCTCAGGGTATAAGTCGTAAGGCTGTGTCTTAATGTTCAGTCTTATTGTTAAGTCTGAAAAGTTATATTTTAGGGTTCAGTCTTAGGGTTAAATTTTAAGGTTAAGTCTTAGGGTTAAGTCCTAAGGTGAAGTCTTATGGATTGAGTCTTAGGGTTAAGTCTAAAGTTTAATTCATAACTTGAAATCTTAGACTTAAGTCTTGGGGCTAAATCTTAGGGTTAAGTCTTAAATCTTAGGTTTAAGTCTCAGTGTTGAGTCTTAGGGATAAGTCTTTGAATTACGTCTTCAAGTTTTGTCTTAAGGTTTAACCTTAAGGTTAAGTCATAGGGTTAAGCCTTAGGGTTAAGTTTTGAGTGTAAATCTTAAGGTTACGTTTGAAGGTTAAGTCTTAAGGTTAAGTCTTAATGGTACATCTTCAAGTTAAGTCTTAGCGTTAAGACTTAGGGTTAAATCCCAGGTTAAATTTCAAGGTAAAGTCTCAAGGTTAAGTCTCAGGGTTACGTGGTAAGGTTGTGTCTTAGGATTCAGTCTTAGGGTTAAGTTTTGAAGTTAAACTTTAGGTTAAGTCTTAGGGTTAAGTCTCAGGTTTAAGTCTCAGGATTATGTCTTAGGGTTAAGTCTTAATGTGAAGTCTTACATTTAAGTCTTAAGCTTAAGTCTTAGGGTTAAGCCTTAAGGTTAAGTGTCAGGGTTAATTCCTAAAGGTTAAGTCTTAAGTATACATCTCATAGATTGAGTCTTAGGGTTAAGTCTTCATTTTAAGTCTTAGGGTTAAGTCTTAGAGTACAACCTTGAGGATAAGTCTTATGGTTAAGTCTCAGGGTTAAGTCTTAATGTTAAGTCTTAAGGTTGAGCCTTAAGGTTAAGTCTTAGGGTTAAACCTTAGAGTTATGTCTTGGGGATAAGTCTTAGGGCTAAGTCTCAGGATTAGGTATCAAGGTTAAAGCTCAAGGATAAGTCTCAGGGCTACGTTTTCGGGTTAAGTCTTAAGGTTAAATCTTAGGTTTAAGTCTCAGTTTTAAGTATTAGGGATAAGTCTTATGGATAAATTTCACGACTAAGTCTCAGGGTTGAGTCTTAAGGTTAAAACTTAACCTAAAGTCTTAGGGTTAAGTCTTATGGTTATATCTTAATGTTAAATCGTAATTTTAAGTCTTAGGGTTAAGTCTAAAGTTTAAATCACAAGTTGAAGTCTTGGGGTTAACTCTTTAGAGTTATGTCTTGGGGATAAGTCTTCGGGTTAAGTCTTACAATTGAAGTCCTAAGGTTAACTCTTAGGGTTAAATCTGTAAGGTCAACACTTAAGGTTAACTCTTAGGGTTAAGTTTAGGGTTAAGTCTTAAGGTTACATCTTGAAGTTAAAGATTAAGGTTAAGTCTTAGGGTTATTTCTTAAGTTTAAGTCTGAGGGTTATATCTGAGCGTTAATTATTAAGTTGAAGTCTTAGGGTTAAGTCTTAAAGTTACTTCTTAAGGTTGAGTCTTAGGGTTAAGTTTTAAGGTTAAGTCCGAATGTTACATCTTAAAGTTAAGTCTTAGGGTTAAATCTCAGTGTTAAGTCTCAAGGTTAGGTCTCAGGGTATAAGTCGTAAGGCTGTGTCTTAATGTTCAGTCTTATTGTTAAGTCTTAAAAGTTATATTTTAGGGTTCAGTCTTAGGGTTAAATTTTAAGGTTAAGTCTTAGGGTTAAGTCCTAAGGTGAAGTCTTATGGATTGAGTCTTAGGGTTAAGTCTAAAGTTTAATTCATAACTTGAAATCTTAGACTTAAGTCTTGGGGCTAAATCTTAGGGTTAAGTCTTAAATCTTAGGTTTAAGTCTCAGTGTTGAGTCTTAGGGATAAGTCTTTGAATTACGTCTTCAAGTTTTGTCTTAAGGTTTAACCTTAAGGTTAAGTCATAGGGTTAAGCCTTAGGGTTAAGTTTTGAGTGTAATTCTTAAGGTTACGTTTGAAGGTTAAGTCTTAAGGTTAAGTCTTAATGGTACATCTTCAAGTTAAGTCTTAGCATTAAGACTTATGGGTTAAATCCCAGGTTAAATTTCAAGGTAAAGTCTCAAGGTTAAGCCTCAGGGTTACGTGGAAAGGTTGTGTCTTAGGATTCAGTCTTAGGGTTAAGTTTTGAAGTTAAACTTTAGGTTAAGTCTTAGGGTTAAGTCTCAGGTTTAAGTCTCAGGATTATGTCTTAGGGTTAAGTCTTAATGTGAAGTCTTAAGGTTGAGCCTTAAGGTTAAGTCTTAGGGTTAAGCCTTAGAGTTATGTCTTGGGGATAAGTCTTAGGGCTAAGTCTCAAGATTAGGTATCAAGGTTAAAGCTCAAGGATAAGTCTCAGGGCTACGTTTTCGGGTTAAGTCTTAAGGTTAAATCTTAGGTTTAAGTCTCAGTTTTAAGTATTAGGGATAAGTCTTATGGATAAGTTTCACGACTAAGTCTCAGGGTTGAGTCTTAAGGTTAAAACTTAACCTTAAGTCTTAGGGTTAAGTCTTATGGTTATATCTTAATGTTAAATCGTAATTTTAAGTCTTAGGGTTAAGTCTAAAGTTTAGATCACAAGTTGAAGTCTTGGGGTTAACTCTTTAGAGTTATGTCTTGGGGATAAGTCTTCGGGTTAAGTCTTACAATTGAAGTCCTAAGGTTAACTCTTAGGGTTAAATCTGTAAGGTCAACACTTAAGGTTAACTCTTAGGGTTAAGTTTAGGGTTAAGTCTTAAGGTTACATCTTGAAGTTAAAGATTAAGGTTAAGTCTTAGGGTTATTTCTTAAGTTTAAGTCTGAGGGTTATATCTGAGCGTTAATTATTAAGTTGAAGTCTTAGAGTTAATTCTCAGGGTTAAGTCTTAAAGTTACTTCTTAAGGTTGAGTCTTAGGGTTAAGTTTTAAGGTTAAGTCCGAATGTTACATCTTAAAGTTAAGTCTTAGGGTTAAATCCCCGTGTTAAGTCTCAAGGTTAGGTCTCAGGGTATAAGTCGTAAGGCTGTGTCTTAATGTTCAGTCTTATTGTTAAGTCTTAAAAGTTATATTTTAGGGTTCAGTCTTAGGGTTAAATTTTAAGGTTAAGTCTTAGGGTTAAGTCCTAAGGTGAAGTCTTATGGATTGAGTCTTAGGGTTAAGTCTAAAGTTTAATTCATAACTTGAAATCTTAGACTTAAGTCTTGGGGCTAAGTCTTAGGGTTAAGTCTTAAATCTTAGCTTTAAGTGTCAGTGTTGAGTCTTAGGGATAAGTCTTTGAATTACGTCTTCAAGTTTTGTCTTAAGGTTTAACCTTAAGGTTAAGTCATAGGGTTAAGCCTTAGGGTTAAGTTTTGAGTGTAAATCTTAAGGTTACCTTTGAAGGTTAAGTCTTAAGGTTAAGTCTTAATGGTACATCTTCAAGTTAAGTCTTAGCATTAAGACTTAGGGTTAAATCCCAGGTTAAATTTCAAGGTAAAGTCTCAAGGTTAAGTCTCAGGGTTACGTGGTAAGGTTGTGTCTTAGGATTCAGTCTTAGGGTTAAGTTTTGAAGTTAAACTTTAGGTTAAGTCTTAGGGTTAAGTCTCAGGTTTAAGTCTCAGGATTATGTCTTAGGGTTAAGTCTTAATGTGAAGTCTTACATTTAAGTCTTAAGCTTAAGTCTTAGGGTTAAGCCTTAAGGTTAAGTGTCAGGGTTAATTCCTAAAGGTTAAGTCTTAAGTTTACATCTCATAGATTGAGTCTTAGGGTTAAGTCTTCATTTTAAGTCTTAGGGTTAAGTCTTAGAGTACAACCTTGAGGATAAGTCTTATGGTTAAGTCTCAGGGTTAAGTCTTAATGTTAAGTCTTAAGGTTGAGCCTTAAGGTTAAGTCTTAGGGTTAAGCCTTAGAGTTATGTCTTGGGGATAAGTCTTAGGGCTAAGTCGCAAGATTAGGTATCAAGGTTAAAGCTCAAGGATAAGTCTCAGGGCTACGTTTTCGGGTTAAGTCTTAAGGTTAAATCTTAGGTTTAAGTCTCAGTTTTAAGTATTAGGGATAAGTCTTATGGATAAGTTTCACGACTAAGTCTCAGGGTTGAGTCTTAAGGTTAAAACTTAACCTTAAGTCTTAGGGTTAAGTCTTATGGTTATATCTTAATGTTAAATCGTAATTTTAAGTCTTAGGGTTAAGTCTAAAGTTTAAATCACAAGTTGAAGTCTTGGGGTTAACTCTTTAGAGTTAAGTCTTGGGGATAAGTCTTCGGGTTAAGTCTTACAATTGAAGTCCTAAGGTTAACTCTTAGGGTTAAATCTGTAAGGTCAACACTTAAGGTTAACTCTTAGGGTTAAGTTTAGGGTTAAGTCTTAAGGTTACATCTTCAAGTTAAAGATTAAGGTTAAGTCTTAGGGTTATTTCTTAAGTTTAAGTCTGAGGGTTATAACTGAGCGTTAATTATTAAGTTGAAGTCTTAGAGTTAATTCTCAGGGTTAAGTCTTAAAGTTACTTCTTAAGGTTGAGTCTTAGGGTTAAGTTTTAAGGTTAAGTCCGAATGTTACATCTTAAAGTTAATTCTTAGGGTTAAATCTCAGTGTTAAGTCTCAAGGTTAGGTCTCAGGGTATAAGTCGTAAGGCTGTGTCTTAATGTTCAGTCTTATTGTTAAGTCTTAAAAGTTATATTTTAGGGTTCAGTCTTAGGGTTAAATTTTAAGGTTAAGTCTTAGGGTTAAGTCCTAAGGTGAAGTCTTATGGATTGAGTCTTAGGGTTAAGTCTAAAGTTTAATTCATAACTTGAAATCTTAGACTTAAGTCTTGGGGCTAAGTCTTAGGGTTAAGTCTTAAATCTTAGCTTTAAGTCTCAGTGTTGAGTCTTAGGGATAAGTCTTTGAATTATGTCTTCAAGTTTTGTCTTAAGGTTTAACCTTAAGGTTAAGTCATAGGGTTAAGCCTTAGGGTTAAGTTTTGAGTGTAAATCTTAAGGTTACGTTTGAAGGTTAAGTCTTAAGGTTAAGTCTTAATGGTACATCTTCAAGTTAAGTCTTAGCATTAAGACTTAGGGTTAAATCCCAAGTTAAATTTCAAGGTAAAGTCTCAAGGTTAAGTCTCAGGGTTACGTGGTAAGGTTGTGTCTTAGGATTCAGTCTTAGGGTTAAGTTTTGAAGTTAAACTTTAGGTTAAGTCTTAGGGTTAAGTCTCAGGTTTAAGTCTCAGGATTATGTCTTAGGGTGAAGTCTTAATGTGAAGTCTTACATTTAAGTCTTAAGCTTAAGTCTTAGGGTTAAGCCTTAAGGTTAAGTGTCAGGGTTAATTCCTAAAGGTTAAGTCTTAAGTTTACATCTCATAGATTGAGTCTTAGGGTTAAGTCTTCATTTTAAGTCTTAGGGTTAAGTCTTAGAGTACAACCTTGAGGATAAGTCTTATGGTTAAGTCTCAGGGTTAAGTCTTAATGTTAAGTCTTAAGGTTGAGCCTTAAGGTTAAGTCTTAGGGTTAAGCCTTAGAGTTATGTCTTGGGGATAAGTCTTAGGGCTAAGTCTCAGGATTAGGTATCAAGGTTAAAGCTCAAGGATAAGTCTCAGGGCTACGTTTTCGGGTTAAGTCTTAAGGTTAAATCTTAGGTTTAAGTCTCAGTTTTCAGTTTTAGGGATAAGTCTTATGGATAAATTTCACGACTAAGTCTCAGGGTTGAGTCTTAAGGTTAAAACTTAACCTTAAGTCTTAGGGTTAATTCTTATGGTTATATCTTAATGTTAAATCGTAATTTTAAGTCTTAGGGTTAAGTCTAAAGTTTAAATCACAAGTTGAAGTCTTGGGGTTAACTCTTTAGAGTTAAGTCTTGGGGATAAGTCTTCGGGTTAAGTCTTACAATTGAAGTCCTAAGGTTAACTCTTAGGGTTAAATCTGTAAGGTCAACACTTAAGGTTAACTCTTAGGGTTAAGTCTTAAGGTTACATCTTCAAGTTAAAGATTAAGGTTAAGTCTTAGGGTTATTTCTTAAGTTTAAGTCTGAGGGTTATATCTGAGCGTTAATTATTATGTTGAAGTCTTAGAGTTAATTCTCAGGGTTAAGTCTTAAAGTTACTTCTTAAGGTTGAGTCTTAGGGTTAAGTTTTAAGGTTAAGTCCGAATGTTACATCTTAAAGTTAAGTCTTAGGGTTAAATCTCAGTGTTAAGTCTCAAGGTTAGGTCTCAGGGTATAAGTCGTAAGGCTGTGTCTTAATGTTCAGTCTTATTGTTAAGTCTTAAAAGTTATATTTTAGGGTTCAGTCTTAGGGTTAAATTTTAAGGTTAAGTCTTAGGGTTAAGTCCTAAGGTGAAGTCTTATGGATTGAGTCTTAGGGTTAAGTCTAAAGTTTAATTCATAACTTGAAATCTTAGACTTAAGTCTTGGGGCTAAGTCTTAGGGTTAAGTCTTAAATCTTAGCTTTAAGTCTCAGTGTTGAGTCTTAGGGATAAGTCTTTGAATTACGTCTTCAAGTTTTGTCTTAAGGTTTAACCTTAAGGTTAAGTCATAGGGTTAAGCCTTAGGGTTAAGTTTTGAGTGTAAATCTTAAGGTTACCTTTGAAGGTTAAGTCTTAAGGTTAAGCCTTAATGGTACATCTTCAAGTTAAGTCTTAGCATTAAGACTTAGGGTTAAATCCCAAGTTAAATTTCAAGGTAAAGTCTCAAGGTTAAGTCTCAGGGTTACGTGGTAAGGTTGTGTCTTAGGATTCAGTCTTAGGGTTAAGTTTTGAAGTTAAACTTTAGGTTAAGTCTTAGGGTTAAGTCTCAGGTTTAAGTCTCAGGATTATGTCTTAGGGTGAAGTCTTAATGTGAAGTCTTACATTTAAGTCTTAAGCTTAAGTCTTAGGGTTAAGCCTTAAGGTTAAGTGTCAGGGTTAATTCCTAAAGGTTAAGTCTTAAGTTTACATCTCATAGATTGAGTCTTAGGGTTAAGTCTTCATTTTAAGTCTTAGGGTTAAGTCTTAGAGTACAACCTTGAGGATAAGTCTTATGGTTAAGTCTCAGGGTTAAGTCTTAATGTTAAGTCTTAAGGTTGAGCCTTAAGGTTAAGTCTTAGGGTTAAGCCTTAGAGTTATGTCTTGGGGATAAGTCTTAGGGCTAAGTCTCAGGATTAGGTATCAAGGTTAAAGCTCAAGGATAAGTCTCAGGGCTACGTTTTCGGGTTAAGTCTTAAGGTTAAATCTTAGGTTTAAGTCTCAGTTTTCAGTTTTAGGGATAAGTCTTATGGATAAATTTCACGACTAAGTCTCAGGGTTGAGTCTTAAGGTTAAAACTTAACCTTAAGTCTTAGGGTTAATTCTTATGGTTATATCTTAATGTTAAATCGTAATTTTAAGTCTTAGAGTTAAGTCTAAAGTTTAAATCACAAGTTGAAGTCTTAGGGTTAACTCTTTAGAGTTATGTCTTGGGGATAAGTCTTCGGGTTAAGTCTTACAATTTAAGTCCTAAGGTTAACTCTTAGGGTTAAATCTGTAAGGTCAACACTTAAGGTTAACTCTTAGGGTTAAGTCTTAAGGTTACATCTTGAAGTTAAAGATTAAGGTTAAGTCTTAGGGTTATTTCTTAAGTTTAAGTCTGAGGGTTATATCTGAGCGTTAATTATTATGTTGAAGTCTTAGAGTTAATTCTCAGGGTTAAGTCTTAAAGTTACTTCTTAAGGTTGAGTCTTAGGGTTAAGTTTTAAGGTTAAGTCCGAATGTTACATCTTAAAGTTAAGTCTTAGGGTTAAATCTCAGTGTTAAGTCTCAAGGTTAGGTCTCAGGGTATAAGTCGTAAGGCTGTGTCTTAATGTTCAGTCTTATTGTTAAGTCTTAAAAGTTATATTTTAGGGGTCAGTCTTAGGGTTAAATTTTAAGGTTAAGTCTTAGGGTTAAGTCCTAAGGTGAAGTCTTATGGATTGAGTCTTAGGGTTAAGTCTAAAGTTTAATTCATAACTTGAAATCTTAGACTTAAGTCTTGGGGCTAAGTCTTAGGGTTAAGTCTTAAATCTTAGGTTTAAGTCTCAGTGTTGAGTCTTAGGGATAAGTCTTTGAATTACGTCTTCAAGTTTTGTCTTAAGGTTTAACCTTAAGGTTAAGTCATAGGGTTAAGCCTTAGGGTTAAGTTTTGAGTGTAAATCTTAAGGTTACCTTTGAAGGTTAAGTCTTAAGGTTAAGCCTTAATGGTACATCTTCAAGTTAAGTCTTAGCATTAAGACTTAGGGTTAAATCCCAAGTTAAATTTCAAGGTAAAGTCTCAAGGTTAAGTCTCAGGGTTACGTGGTAAGGTTGTGTCTTAGGATTCAGTCTTAGGGTTAAGTTTTGAAGTTAAACTTTAGGTTAAGTCTTAGGGTTAAGTCTCAGGTTTAAGTCTCAGGATTATGTCTTAGGGTGAAGTCTTAATGTGAAGTCTTACATTTAAGTCTTAAGCTTAAGTCTTAGGGTTAAGCCTTAAGGTTAAGTGTCAGGGTTAATTCCTAAAGGTTAAGTCTTAAGTTTACATCTCATAGATTGAGTCTTAGGGTTAAGTCTTCATTTTAAGTCTTAGGGTTAAGTCTTAGAGTACAACCTTGAGGATAAGTCTTATGGTTAAGTCTCAGGGTTAAGTCTTAATGTTAAGTCTTAAGGTTGAGCCTTAAGGTTAAGTCTTAGGGTTAAGCCTTAGAGTTATGTCTTGGGGATAAGTCTTAGGGCTAAGTCTCAGGATTAGGTATCAAGGTTAAAGCTCAAGGATAAGTCTCAGGGCTACGTTTTCGGGTTAAGTCTTAAGGTTAAATCTTAGGTTTAAGTCTCAGTTTTAAGTTTTAGGGATAAGTCTTATGGATAAAATTCACGACTAAGTCTCAGGGTTGAGTCTTAAGGTTAAAACTTATCCTTAAGTCTTAGGGTTAAGTCTTATGCTTATATCTTAATGTTAAATCGTAATTTTAAGTCTTAGGGTTAAGTCTAAAGTTTAAATCACAAGTTGAAGTCTTAGGGTTAACTCTTTAGAGTTATGTCTTGGGGATAAGTCTTCGGGTTAAGTCTTACAATTTAAGTCCTAAGGTTAACTCTTAGGGTTAAATCTGTAAGGTCAACACTTAAGGTTAACTCTTAGGGTTAAGTCTTAAGGTTACATCTTCAAGTTAAAGATTAAGGTTAAGTCTTAGGGTTATTTCTTAAGTTTAAGTCTGAGGGTTATATCTGAGCGTTAATTATTAAGTTGAAGTCTTAGAGTTAATTCTCAGGGTTAAGTCTTAAAGTTACTTCTTAAGGTTGAGTCTTAGGGTTAAGTTTTAAGGTTAAGTCCGAATGTTACATCTTAAAGTTAAGTCTTAGGGTTAAATCTCAGTGTTAAGTCTCAAGGTTAGGTCTCAGGGTATAAGTCGTAAGGCTGTGTCTTAATGTTCAGTCTTATTGTTAAGTCTTAAAAGTTATATTTTAGGGTTCAGTCTTAGGGTTAAATTTTAAGGTTAAGTCTTAGGGTTAAGTCCTAAGGTGAAGTCTTATGGATTGAGTCTTAGGGTTAAGTCTAAAGTTTAATTCATAACTTGAAATCTTAGACTTAAGTCTTGGGGCTAAGTCTTAGGGTTAAGTCTTAAATCTTAGCTTTAAGTCTCAGTGTTGAGTCTTAGGGATAAGTCTTTGAATTACGTCTTCAAGTTTTGTCTTAAGGTTTAACCTTAAGGTTAAGTCATAGGGTTAAGCCTTAGGGTTAAGTTTTGAGTGTAAATCTTAAGGTTACCTTTGAAGGTTAAGTCTTAAGGTTAAGCCTTAATGGTACATCTTCAAGTTAAGTCTTAGCATTAAGACTTAGGGTTAAATCCCAAGTTAAATTTCAAGGTAAAGTCTCAAGGTTAAGTCTCAGGGTTACGTGGTAAGGTTGTGTCTTAGGATTCAGTCTTAGGGTTAAGTTTTGAAGTTAAACTTTAGGTTAAGTCTTAGGGTTAAGTCTCAGGTTTAAGTCTCAGGATTATGTCTTAGGGTGAAGTCTTAATGTGAAGTCTTACATTTAAGTCTTAAGCTTAAGTCTTAGGGTTAAGCCTTAAGGTTAAGTGTCAGGGTTAATTCCTAAAGGTTAAGTCTTAAGTTTACATCTCATAGATTGAGTCTTAGGGTTAAGTCTTCATTTTAAGTCTTAGGGTTAAGTCTTAGAGTACAACCTTGAGGATAAGTCTTATGGTTAAGTCTCAGGGTTAAGTCTTAATGTTAAGTCTTAAGGTTGAGCCTTAAGGTTAAGTCTTAGGGTTAAGCCTTAGAGTTATGTCTTGGGGATAAGTCTTAGGGCTAAGTCTCAGGATTAGGTATCAAGGTTAAAGCTCAAGGATAAGTCTCAGGGCTACGTTTTCGGGTTAAGTCTTAAGGTTAAATCTTAGGTTTAAGTCTCAGTTTTAAGTTTTAGGGATAAGTCTTATGGATAAATTTCACGACTAAGTCTCAGGGTTGAGTCTTAAGGTTAAAACTTAACCTTAAGTCTTAGGGTTAATTCTTATGGTTATATCTTAATGTTAAATCGTAATTTTAAGTCTTAGGGTTAAGTCTAAAGTTTAAATCACAAGTTGAAGTCTTAGGGTTAACTCTTTAGAGTTATGTCTTGGGGATAAGTCTTCGGGTTAAGTCTTACAATTGAAGTCCTAAGGTTAACTCTTAGGGTTAAATCTGTAAGGTCAACACTTAAGGTTAACTCTTAGGGTTAAGTCTTAAGGTTACATCTTCAAGTTAAAGATTAAGGTTAAGTCTTAGGGTTATTTCTTAAGTTTAAGTCTGAGGGTTATATCTGAGCGTTAATTATTATGTTGAAGTCTTAGAGTTAATTCTCAGGGTTAAGTCTTAAAGTTACTTCTTAAGGTTGAGTCTTAGGGTTAAGTTTTAAGGTTAAGTCCGAATGTTACATCTTAAAGTTAAGTCTTAGGGTTAAATCTCAGTGTTAAGTCTCAAGGTTAGGTCTCAGGGTATAAGTCGTAAGGCTGTGTCTTAATGTTCAGTCTTATTGTTAAGTCTTAAAAGTTATATTTTAGGGTTCAGTCTTAGGGTTAAATTTTAAGGTTAAGTCTTAGGGTTAAGTCCTAAGGTGAAGTCTTATGGATTGAGTCTTAGGGTTAAGTCTAAAGTTTAATTCATAACTTGAAATCTTAGACTTAAGTCTTGGGGCTAAGTCTTAGGGTTAAGTCTTAAATCTTAGCTTTAAGTCTCAGTGTTGAGTCTTAGGGATAAGTCTTTGAATTACGTCTTCAAGTTTTGTCTTAAGGTTTAACCTTAAGGTTAAGTCATAGGGTTAAGCCTTAGGGTTAAGTTTTGAGTGTAAATCTTAAGGTTACCTTTGAAGGTTAAGTCTTAAGGTTAAGCCTTAATGGTACATCTTCAAGTTAAGTCTTAGCATTAAGACTTAGGGTTAAATCCCAAGTTAAATTTCAAGGTAAAGTCTCAAGGTTAAGTCTCAGGGTTACGTGGTAAGGTTGTGTCTTAGGATTCAGTCTTAGGGTTAAGTTTTGAAGTTAAACTTTAGGTTAAGTCTTAGGGTTAAGTCTCAGGTTTAAGTCTCAGGATTATGTCTTAGGGTGAAGTCTTAATGTGAAGTCTTACATTTAAGTCTTAAGCTTAAGTCTTAGGGTTAAGCCTTAAGGTTAAGTGTCAGGGTTAATTCCTAAAGGTTAAGTCTTAAGTTTACATCTCATAGATTGAGTCTTAGGGTTAAGTCTTCATTTTAAGTCTTAGGGTTAAGTCTTAGAGTACAACCTTGAGGATAAGTCTTATGGTTAAGTCTCAGGGTTAAGTCTTAATGTTAAGTCTTAAGGTTGAGCCTTAAGGTTAAGTCTTAGGGTTAAGCCTTAGAGTTATGTCTTGGGGATAAGTCTTAGGGCTAAGTCTCAAGATTAGGTATCAAGGTTAAAGCTCAAGGATAAGTCTCAGGGCTACGTTTTCGGGTTAAGTCTTAAGGTTAAATCTTAGGTTTAAGTCTCAGTTTTAAGTTTTAGGGATAAGTCTTATGGATAAGTTTCACGACTAAGTCTCAGGGTTGAGTCTTAAGGTTAAAACTTAACCTTAAGTCTTAGGGTTAAGTCTTATGCTTATATCTTAATGTTAAATCGTAATTTTAAGTCTTAGGGTTAAGTCTAAAGTTTAAATCACAAGTTGAAGTCTTAGGGTTAACTCTTTAGAGTTATGTCTTGGGGATAAGTCTTCGGGTTAAGTCTTACAATTGAAGTCCTAAGGTTAACTCTTAGGGTTAAATCTGTAAGGTCAACACTTAAGGTTAACTCTTAGGGTTAAGTCTTAAGGTTACATCTTCAAGTTAAAGATTAAGGTTAAGTCTTAGGGTTATTTCTTAAGTTTAAGTCTGAGGGTTATATCTGAGCGTTAATTATTAAGTTGAAGTCTTAGAGTTAATTCTCCGGGTTAAGTCTTAAAGTTACTTCTTAAGGTTGAGTCTTAGGGTTAAGTTTTAAGGTTAAGTCCGAATGTTACATCTTAAAGTTAAGTCTTAGGGTTAAATCTCAGTGTTAAGTCTCAAGGTTAGGTCTCAGGGTATAAGTCGTAAGGCTGTGTCTTAATGTTCAGTCTTATTGTTAAGTCTTAAAAGTTATATTTTAGGGTTCAGTCTTAGGGTTAAATTTTAAGGTTAAGTCTTAGGGTTAAGTCCTAAGGTGAAGTCTTATGGATTGAGTCTTAGGGTTAAGTCTAAAGTTTAATTCATAACTTGAAATCTTAGACTTAAGTCTTGGGGCTAAGTCTTAGGGTTAAGTCTTAAATCTTAGCTTTAAGTCTCAGTGTTGAGTCTTAGGGATAAGTCTTTGAATTACGTCTTCAAGTTTTGTCTTAAGGTTTAACCTTAAGGTTAAGTCATAGGGTTAAGCCTTAGGGTTAAGTTTTGAGTGTAAATCTTAAGGTTACCTTTGAAGGTTAAGTCTTAAGGTTAAGCCTTAATGGTACATCTTCAAGTTAAGTCTTAGCATTAAGACTTAGGGTTAAATCCCAAGTTAAATTTCAAGGTAAAGTCTCAAGGTTAAGTCTCAGGGTTACGTGGTAAGGTTGTGTCTTAGGATTCAGTCTTAGGGTTAAGTTTTGAAGTTAAACTTTAGGTTAAGTCTTAGGGTTAAGTCTCAGGTTTAAGTCTCAGGATTATGTCTTAGGGTGAAGTCTTAATGTGAAGTCTTACATTTAAGTCTTAAGCTTAAGTCTTAGGGTTAAGCCTTAAGGTTAAGTGTCAGGGTTAATTCCTAAAGGTTAAGTCTTAAGTTTACATCTCATAGATTGAGTCTTAGGGTTAAGTCTTCATTTTAAGTCTTAGGGTTAAGTCTTAGAGTACAACCTTGAGGATAAGTCTTATGGTTAAGTCTCAGGGTTAAGTCTTAATGTTAAGTCTTAAGGTTGAGCCTTAAGGTTAAGTCTTAGGGTTAAGCCTTAGAGTTATGTCTTGGGGATAAGTCTTAGGGCTAAGTCTCAAGATTGGGTATCAAGGTTAAAGCTCAAGGATAAGTCTCAGGGCTACGTTTTCGGGTTAAGTCTTAAGGTTAAATCTTAGGTTTAAGTCTCAGTTTTAAGTTTTAGGGATAAGTCTTATGGATAAATTTCACGACTAAGTCTCAGGGTTGAGTCTTAAGGTTAAAACTTAACCTTAAGTCTTAGGGTTAAGTCTTATGCTTATATCTTAATGTTAAATCGTAATTTTAAGTCTTAGGGTTAAGTCTAAAGTTTAAATCACAAGTTGAAGTCTTAGGGTTAACTCTTTAGAGTTATGTCTTGGGGATAAGTCTTCGGGTTAAGTCTTACAATTGAAGTCCTAAGGTTAACTCTTAGGGTTAAATCTGTAAGGTCAACACTTAAGGTTAACTCTTAGGGTTAAGTCTTAAGGTTACATCTTCAAGTTAAAGATTAAGGTTAAGTCTTAGGGTTATTTCTTAAGTTTAAGTCTGAGGGTTATATCTGAGCGTTAATTATTAAGTTGAAGTCTTAGAGTTAATTCTCCGGGTTAAGTCTTAAAGTTACTTCTTAAGGTTGAGTCTTAGGGTTAAGTTTTAAGGTTAAGTCCGAATGTTACATCTTAAAGTTAAGTCTTAGGGTTAAATCTCAGTGTTAAGTCTCAAGGTTAGGTCTCAGGGTATAAGTCGTAAGGCTGTGTCTTAATGTTCAGTCTTATTGTTAAGTCTTAAAAGTTATATTTTAGGGTTCAGTCTTAGGGTTAAATTTTAAGGTTAAGTCTTAGGGTTAAGTCCTAAGGTGAAGTCTTATGGATTGAGTCTTAGGGTTAAGTCTAAAGTTTAATTCATAACTTGAAATCTTAGACTTAAGTCTTGGGGCTAAGTCTTAGGGTTAAGTCTTAAATCTTAGGTTTAAGTCTCAGTGTTGAGTCTTAGGGATAAGTCTTTGAATTACGTCTTCAAGTTTTGTCTTAAGGTTTAACCTTAAGGTTAAGTCATAGGGTTAAGCCTTAGGGTTAAGTTTTGAGTGTAAATCTTAAGGTTACGTTTGAAGGTTAAGTCTTAAGGTTAAGCCTTAATGGTACATCTTCAAGTTAAGTCTTAGCATTAAGACTTAGGGTTAAATCCCAAGTTAAATTTCAAGGTAAAGTCTCAAGGTTAAGTCTCAGGGTTACGTGGTAAGGTTGTGTCTTAGGATTCAGTCTTAGGGTTAAGTTTTGAAGTTAAACTTTAGGTTAAGTCTTAGGGTTAAGTCTCAGGTTTAAGTCTCAGGATTATGTCTTAGGGTGAAGTCTTAATGTGAAGTCTTACATTTAAGTCTTAAGCTTAAGTCTTAGGGTTAAGCCTTAAGGTTAAGTGTCAGGGTTAATTCCTAAAGGTTAAGTCTTAAGTTTACATCTCATAGATTGAGTCTTAGGGTTAAGTCTTCATTTTAAGTCTTAGGGTTAAGTCTTAGAGTACAACCTTGAGGATAAGTCTTATGGTTAAGTCTCAGGGTTAAGTCTTAATGTTAAGTCTTAAGGTTGAGCCTTAAGGTTAAGTCTTAGGGTTAAGCCTTAGAGTTATGTCTTGGGGATAAGTCTTAGGGCTAAGTCTCAGGATTAGGTATCAAGGTTAAAGCTCAAGGATAAGTCTCAGGGCTACGTTTTCGGGTTAAGTCTTAAGGTTAAATCTTAGGTTTAAGTCTCAGTTTTAAGTTTTAGGGATAAGTCTTATGGATAAAATTCACGACTAAGTCTCAGGGTTGAGTCTTAAGGTTAAAACTTATCCTTAAGTCTTAGGGTTAAGTCTTATGGTTATATCTTAATGTTAAATCGTAATTTTAAGTCTTAGGGTTAAGTCTAAAGTTTAAATCACAAGTTGAAGTCTTAGGGTTAACTCTTTAGAGTTATGTCTTGGGGATAAGTCTTCGGGTTAAGTCTTACAATTGAAGTCCTAAGGTTAACTCTTAGGGTTAAATCTGTAAGGTCAACACTTAAGGTTAACTCTTAGGGTTAAGTCTTAAGGTTACATCTTCAAGTTAAAGATTAAGGTTAAGTCTTAGGGTTATTTCTTAAGTTTAAGTCTGAGGGTTATATCTGAGCGTTAATTATTAAGTTGAAGTCTTAGAGTTAATTCTCAGGGTTAAGTCTTAAAGTTACTTCTTAAGGTTGAGTCTTAGGGTTAAGTTTTAAGGTTAAGTCCGAATGTTACATCTTAAAGTTAAGTCTTAGGGTTAAATCTCAGTGTTAAGTCTCAAGGTTAGGTCTCAGGGTATAAGTCGTAAGGCTGTGTCTTAATGTTCAGTCTTATTGTTAAGTCTTAAAAGTTATATTTTAGGGTTCAGTCTTAGGGTTAAATTTTAAGGTTAAGTCTTAGGGTTAAGTCCTAAGGTGAAGTCTTATGGATTGAGTCTTAGGGTTAAGTCTAAAGTTTAATTCATAACTTGAAATCTTAGACTTAAGTCTTGGGGCTAAGTCTTAGGGTTAAGTCTTAAATCTTAGCTTTAAGTCTCAGTGTTGAGTCTTAGGGATAAGTCTTTGAATTACGTCTTCAAGTTTTGTCTTAAGGTTTAACCTTAAGGTTAAGTCATAGGGTTAAGCCTTAGGGTTAAGTTTTGAGTGTAAATCTTAAGGTTACCTTTGAAGGTTAAGTCTTAAGGTTAAGCCTTAATGGTACATCTTCAAGTTAAGTCTTAGCATTAAGACTTAGGGTTAAATCCCAAGTTAAATTTCAAGGTAAAGTCTCAAGGTTAAGTCTCAGGGTTACGTGGTAAGGTTGTGTCTTAGGATTCAGTCTTAGGGTTAAGTTTTGAAGTTAAACTTTAGGTTAAGTCTTAGGGTTAAGTCTCAGGTTTAAGTCTCAGGATTATGTCTTAGGGTGAAGTCTTAATGTGAAGTCTTACATTTAAGTCTTAAGCTTAAGTCTTAGGGTTAAGCCTTAAGGTTAAGTGTCAGGGTTAATTCCTAAAGGTTAAGTCTTAAGTTTACATCTCATAGATTGAGTCTTAGGGTTAAGTCTTCATTTTAAGTCTTAGGGTTAAGTCTTAGAGTACAACCTTGAGGATAAGTCTTATGGTTAAGTCTCAGGGTTAAGTCTTAATGTTAAGTCTTAAGGTTGAGCCTTAAGGTTAAGTCTTAGGGTTAAGCCTTAGAGTTATGTCTTGGGGATAAGTCTTAGGGCTAAGTCTCAAGATTGGGTATCAAGGTTAAAGCTCAAGGATAAGTCTCAGGGCTACGTTTTCGGGTTAAGTCTTAAGGTTAAATCTTAGGTTTAAGTCTCAGTTTTAAGTTTTAGGGATAAGTCTTATGGATAAGTTTCACGACTAAGTCTCAGGGTTGAGTCTTAAGGTTAAAACTTAACCTTAAGTCTTAGGGTTAAGTCTTATGCTTATATCTTAATGTTAAATCGTAATTTTAAGTCTTAGGGTTAAGTCTAAAGTTTAAATCACAAGTTGAAGTCTTAGGGTTAACTCTTTAGAGTTATGTCTTGGGGATAAGTCTTCGGGTTAAGTCTTACAATTGAAGTCCTAAGGTTAACTCTTAGGGTTAAATCTGTAAGGTCAACACTTAAGGTTCACTCTTAGGGTTAAGTCTTAAGGTTACATCTTGAAGTTAAAGATTAAGGTTAAGTCTTAGGGTTATTTCTTAAGTTTAAGTCTGAGGGTTATATCTGAGCGTTAATTATTAAGTTGAAGTCTTAGAGTTAATTCTCAGGGTTAAGTCTTAAAGTTACTTCTTAAGGTTGAGTCTTAGGGTTAAGTTTTAAGGTTAAGTCCGAATGTTACATCTTAAAGTTAAGTCTTAGGGTTAAATCTCAGTGTTAAGTCTCAAGGTTAGGTCTCAGGGTATAAGTCGTAAGGCTGTGTCTTAATGTTCAGTCTTATTGTTAAGTCTTAAAAGTTATATTTTAGGGTTCAGTCTTAGGGTTAAATTTTAAGGTTAAGTCTTAGGGTTAAGTCCTAAGGTGAAGTCTTATGGATTGAGTCTTAGGGTTAAGTCTAAAGTTTAATTCATAACTTGAAATCTTAGACTTAAGTCTTGGGGCTAAGTCTTAGGGTTAAGTCTTAAATCTTAGCTTTAAGTCTCAGTGTTGAGTCTTAGGGATAAGTCTTTGAATTACGTCTTCAAGTTTTGTCTTAAGGTTTAACCTTAAGGTTAAGTCATAGGGTTAAGCCTTAGGGTTAAGTTTTGAGTGTAAATCTTAAGGTTACGTTTGAAGGTTAAGTCTTAAGGTTAAGCCTTAATGGTACATCTTCAAGTTAAGTCTTAGCATTAAGACTTAGGGTTAAATCCCAAGTTAAATTTCAAGGTAAAGTCTCAAGGTTAAGTCTCAGGGTTACGTGGTAAGGTTGTGTCTTAGGATTCAGTCTTAGGGTTAAGTTTTGAAGTTAAACTTTAGGTTAAGTCTTAGGGTTAAGTCTCAGGTTTAAGTCTCAGGATTATGTCTTAGGGTGAAGTCTTAATGTGAAGTCTTACATTTAAGTCTTAAGCTTAAGTCTTAGGGTTAAGCCTTAAGGTTAAGTGTCAGGGTTAATTCCTAAAGGTTAAGTCTTAAGTTTACATCTCATAGATTGAGTCTTAGGGTTAAGTCTTCATTTTAAGTCTTAGGGTTAAGTCTTAGAGTACAACCTTGAGGATAAGTCTTATGGTTAAGTCTCAGGGTTAAGTCTTAATGTTAAGTCTTAAGGTTGAGCCTTAAGGTTAAGTCTTAGGGTTAAGCCTTAGAGTTATGTCTTGGGGATAAGTCTTAGGGCTAAGTCTCAGGATTAGGTATCAAGGTTAAAGCTCAAGGATAAGTCTCAGGGCTACGTTTTCGGGTTAAGTCTTAAGGTTAAATCTTAGGTTTAAGTCTCAGTTTTAAGTTTTAGGGATAAGTCTTATGGATAAAATTCACGACTAAGTCTCAGGGTTGAGTCTTAAGGTTAAAACTTATCCTTAAGTCTTAGGGTTAAGTCTTATGGTTATATCTTAATGTTAAATCGTAATTTTAAGTCTTAGGGTTAAGTCTAAAGTTTAAATCACAAGTTGAAGTCTTAGGGTTAACTCTTTAGAGTTATGTCTTGGGGATAAGTCTTCGGGTTAAGTCTTACAATTGAAGTCCTAAGGTTAACTCTTAGGGTTAAATCTGTAAGGTCAACACTTAAGGTTAACTCTTAGGGTTAAGTCTTAAGGTTACATCTTCAAGTTAAAGATTAAGGTTAAGTCTTAGGGTTATTTCTTAAGTTTAAGTCTGAGGGTTATATCTGAGCGTTAATTATTAAGTTGAAGTCTTAGAGTTAATTCTCCGGGTTAAGTCTTAAAGTTACTTCTTAAGGTTGAGTCTTAGGGTTAAGTTTTAAGGTTAAGTCCGAATGTTACATCTTAAAGTTAAGTCTTAGGGTTAAATCTCAATGTTAAGTCTCAAGGTTAGGTCTCAGGGTATAAGTCGTAAGGCTGTGTCTTAATGTTCAGTCTTATTGTTAAGTCTTAAAAGTTATATTTTAGGGTTCAGTCTTAGGGTTAAATTTTAAGGTTAAGTCTTAGGGTTAAGTCCTAAGGTGAAGTCTTATGGATTGAGTCTTAGGGTTAAGTCTAAAGTTTAATTCATAACTTGAAATCTTAGACTTAAGTCTTGGGGCTAAGTCTTAGGGTTAAGTCTTAAATCTTAGCTTTAAGTCTCAGTGTTGAGTCTTAGGGATAAGTCTTTGAATTACGTCTTCAAGTTTTGTCTTAAGGTTTAACCTTAAGGTTAAGTCATAGGGTTAAGCCTTAGGGTTAAGTTTTGAGTGTAAATCTTAAGGTTACCTTTGAAGGTTAAGTCTTAAGGTTAAGCCTTAATGGTACATCTTCAAGTTAAGTCTTAGCATTAAGACTTAGGGTTAAATCCCAAGTTAAATTTCAAGGTAAAGTCTCAAGGTTAAGTCTCAGGGTTACGTGGTAAGGTTGTGTCTTAGGATTCAGTCTTAGGGTTAAGTTTTGAAGTTAAACTTTAGGTTAAGTCTTAGGGTTAAGTCTCAGGTTTAAGTCTCAGGATTATGTCTTAGGGTGAAGTCTTAATGTGAAGTCTTACATTTAAGTCTTAAGCTTAAGTCTTAGGGTTAAGCCTTAAGGTTAAGTGTCAGGGTTAATTCCTAAAGGTTAAGTCTTAAGTTTACATCTCATAGATTGAGTCTTAGGGTTAAGTCTTCATTTTAAGTCTTAGGGTTAAGTCTTAGAGTACAACCTTGAGGATAAGTCTTATGGTTAAGTCTCAGGGTTAAGTCTTAATGTTAAGTCTTAAGGTTGAGCCTTAAGGTTAAGTCTTAGGGTTAAGCCTTAGAGTTATGTCTTGGGGATAAGTCTTAGGGCTAAGTCTCAGGATTAGGTATCAAGGTTAAAGCTCAAGGATAAGTCTCAGGGCTACGTTTTCGGGTTAAGTCTTAAGGTTAAATCTTAGGTTTAAGTCTCAGTTTTAAGTTTTAGGGATAAGTCTTATGGATAAAATTCACGACTAAGACTCAGGGTTGAGTCTTAAGGTTAAAACTTAACCTTAAGTCTTAGGGTTAAGTCTTATGCTTATATCTTAATGTTAAATCGTAATTTTAAGTCTTAGGGTTAAGTCTAAAGTTTAAATCACAAGTTGAAGTCTTAGGGTTAACTCTTTAGAGTTATGTCTTGGGGATAAGTCTTCGGGTTAAGTCTTACAATTGAAGTCCTAAGGTTAACTCTTAGGGTTAAAT